>NC_139632.1:13653536-13851036 GCF_964638095.1 Poromitra crassiceps
CATAATTTTGCTTATAGCTTGCTTATATAGGTCTGACAAAAAGCAACCAATCAGGGTTAGCTAGAAGATACCTAGCCAATCACAACAAACAAGGGTCAATCGGGTTCCACTCTCTGCTATGTTGCTATGGTTAACATGATGTTGTTTAAAACTGCCTACTGCAGCTTTAATTACGCACACACACACACACACACACACACACACACACACACACACACACACACACACACACTCTGTCGATGCAGGTCGGGTGGAATTGTGAAATAGTAGTGAGCGTGATGTGTTGATCTGAGATCCCTCTGATAACAAATCATGACACAATGTGTGTGTGTGTGTGTGTGTGTGTGTGTGTGTGTGTGTGTGTGTGTGTGTGTGTGTGTGTGTGTGTGTGTGTGTGTGTGTGTGTGTGCGCGCGCGTGTGCGCGTGTGCTCATGTGTGTGTGTGTTTATCTGGTGTTTATGATTGCACCTTACTAGCTTACTACCAACAATGACGTATTGTACTTGCCCCAGAGGGAGGAGAAGTTGTGACATGCAAACTCGCTCCTGGTTGGTTAACTATAATTCAAACATCTGTGAGCCTGACGGGGGGAGATGGGGAAGGAGGGGGGCGGGGGGGGTTAAAGGGGGGGTCATGACGTCATTGCAAGCGACACTGGAGCTGGATGTCATAAAGGAAACATGTGCTTCTTCTTGTACAGGCAACAGGTTAAAGAGGAGATGCAGTTAGTTCACTGTGTGGGTGTGGGTGTGTGTGTGTGTGTGTGCGCATGTGTGTGTGTGCGTGTGTGTGTGCGTGTGTGTGTGTGTGTGCGTGTGCGTGCGTGTGTGTGCATGTGTCACCAGATTCCAGGTGGTGTGCTGTCTGAGGTGAATCATGAGGTAGGTTTGCACCCTCAGGCTGCGTAGGTAGGTACTGAGCTCTCACTCACGCACGCGCGCGCACACACGCACACACACACACACACACACACACACACACACACACACACGCACACAAACTAGAACCAAGACAAAGGGGCACTTTACACAAGGACGGTTTCCTATAGAAATGGGGAATTATTTGATCGTTAGTGCCTCCCTTTTAGACGGCGACGGCGAATTCGCGCTTAGGAAACGACACATTTTGGAACCACCCTCCAGAGTGAAATTGTTTGATAGGCTTCCCGCTGAGGGCTCCATGTAATCGCTTTGGAACGGCACATTTCAGAAACTCTGACGTGCCTGCACACGCGACACACGCGATTACGCCATAGCCGTGCGTCAGTATGAATGAAGTTTGGCAACATTCAGAATTAAGCTACACTAGTCTGCGGCCAACTTCAGCTATATGTTCAGAACGTTACTGCTGCGAGGAGGCGATGGCTGTACCTGGTCGGCATTTAACGTTAGTTACAAAAGCATGTCAACAGTGTTTTCTCACTGCCAGTAGCCTACAGTAGGGTTTGACAGATAGCACACTCAGCGCTCCCGGTCCTCGCTGCTCGTTAAAGATTTTGAATAGGCGTTATTCTGATAAACTGGTCACATATATGTTACATTCTCACCCGACAAATATTAAAACTTTAAAACAGTTTGGGGTTTTCTTTAGCTTGAAAAAAGCTTTTTGGCAAGTCTAAATGACTGCGGAAAGCGTACTCTACTTCCGCGTTTAAAACCGGAAAGACGATTACGAAATTACGTCATGCAGAAGCGTCCTTGTATGGGCAAAGAATAAGGTGATTACACTGCCACCTAGCGACCTGGCATGTACATTACGGCGTTTTAAAAATTCAACAGCGCTCATGTAAACAGGGAGAAGGTGTGAAGGAAAAGGTGTGAAGGAAACGCTATTGTGTCGTTTCTTCCAGAAACTGTCCTCGTGTAAAGGGCCCCAAAGAGAGACAGAAATGCAGAACTAACCTCTGTTTCTCCTGGAGCGACAGCCTGCAGCTCTGATGCAACTTTGTTGAGGGTTAGATTCAGGACACCAATCTTTTGTCCATTGTGACTCCAGTCCTCCCTCTCTGCTGCCTCCATCCTCCACCATGCTCCGTTCTGCATCATAAATCAGAAACATACACACTTTCATCAGCCAGTCAAACTGAGTTAGCAAAAGATCTCATGTTTAGTCTGGGCCCCTCTGCAGCATTTCTGTGGCGGAGCAGCAGTGAGAGAAAGCATACTTGGAACATCGGGAGAGGATATTAAAGACACTAAATTACACTCTTGAATTTCTTACTGAGAGGCTGGGTGGAACATGGAAGAATTCATATACAGTAGGCCTATGTCTGTTCATTTCCACGCCACCAGAATGCTAAGTCTGCTGGCGTCGAAATCAGGGACTCGATAGTATTGATTCCCACTTCTCCAAATATGTTGTTTTGTGCTTGTTTTCGGCCTCAATTGAAAATGAGATGTCAGTCTTAACGTTGATTTACCCTTAAAGAAAAGTTACCCTTTGTTTTCGTTGGAACTTCTTCTCTTTCAGATGGCTGCCCAGTTTCAGTTCAAACCCCATCACTGGAGATGACCAACCTCCTCCACCTCCTCCACATCCAGGCACCTCCCACTCACATCAGCAGTTACCAACCTTAGTTTGCACTATTCTATTCCTTACACCCTTACACCTTATAAAAGCTGACTGGAGACATCTCCGGAGGAGATCGGCTGTTCATTCGTCCTGACTTTTCGACATCGGAGTGTTTGAAAGGGAGTATGAAATCAAGGACTGATGGTTTCTGATGGATAGAGACAGGGAGGGGGATCAGAGAAGACACTAGTCCACATTCCACCATCCACCAATTCATCTTTCTAAATAAAACTACCGGTATGCTATGTAATACAATCTTTAGCTTTCCGTCTTTAGAAGTAATTCTCCAGAAATCTGCCCTCTTAGAATGTCAACAGGATTTATTGTGGGTGTGCATCAAGGGTGGAAGTTACATTTACTCACATAATTGTAATTTGTGTATTCTTTTTTTAAATAGGCTACATTTACTTAACTTTGTTTTTGCTGAAGAATCATACTCACACTAAGCAATAGACTCATCGTTTTAAAATTGCAGAAAAGATCATATCTAATGAGTCTTTTCTCAAAAGTAATACCTTTCAAACAAGCAATTGACTTTATACTCCAATAGATTTCTACACCAGTATTCTTACTTTTAAGTCAGCAAAGAAACAGTATTACTTAGAGTAAGACCTCTTTACTCTGTAGTCGTCTTTCCACCACCGGTTCAAGGTTCAAGTTTCAAAAAACTTTAATGTCCCCGAGAGGCAATTACATCATATACCAGTAACAATATGGGGACATTTCTACGTGTTCTTATGGGTACGATAGTGCTGCACAGGTACAAGATGATGGAGCAGAATATGGTCTGTAACAGCAAAGTACTCATATTACACATAAAACAACACATAAATAATGCATATTGTCTGAAATCATATTGCTGGGCTGAAAGTACCTGTTGCATCATTGGGTTTGGATTGACTGTGTGGATTAAATGCACAGGTTTGACATAGACACTGAATCTTCAGAAGTACACACTGGTCCAAGTTCTGGTGTGTTACTACATTTCTCATTTTTCTTCAATACATTGTGGAGACTTTTGGTTTACCAGCTATCTGAGCAATGTCCTTTATTTTTAGATTGGTTGGATAAGTGCTGCTGCCAAGATACTACAACAGACAGACAGGATGAGTGTTAGTGTGTGTCTGTGTGTGTGCGTGCGTGTGTGTGTGTGTGTGTGTGTGTGTGTGTGTGTGCGTGTGCGTGCGTGCATGTGTGTGTGTGTGTGTGTGTCACCGTTCAAACAGAGGTTCTACAGAGTTTGGGACACTTTGTGTACACAAACCATAAAGCATCCGTAACTGTAGTAAATATTTGAATCCTGTGCTATTGTTGTGAATAAGCACGCTCTCAACTAATGTATTTAAAATGTGTGTGTCTATAGTACCTGTATCCTCCCATCAGGCTGTTACATCTTTCTACCCCCCCCCCCCCTATACCCCCCTATAAACTGCCCCGGACACAGATCTCCATTGTTCACATCAAGCCCTGATTCTCCCTGTTTCACCCCTCACTCACCAGACTCAAATATCAGGTGTGCCCAGTCCAGAGCTCACATTTCAGAGGTATTTCATAGCTGCTCACAACTTCTGACACTTCTTTTCTCCTGCTGCTCCTGATAATGACACTTTGATGGTTATTATGAGGCATAACCCTAGCTGTATCCTATAACCATATAACCAAAACAGCTTGGTGAAGTCATAAAGCCACTAAGTGTGGAATGAAAAAAAAAAAAATCTCGGCCCATTTAATCCCTAAATATCTTTGTTTGCACACACTTGTTAATTCTGTTTTCCATAGCCAGCCAGTTTCCCCTGTTCCTCTCTCGCCCCTCATCACGGCCTCTGCTTGGGTAAGCACACTGTAATAATCTTGGTGAAGGGCCGATCCATCAGAGGAAACCTCGACATCGCTCTCCTCCGGCCCACCAGGACAAGTTAAGTCCGCTGACATAACAGAGGACTTTGATATCCCTTCCAGCTATATAGTGGTTTAAATATTTTGACAGGGGAATTGCACCTTGGTGACTCTCTCTCTCGCGCATACACTCTTTCTCTAAAACTCACTCTCTCTCTCTCTCTCCCCCTCTGTTGTTGCATTATGCTCTCTCATCCTTGAGTGTGAGATGCGTGCGTCAACAGCGGGACTCTTCTCCACTTGGCGGGAGGTTAAATGTGCAAAGGGGACGTGCGCTCCGGCTCCTCGCTCCTGACTGATCTCCTCCGGCTCTGTGAAAAGGCAGCAACCCAAATAAGGAGATCGGCGTCGGGCGAAGAGTGAGTGGAGCAGAAGCGGAGCAGAGCCAGAGAGCATTCCTTAGAAAGGCCTGGGATGAGTGGTTTGATAGGGTGGAGTGTGTGTGTGTGTGTGTGTGAGTGAGTGGTGGGATGAAAGGGAGGCATGGATGGAAGGATTGAGGGAGATGGGGAGGAAGGATGGAGAGAGGGAGGGAGAGATCACAGGAGCAAGGGGGGGGGAGGTCATCAGAGACTGGAGGCAGGTTCAGTTGCAGTTTAAATCTCTAACAGCGGCCGTAGGGCAAGAGTCTGCATCTCCCTTCACCAGCTCTCTCTCTGCTCTCTCTCTCTCTCTCTCTGCCTCCCTCCCTTTTTCTCTACCTCTCTCTCTCTCTAACTCTCTCCATTTCCTCTGGCTGTGCTGGACTCAGGCTCTCTAAAGTGAAACCCCTCGACCTCCTAAAACCATCTCAGACCAGGAGAGACGACACCTCGACTTTTCTTAAAACGATCCATTTCTCATCTCGGGCGCGAGGGGAATCCGACTGAAGCGGCACCATGGAGGCCATCAAGAAGAAGATGCAGATGCTGAAACTGGACAAGGAGAACGCCATCGACCGGGCGGAGCAGGCCGAGACGGACAAGAAGGCGGCGGAGGACAAATGCAAGCAGGTGAAGTGAGAGAGAGAGATGGAAGGAGAGAAAGAAAGGAGGGGGGACATTGTGTGGAGGGGTCAGAAGTGATGGGTCATGATGATGATGTCAATTATAGGAGTCAGGAGAGGAGACAGGAAACACTGATGGCTAAAGGGGTTGGAGTACAGTTGTGTGATCGGCCATGAAAAGTGACATAAAATATGAATGATCCTATATAAAATTGCTCAGCTCAAGTAGAAAATGTGTTATCTGGTTTATGAGTTTGTATTTGCAATTAGATAAATTAGTACATTTATTTGTTAAAAGACTGGAGTTGTAGAAAGAAACACCCAGTGAATGGCAGCCTTAAGCTTTTCTTTTAAGCCTTTCCCCCTTTACTGGTTCTTAAGCTAATCACAACACTGATACCATACCAGACATACCTTCCAGGAAATGGGCTGTACTGTTCCCATTTGGTTATACTTCACTGTTTGCGAGGAAATGTTTGAAACCTGAATCAAAGAGGTTTCTTTTAAGGGTTGAAGAGTTGAAAGTCTAGCTAAGGAATTTAGTGAATTCAACAAATGTTTGTGGCAGTCTGTGAAACATCAACACTTACTGCGGCTTGAGAGAAAAGATTCCAGGGAAATGCTCTCAAAAGTAGCAATAATCTTATTTTCTTTGGCTCTGTGATATTGTTATTTATGGGGGAGAAATATCATAAATTCTATTTAATCTATAGGGAATGAAGAATATCTGATCAAAAAGTACAAACACTATCAAGCATCCAAGCATAGACATAAAAGACAGCAACTTTTGTTGACATAAAACACACACACACACACACACACACACACACACACACACACACACACACACACACACACACACACACACACACACACACACACACACACACACACACACACACACACACACACACACACACACACACACACACACACACACACACACACACACACACACACACACACACACACACACACACACACACACACACACACACACACAGGTGGCCCAACAGTTAGAGAAGCGAGCTTGTGACCGGAAGGTCGTTGGTTCAATCCCCGGGACCGGCAGGATAAATCTGGCTGGGGAAAGTGAAAAGGCAGCGCTTGCCCCTCCCTCATTACCACCACTGAGGTGCCCTTGAGCAAGGCCCTTAACCCCAACTGCTCCAGTGGAGCTGATCAGTGGCCAGCAGATCAGACTGTGGTTGTACTGGTCAGCTTACCAGGCATGAATGTGTGTGTGTGAATGTGAACAGGGCGCTCCTGAAAAAGAGAGCATTGCTCTCAGTGAGACTCGGACTCCCCCTGTATAAATCAAGGTAAAAACAAATCACTGTGGTTAACGCACTAAACTTGAGGAAAAGTGTATATGGTAACAAACCTTCTGACAAGGCGATGGGTGCAGGAACAATAGGTCAGTCTCAATGCTGTTGACAGTGAGGCTCACAGCCTGAACTAGGATCAACCAGAGAGATATCATCACACCAACTTCATGGAGGGATTGGCCGGTCCAGGTGATGAGGCCACTCAGGATGAAGGTTTGGTGTCTGGGGGAGGAGACAGTGGAGATACGCCTGGTGTTACAAGACCAGGACGTTCGAGAACAAAGTATCAGAGCATCTGTCTGAGTAGATGCCTGTCCTTCTGCCCATCTGACAGGTGTCTCCAACACAAAAGAGACAATGTAACATGTACACACATGAGAACGCAGAGGACACACACATATGGATGCACACACACACACACACACACACACACACAGTGATAGCAGCTGTATTTTTAGAGGCCAGGCGAGATAGGCAGTGTGGAATCCAGTGGGATTATCAGGAGCACTTCACAGGCTCAGAGAGGAACGCTGATTAGGGGGGAACACTTAACCCCAGAGAGAGAGAGAGAAAGGGGGGAGAGAGAGAGAGAGAGAGAGGAGAGAGGGGGAGAGAGAGAGAGAGAGAGAGAGAGAGAGAGAGAGATTAGGTTCTGCATACCAGGACCCTTGTCACAGACTAAAAATAAACCATTAACACTCAAATATACCCCAACACATTAACTAATTAGACTTCCAAATCATGACAGCCATTGGTGTTGATTTAGCGTTGATCTAAATTGAAACACCATCGTCTTTTAACACTGTCCTCTCAGATAATATATATTAGCCTAATACTTGAAAGGGTGCTAACGAAGCGGATATATTTGACACCTCATCACCAGGGGCGGACTGGGATCCTAATTCAGGCCGGGCATTAGATACCAAGCAGGCCAGGCTGATACGGGCCGACGCGCGTGCCGGCGTCCGAAGGGCGCCGGCGAAAAATTTGGGCCGTCTGAAGCTCAATTTGGGCCGTTTGAAGCCCAATTTGGGCCGTTTGAAGCCAGATTTGGGCTGTTTGAAGCCCAATTTGGGTCGTTTAAAGCCAGATTTGGGCCGTTTGAAGCCCGATTTGGGCCGTTTGAAGCCCAATTTCCAAAAAAAAAAAAAAAAAAAAATAATAATTTTTTTTTTTTTTTGCAGGCCAGGCCAGGCCAGGCCAGGCCACCGGGCATTTGCCCGACGTGCCCGATTATGCAGTCCGCCACTGCTCATCACGCACCATCAATCCACTATCACCAAACTGTAAACTACCTCACATAGCGTTTTTTGAGTTAACGAATTATTGAGAGTTTTGAGTGTAACATTTTTCACAAAACAATCCAGAGTTCAGTGCACTGAACTTTTACCGTGTGAACCTCTGCTGAACCTTTGCTGTATTTACTCAAGTCGAGTAAAGTCAAGTTCATGCATGAAGCACTTTCAACAGACAAGATGTTAAATATCAATAAAAGGTCATTAAAACTCATTGAAATGATACAGATGGACTATAAACACAGCCCAAAGCCTCAGTGTGACAAACTATTAGAAAAAGATCTAGTTTCAAAGTTCTCAAGTTTATGTAGTTGATGAGTTTCATGAAAATGAAGCAAAATGCCCCATTAATAATAAGTTCATAATAAGAATGAGTCATTGCAATAGGATTGCTAAACAGATCATGCAGATCGATACCTCATGAAAAGAGGACAGAATAGAATAGAATAGAATAGAATAGAATAGAATAGAATAGAATCGAATAGAATAGAATAAAATAGCAGATCTAACAGTGTTTTGTGCTGCAGATGGAGGAGGAGCTGCTGGACCTACAGAAGAAGATGAAGCAGACGGAGGACGAGCTGGACAAATACTCTGAGGGCCTGAAAGACGCCCAGGAGAAACTGGAACTGTCCGAGAAGAAAGCCACAGACGTGAGTGAAGGGTCTCACACTCACACACACATACATGCGCGCACACGCGCACGAACGCACACGCGTGCACACACCAACACACACACATACACACACACACACACACACACACACACACACACACACACACACACACACACACACACACACACACGTACGTGGAGGTACTACAGGGGGTACTTGAGCGAAAGGGTACTAATTGCTACTCTTTCCATTTCTTCCATTCCATTTCTTATTTTGTAATGTTATTATTTTGTAATGTTATATTCTTCAAACGGTGGGTTATCATTCATTCATTGCATCATATGCTATAATTTTCTCTTGCTGTTTCCTAAGCAAAATGTTGTAGTCAGATAAAGAGGGTACTAGAAAAACAGGGAAAGGGGGTACTGAAGACCTGCATTAGTCCATATAGCCGGAGTATTAGAGCCAGCCCCAGCTGTGAGCCTCCTTTGATCCACTGTGAATGGTCTGGAGCACATGACAGAGAGACTGTTACATTCCTGTGCAGCCAGTCCTGAAAGATGAGCGCATGAATAAACTGCCCCCCCCCCCCCCCCCCCCGACACACACACACACACACACACACACACACACACACACAAACCGCATTCACTGGCAGCTCAAACCAGAACATCCATAACACAGCGCAGCGGCACTGGCTAACAGACAGGTATGCTGTAAACACCATGCTATAAGTTCATCATCATCATTCCTAGTAACAACAAATGACTGTCTTAATGCTTAAGACATATGTATTTTCTTTTTTTCCTTAATGCTTATGTTCCCTCTTACCTGTAGTGCTATTTATTTGAAAAACTCAACAGCAATTTCCAGAAACATGGACCAGTTATTCAAGATTTCATGTAGGAACTATTTTCTCTCGACCAAACTACACCCCCTAGCTGTGGGTGTAGTTCGGTTGAAAGAAAGTACCGGTAGTCACTCCTCGCTACCAGAGGGCCAGATCGTGACCGTGCACTTCCACCAGTAGCCTACTGTAACTCCCAATTATAGCTACTAATTTGATGAAAAGGACGTAACCAAAGTTTATTATACCAACATTTATATTTTTCATATTCAAATTTAGTAGGAATCTTCCATTCCGATGACACCAGAAACGTTGCTCTAGCTTTAAAACAGCCCGCTACAGCAATTTGATGGGGTACATCCATTATGTCATATTAATCAGATTAGTAATGTTGCAGCATGTGCAATGTGCATCCTGGATATAGTTTGTTACAATAGCGTTAGCTCAAATGCTAACGTTAAACAGTATGTGGATGGACAATGCTGACACCATTAGCGCCATGTTCTGGGATGTACAGTAAAATAAAAACAGATTTGGTTGGTCTAACTTAATCTAATTTAACCAAAAATGTCCATCTTGTAAAAAAAGAAAGAAAGAAAAGGGGCCCACGCTGAGTGAGGTCAGGGGGGCACATGTGACCCACGGGCAGCCAGTTGCCCACCGCTGATCTAGATGGATATAGGTAAGAGGAAAAATATGTATTTTTGATTTGGGGGTGAACTGTACCTTTAATATTACAGTGCCGACCTGAATTCAAACAGAGATAGGGATCCTTGAATAGATAATTGTTTTACTCTTCCATTTTTAGCCTAGAGTATGAAAGTCTACAATACAGAGTTTGAGTGTTTAGAGGACCTTTTTTTAAATGTTCCCTGCATGAGCCATTTTTTTCTGCAGGATGATGATGTCAGTGGATGGATTGTTTTGCTTTGGACTAAGTGGTGTTATCCTGTTCATACTGTAGTGATATGATTATCACCGCAGACACACTGTCCCACTCATATAGCACAACTGCGTCCTGGAGTCTAAACCAGCCTCAAAAGGATTTCTTTGGTGGTTTACTCAAGTAATTAAAGTCAGTAAAAGTAGCAGCACATTAGAGCAAACGGTTTCTCTGTTGCTAATCAGCAGCAATCTGGGGGGAAAAACAATACTACTGTGGACTGTGGGCGACAGCAAACCACAGCACTGTATATCTGTCAAGGGCGGAGCCTCCAGCATTTGTGAGTGTTTGTGCATGCATCTGTGTGTGTGTGTGTGTGTGCGCGTGCATGCATGTGTGTGTGTGTGTGTGTGCGCGCGCGTGCATGCATCTGTGTGTGTGTGTGTGTGTGTGTGTGTGCGTGTGTGCGCGTGTGTGTGTGTGTGTGTGTATGTCAGAGACAGTTCTCCAGAGACCTCCAGGATTTTGTCAAATGTGTTCGTTGAACACTAAACAAAATACGATTATCATAAAGTGTAAACAAATACCAATAACTTGAGCTACTAGTAGAGAGGAAAAGACTGCTATTACATAATTTTATATTATTTTTTTCTTCTGATTTCCCCCCAATTTCTTCCCAATTGTACTTGGCCAATTCCCCCTGCTGCCCCACCCCCTCTGCTGATTTGGGGAGAGCCAGACACACACATGCTTCCTCCGATACATGTGCAGTTGCCAACCGCTTCTTTTCACCCAACAGCGTGAGCGTGGAGCTTCACCGGCAGAACGTAGCACGTGGGAGGATCACGCTATTCCCACCAGTTCCCTTCCGCCCCGAACAGGCGCCCCGACCGACCAGAGGAGGCGCTAGTGCTACAATTTTATATTCTTAGTGTAACGTAGCCAGCGGTCGTGCTGTGCAGTGAAGTAATCCTCACTCCCTGACGCCTTAAGAGATGCTCTAGCAACAGACGCTAGAGCTCGTGGGTTTTAGCCTCCTTGCTAGAGCGTGCAGCTCCCATGCCGGAGGTTCCGAGTTCGATTCCCCAGCTGCGGAGGACGGACGACAACGCGTGACCCGGATGGGAGTGAGGTTTAGTACAGAACAGGGTTATGCCAGAATACAAATCAAAACAAAGCATACAGTACGTGTAGAAATACTTATTGGGTTAGGATACAATGCTGTTGACGTCAATTACTGGCAAAAAGCCACTTTACTAATAACTGGTAGGAGGAATAAGTCATTCCAATAGGATTACTAGGCAGATCATGCAGGAATGTCATGAAAGTAGCCCCCCTCCAACTTCCAGCAGGATGTTGTATTGTTTGAGTCTTGTGGAGGATATCCCATGGAAACGCAGTGTTGTACTACACAGAGAGAGAGAGAGAGAGAGAGAGAGAGAGAGAGAAGGGGGAAGTGGCTGACACACAGGCAGAGGGATGGAGGCTGAGACACACTGAATTATCTTTATCCAGTGATTAAAAAAAACTCTGAGAATAGCTCTGAAAAACATTCCATGAAAAGTGGGTCAAGTGAGTAGTGAACCCTTTTAAGCCTAAACTGGGTGTCTTTCTCCCTCATGGGTGTGTTGCAGTGCCTGGGAAGCTACACGTTTAAAACAAATCTTAACAGCTATCTTTTTTTAACTAGATATTAACCAGACTCCTCTACACACACACAGATAAATACCTCTGAGGATCTGCTCCAAAGCTCCTCTACTCCTCTGCCATGAATGCCCGTCCACATGTCACTTATTAGAGGCAGCAGTCCAGTCATTACACATGTGAACTCACACAGACACCACTGAGCAGACAGGGAGCCGGGTGGGGGCAGGGAGAGAGGAGAGCAGCTAGCCAGGGACCCGGACGAGCATGCAGCGACTGCTTGCATGTTCTGATTCAAAAAACCCTCAACCATCTGCAGTGTGTTCATAAATTCGGGTCATCCAAGATCAGTTGGGCTTGGGCTAAGCTGCCAAAGCAAACAGACAAGAGTTTATCTCCAGTTTTCTCAGATGACAATCACCATGTTAGCATTCAAGATGCAGAGAGCTGAAAAAGGGGGATGGGAGTGGGTGTGGCACCCTAGGTGGTGCGGTCGCTGATAACGCCCCACAGCAGGGAGTGCTTTAAAAGGCAGGGGAAAGCTGGACTGCAAGGTCCGGGCGGGCAGAGGGAGCTGCAGCAGGCAGGAGGGGGTTCTGTCCAGGCGGGCAGAGGGAGCTGCAGCAGGCGGGAGGGGGTCCTGCAGGGTCCGAGCAGGCAGAGCGAGCTGCAGCAGGCGGGAGGGGGTTCTGTCCAGGCGGGCAGAGGGAGCTGCAGCAGGCGGGAGGGGGTCCTGCAGGGTCCGAGCAGGCAGAGCGAGCTGCAGCAGGCGGGAGGGGGTTCTGTCCAGGCGGGCAGAGGGAGCTGCAGCAGGCGGGAGGGGGTTCTGTCCAGGCAGGCAGAGGGAGCTGCAGCAGGCGGAAGGGGGTTCTGTCCAGGCGGGCAGAGGGAGCTGCAGCAGGCGGGAGGGGGTTCTGTCCGGGCAGGCAGAAGGAGCTGCAGCAAGCGGGAGGGGGTTCTGTCCAGGCAGGCAGAGGGAGCTGCAGCAGGCGGAAGGGGGTTCTGTCCAGGCGGGCAGAGGGAGCTGCAGCAGGCGGGAGGGGGTTCTGTCCAGGCAGGCAGAGGGAGCTGCAGCAGGCGGAAGGGGGTTCTGTCCAGGCGGGCAGAGGGAGCTGCAGCAGGCGGGAGGGGGTTCTGTCCGGGCAGGCAGAAGGAGCTGCAGCAAGCGGGAGGGGGTTCTGTCCAGGCAGGCAGACGGAGCTGCAGCAGGCAGGAGGGGGTTCTGTCCAGGCAGGCAGAGGGAGCTGCAGCAGGCAGGAGGGGGTTCTGTCCAGGCAGGCAGAGGGAGCTGCAGCAGGCAGGATCATGTCTATGTTCCCCGGGTTCTATGTTCCCCGGGTTCTATATTCCCCGTTTTTCACTAACCCTAAACCTAACCTCCCCCAGACCCTAACCCAAAACCTAACCTCTCCCACCCCCCACGCCTAAACCTAACCTCCCCCAGACCCTAACCCAAAACCTAACCTCTCCCAGGGAACATAGCGGGGAACATAGGACCCTATTTGGGAAAAGCGGGGAACATAGGACCCGGGGAACATAGGACCCGGGGAACATAGGGATGACCCCCAGCAGGCTGGAGGGGGTTCTGTCCGGGCAGGCAGAGGGAGCTGCAGCAGGCTGGAGGGGGTTCTGTCCAGGCAGGCAGAGGGAGCTGCAGCAAGCGGGAGGGGGTTCTGTCCGGGCAGGCAGAGGGAGCTGCAGCAGGCTGGAGGGGGTTCTGTCCAGGCAGGCAGAGGGAGCTGCAGCAAGCGGGAGGGGGTTCTGCAGGGTCCGGGCGGGCAGAGGGAGCTGCAGCAGGCGGGAGGGGGTCCTGGTATGCCTGGAATGCAGCTAAGGCAAACAGAAAGCCCCAAGCTCCTGCCTGCGCCTAATGAAATCAATGCTTGCAGCTTTTCTGGCAAATCAAAACAGGGACTATAGAGCTGTGGGAGAGGTTTTTCACACTGCTGGATTAAACCGCCAAACTGAACTGAACTGGGATCTGCTGGCCTAGTCGTCCGGCCACACAACATATATACAGGCCGTCATGTGGCTATAGGAAACTGTAAGGGTAAACAGAGTCAGGGCCAGCAGTGTAACATGCAAGAGGAAGCACAGATCTGATTTAGACATAAACACTTAACATATATATATATAGGCTATAGGGCCAGGCGGATACCAGATGAGTCACATCGATTGCTTGCTATTATCTCTCTCTCACACACACACACACACACACACACACACACACACACACACACACACACACACACACACACACACACACACACACACACACACACACACACACACACACACACACACACACACACACACTCTCTTACACAGAATAACTCCATTTATGCCTGAGATTGGTCCGCAAACTATAGTCTGATTGTCTGTTCAAGATGTTTGAACTTTCTTTCTCTTGTTTTGACACTGTATCTGACATTTTGTATATCTTTGTTTTCATATAGGCAAATGATTTCAGTTACAGCGAAGGCCTCTATCAAGAGCAGCGTGATGCACAAAGCAGACTAATGGAAACTAACCGTGAACATAATGAGTACCCATGCAGTTTTATGGTTGGTTCACTGGCAGTAATATATCAAATAACTTTAGTTATTAATTTATTTAGAGCTATGTGGTTAGTTTGAGATGCCGTAGAGGCGTAGACCAAGTTGTGTCCGATGTTTCATTCATTCACTGATCAAGATATTCCAGATGTTCAAGTCATTGATAGATAGATAGATAGATAGATAGATAGATAGATAGATAGATAGATAGATAGATAGATAGATAGATAGATAGATATAATGGGGGGCATTTTGAAAGTGTCGATTTGACAGAATAGAATGTGTCGGCGACACTGAAACTATTGGCACTGCACCTTTACAATAATTGAAAGCAGTTCAGACTGACTTTTCCTTTGTCTAAAGGCTCGTTGATCACATCAGTCACAGGGATCAGCTTTTACACACACACACACACACACCCACACACACACACGCACACACACACACACACACACACACACACACACACACACACACACACACACACACAGAGCCTCAGAATTCGACTATTCCTTCGTTTCACTCAATCAAAGTCTCACACAAGGACCCCGTATTTCCACTGCGGGCTCCATTCGCAAAGGTCCTGCTTTTTCATACATATAGCAATCACAATAAAACAGTACTTGCCTTAACGCAATATTGTCCGCCGGGAAACTTGTGTTCTTAAATCTTGTGTAGTCTCCAATTCTGAGCCTTTTTTTGTCACGACAGCCAGCCCAGAACCTGTATCAAGCCTGCCATTTCCATTGAAAATGGCTGTTGTTGTTCTTCGCATTCCCAGAGGGTTAGGGAAACAGCGTCATCTCTGCTGTGGCATACGGGGGGAAACCTGTAATTACACATGCGGAAGAACAGAAATTACTGGCATGACAAAAACAGATCTGAATTGGAAACTACACAAGATTTAAGAACACAAATTGCCCGGCGGACAACAACATTGTGTTAAAGGCAAGTATTGCCCCTTTCGGAACTGCTAAGCTAACGCTACGCAGTCCCTTATTAGTATACCGCCGATGTAGCGTCCACAGGTCGCTCCGTCTGCTAAATCTTTCAAACTACTCGATAAAGTTTCGCAAATGAAATTTCAAATGTACTTACGGAGCGAAAAGGGTTGTGTGAACCTCGGCGCATGATGTTGAAACAATAGCGCCACTAATAAACATGTTTAATCCCTCACTGAAACCCGGGTGTCATTTCCTCAAAATGAATCAGCGACAAACACTCGTCTTCTTCTGCGCTGCTGGGGCCGAAGTGATAGCGAGCGTTATGGTTGCTATGCGCACCACCCATGACAGCAGCGCAGAAGAAGACGAGTGTTTGTCGCTGATTCATTTTGAGGAAATGACACCCGGGTTTCAGTGAGGGATTAAACATGTTTATTAGTGGCGCTATTGTTTCAACATCATGCGCCGAGGTTCACACAACCCTTTTCGCTCCGTAAGTACATTTGAAATTTCATTTGCGAAACTTTATCGAGTAGTTTGAAAGATTTAGCAGACGGAGCGACCTGTGGACGCTACATCGGCGGTATACTAATAAGGGACTGCGTAGCGTTAGCTTAGCAGTTCCGAAAGGGGCAAAGGCAAGTACTGTTTTAATTTGATTGCTACATGTATGAAAAAGTAGGGCCTTAGCGAATGGAGCCCGCACTCAGCAGTGAAAATATGGGGTCCTTGTGTGAGACTATGATTGAGTGAAACGAATGAGTAGTCGAATTTTGAGGCTAGCACACACACAC
Source organism: Poromitra crassiceps (assembly GCF_964638095.1). NCBI lineage: Eukaryota > Metazoa > Chordata > Actinopteri > Beryciformes > Melamphaidae > Poromitra > Poromitra crassiceps. The sequence continues at coordinate 13,669,897 of NC_139632.1, forward strand.
ACACACACACACACACACACACACACACACACACACACACACACACACACACACGCGCGCACCACACGCACACGCCCCGCCCACCCTGACCTCATCATCCCAATCATCGCGCTCCTCTGGTTGACTGTGTAGAGAGACTGGTGCGCTGTGGCTCTCCTCCTCCCTGTTCTCTGCCTTTCTGTCCGCCTCGCCTCGCCTGCCTCTCCCAGACTGGATCTGTGTCCGCACCACAACTACTACCACATTCCACAGGACAACTTTTCACACTGTGTCGACCAACTTTTTACTAAAACCTTCACCTCACAGGAAGACATTTGGGAAAACACCTGGACACCGTTTTCGCTTATGTAACTTTTTTTTTCTTCCACTTGAAAGATTCCTGGCTTCTTTACATTCCAAAGACTTTCGACCAGGCGGATTTTGACCAAGCGCGTGCGAAGTATTTGTTTGTATTGCTGCTTATTCTTACTTTGAATAGTAGACCAAAAGAAGCAGCAGCGGCAGGCTACTTTACACTTTCTTTTGCACAAGCCGAGATTAGTCTTATATTTGTTTTCTACCTGTAGTAGTCTTACTTTGGTGTGAACTAGCTCTAGTCGACAATGGCAGGTCTGAACTCTCTGGATGCTGTGAAGAGGAAGATTCAGTGTTTGCAGCAGCAAGCCGACGACGCAGAGGACCGGGCTCAGGTCCTGCAGAGAGAGCTGGACAGTGAACGGGAACTCCGGGAGAAAGTGAGACAACCAACCCCCCCTCTTTTCTGTCTTTTCTCTCTCTTAATATCGCCCTCTTTGTCTATATCTCTGCTCGGTTATATGTCCGAGTGATTAAGTTAGCTGTAACTTCTGCCACATTCACCTCTCATGGCTTTAAAACTCGACTTATTTCAAGTCATTGATTCATTCACCGGCAAACCGACCGTGCCACAATGCAAGGCGTTGGTCTCTTGTGGAAGAAGGGGGGGGGGGGGGGGGGGGAGTTGGGATTCCTGTAGGGCTTTGCGCATGCGTGTTCTCCCCCTGATTTACAGGCCACTGTAACCTACTGCGAATAATGAGGTCAGCCTTGATATACAGTTTTACCATCCAGGCTGTAATGAATGACATTTATTGTGTCAAAAAATCTTAGTTTAGACTGAATGTACTGAGAGATGATTGACTAGCCTATATTTAGATGCATAGATAGATGAGTGGAATGCTTTTAGGCCAGTGATTCTCAATCCTTTTTCATATCAAGGACCCTATTTAGTTCAGATTAGAGTTATGGACCCCCCCATTTGATGAGATGTTGTCTCTCAGACCCAATCTGAGAATATGTTTTTATTGTGAGATGATTTTGTCCAGAACTCTTTGACTGTATCTGTATTGTAGGTAGAGAGATACCAGCTAAACTACTACATGCTCTAATTGTTAACTTCTTGGAAATGAAATAATGCTGAACCCGCCGCACCCCATGTTGACAACCACTGCTTGAGGCTATTGAAATTCTCTTTTCACTTGCAGTAATCTTTCTCAGTGACACTTGTCAGGGGCAGGGCAGATGTTTGGCAACCCAAGTCGTCAAGTTGTAAGCCGGTGGAAGCATGAGGGAGGCCACCCTGCCTCCACAGACTTGACAGGCTTTAGAATGAGCTCTCCTCTCTGTCATTAGGGTTTCAAAGGAATACACTCTGAAGAAGAAGAACGTGTCATCTTCAACACCTCCGTCTGTGTGTTTATATTTCATTGTCTGTCAGTAGCATCATGTCAACACGACATACAGTATGCTATTAACACAAGAGTTAGTATGTTGAAAAGTAAGACAAAGCTGTCTCTCACTAATGTCATCTAATTTGTATCCGCTAGGCATATGTAAAATATAGCGATGGGAGAAAATGCTTAGCAGTACAGTTATTTAGTTGGGTAACAGTGTCGACTTGTTTCACATGGTGCTTTATGACATAAGGTGCCATAACCTTTTGCATAGGAGCTTGTTAATGACAGGACAAGCAGAACGACTCAAGGGCCTGTAAAGATATGGGAGCTGAAGTGATGAAAGGAGCTGGCTGTAGGACTTCCCCCTTCCATATAGACCGCCTATTAGGTTACAGAGCACCTTTTCATTTGTCAATTTGGAGTTTGCTCACCTCTTCAGGAGAATCTTTCTATACTGTATTATTATATTAAAGTATTAATCTCAAAGTAAAAAAAAAAGGTATTTTCAACAAATTAAAAATAAGAAATTAATAATATTATAGTTGAGGTTGTTCATGTCGGTGATTGTTCACTTAATGGCGATCACTTCCTTGAGTGTATAGTTTTGGGTGAATATTACATCACTGGGGCCTGTCTTCTGCACCATGGCTTCAGATTGAAGCATTGGAGTGGTTTGAGTGCTTCATGGATCTTTTCTGTACTGCTGAGCTCATCTAAAAGCCTTTTAATAGTGTTTGCTTCAGTATTTCCACTCTGCAACCTGTGGATTCTGTAGATCAGGCCCAGGTTCCCAAACTTTTCCATCCATGTACCACTAGTAGGTACCAAGCCAAATTTCCCAGGGACCACTTCCACTGCGTATACCATATTTCCCAAATATCGCGATATTTCTGAAAATCGGCCCAATCCGGCTACTGCTCAGGGTTAATGTGTATGTAAAAACGGTTTTCTGTTAAAATAAATAAATAAATTATCTGGCGGACCACCAGGCGGAGCCCCGTGGACCTCTGGTGGTCTTTGGGGTTTGGGAACCAATCGCCACACATGCCAAAGCATTGAAATGGTGTAAGCATGCAGCACAGTTGCACTGTAGGAGAAACTTAGGTATTCTAGACACACAACTCCCCTTCTTTTCTAAGGAGAGATTACTATTTTGCAACTTTTTGGTGTTTCCCATCACATCATCATTATGAAAGTGTGTGGGAGAAGACCATTGCTAGGCACAATAGAAACAGTATGGTGTTTGTCAAACAAGTCATTGAGAGGCCTTTTTGCAAATCAACACCAACAAGATATTTTTTTTATTTTTTATTTCCAGATTTTTCTATCCCATTTGTATCCCCCATTAGTGCTAATTAATTAATTTATCCTGGTTGCTGCTCCACCCTCTGCCGATCTGGGGAGAGCCGAAACTGGCTCCATGCTTCCTCCGAGACATGGGCAGTAGCCAGCCGCTTCTTTTCACCTGACAGGGGAAGCTTCACCGGTAGGACATAGCACGTGGGAGGATCACGCTATTCCCACGAGTTCCCCTCCCTCCGAACAGGCGCCCCGAACGACCAGAGGAGGCACCACTTCAGCGACCAGGATATTGCATGTTTTTGGTGAGGGGTTCCTATATGAAGGAAACCGACAGGGGGCACGGGGAGAACATGCAAACTCCACACAGAAAGGCTCTTTTGATGACCCCACCTGGGCGGTGGGCACTCGAGGACATGCGGACGGGCACGCACTCCTTCAGCACTCACAGCGTCCCAGGTGGGAATCGAACCCAGGACCTTCTAGCTGTGAGGTGACAGCGCTACCACTGCGCCACGATGCCCCCTAACAAGATATTTTAAAAGACTCTACTATTTGGGCACATATTGTTCAAACCGCGACCCATGTCCCTGACCCACCAGTATGCATAATATGCTGGCACTCTACTAGCTGTCAACACCAGGCAAGTGGGCAGGTATATTTCACTCACATACGGTCATAAACTAGACACACAGACACACAGGCCCTCAGGATGAATGGAGAGAGACAGTGGTGACACAAAGCGCTTAGACTGCAGGCTATGTGAGCCAGCAAGTGCCAAGAATGGTGACACATACAAATAGTATGCATGCAATCTCACACACTCTCTCTCTCACTCTCTCTCTCTCTCTCACTCTCTCACTCTCACACACACACACACACACACACACACAAATATTTGAATCAATCATTTACACCGCTAGATTTTTTAAATAATTGAGGCTTGAGTTTCATTCCAATTCATGGCACGTACTCTTACAAGATGATCTACAATATACAATCTAAATAAATGATGGTACTTTTTTTTAAGGATACCAGCAGACCGTTTTAAGTACTTGGCTGACAAATTGAACACTTTCACAGACCAGATCCAACTTATTTTGGAGGTCTTGAATGATGAAATTATTGTTATTTTCCAAAGTGGCTATGCTAATGCATTTTGGAATAGACATCTTCAATTTGAATCCTTTTAGGCTTGAAGGATGGAAAATAACATTTACAACTGTCACACATCCCAAGACATTTCTATTCATAGAGGAATCTACTGTGCGTTAGTGTGGAGTGGTTGGTTACCTTAGAGCAGGGATACTCATCTTGCTTTGCCCGGGGGCCACTTTTGTGAAATGATAGAAGGCCAGGGGCCAGTTAAAGAACAAACAATATAATTTTTTCTGTAGCGGATTGTAGGTTTTTGGGGTGTCAGCTGGAGTTTAGTCTGACAGTGTTGTGCACACCGGATAGTTAGTTAGGTTAAGTTAGTTAGGTTACATACATAAGTGCCTGGGTAGCGAGCAGACGGCAGTATTTGACAATTTAGCAGCTAAATCATAGATTATTGAAAGATATTCCATATTCCAGACTGGAATGCTATAACAGAAGTGGAGTATTGGCCAGAATGACATGAACATTTGGACACTTATTCAGCGGGTATCTTGCATGTTGCGTTCAGGTGCACTGTAAAAAAAAATGCAATTCCATCGTGGGGCACACAGGGGGCGCCCACGGGCCGCATGTGGCCCGCAGGCCGCAAGTTGAGTATCACTGCCTTAGAGGTAAGCCTCTAAGGCCATTACCTACAGGTATGCCTGTAGGTAATGAATGAGCCTGTAGGTAATGAATGAGCCTATAGGTAATGAATGAGTCTGTAGGTAATGGATGAGTCTGTAGGTAATGAATGAGTCTATAGGTAATGAATGAGTCTGTAGGTAAGGAATGAGTCTGTAGGTAGGTAATGAAGGAGTCTGTAGGTAATGAATGAATCTGTAGGTAATGAATGAGTCTGTAGGTAATGAAGGAGTCTGTAGGTAATGAACGAGTCTGTAGGTAATGAACGAGTCTGTAGGTAATGAACAAGTCTGTAGGTAATGAACGAGTCTGTACGAGTCTGTAGGTAATGAATGAGTCTGTAGGTAATGAATGAGTCTGTAGGTAATGAACAAGTCTGTACGAGTCTGTAGGTAATGAATGAGCCTGTAGGTAATGAATGAGTCTGTAGGTAATGAACGAGTCTGTAGGTAATGAACGAGTCTGTAGGTAATGAATGAGTCTGTAGGTAATGAATGAGTCTGTAGGTAATGAACGAGTCTGTACGAGTCTGTAGGTAATGAATGAGTCTGTAGGTAATGAACGAGTCTGTACGAGTCTGTAGGTAATGAATGAGCCTGTAGGTAATGAACGAGTCTGTAGGTCATGAACGAGTCTGTAGGTCATGAACGAGTCTGTAGGTAATGAATGAGCCTGTAGGTAATGAATGAGTCTGTAGGTAATGAACGAGTCTGTAGGTAATGAACGAGTCTGTAGGTAATGAATGAGTCTGTAGGTAATGAATTAATCTGTAGGTCATGAACGAGTCTGTAGGTAATGAATGAGCCTGTAGGTAATGAATGAGTCTGTAGGTAATGAACGAGTCTGTAGGTCATGAATGAGTCTATAGGTAATGAAGGAGTCTGTAGGTAATGAATGAGCCTGTAGGTCATGAACGAGTCTGTAGGTCATGAACGAGTCTGTAGGTCATGAATGAGTCTGTAGGTCATGAACGAGTCTGTAGGTCATGAATGAGCCTGTAGGTAATGAATGAGTCTGTAGGTCATGAACGAGTCTGTAGGTCATGAATGAGCCTGTAGGTAATGAATGAGTCTGTAGGTAATGAAAGAGTCTGTACGAGTCTGTAGGTAATGAATGAGTCTGTAGGTAATGAATTATTCTTAAAAAATGTCGAGCTAACAGGAAAACATTTGGCCACATCACTCGCTGAACATTTTTGACGCCCTGGAGACGTTCCTCAAGCGTTCAATAACCCTTAAGGCTTTGTCCCATTACAAAGGCACATGACATAACCTTGGAACACTCTTTTAACCTGCTGATGTGTTTCATCTATGGCCGACATTCTCAGTCGGCCTTTCAGCTTTTAAATAGTTTCCGATGCTCATTTGGCGACGGTCAGCCAAATATAATCATGGGTATTTCATGATTCCATGACACTGAGAGTTCCCCATGACAGGCATAAAGCTCAGTCAAGACTCTTCCAGGAAACCTCTCTCTAGTTATCTTTCAAAATGAGTGGGATTTTTTATTATGATTGCTAAAATCACTTTACCACATCTTTTGCTTCGGAAAAAAGTTTTTAAGCATAAAACTTATAGTATATGTCGTTAAAGTAAAGAAGGTATCGTGTGTGTGTGTGTGTGTGTGTGTGTGTATATATATGTATATATATATATATATACACACACACACACACACACACACACACAGGTTATATATTGTGTAGAAGAGAAGAGAATAAACTTTATTGTCCAGCCAAGAACTTAAAACAAGAAACCCCAGCTGTGATAGAGGAAGAGAGAAGCACACAAGTTCAGATCATATGAGACAAAGCAAGATGAACCGGGAAGTGGGACTTCAGTTTTGGGAAGCAGGTTCCCATCCCAGGCCCTGGACCTGGACCAGTATTATGGTCCAGTACTTCCTGTGCTGCTACTCCCAACACTTCCTGTCCCTGAGCTCCAGCCTTGACCAACAGGAAGATAAGCGAGTGTGTGTTTGGCGGACTGAGTGTTTATAGTTAGCTATATTCTGCTCTGGACTGAGTGTTTATAGTTAGCTATATTCTGCTCTGGACTGAGTGTTTATAGTTAGCTAATATTCTGCTCTGGATTGAGTGTTTATAGTTAGCTATATTCTGCTCTGGACTGAGTGTTTATAGTTAGCTATATTCTGCTCTGGACTGAGTGTTTATAGTTAGCTATATTCTGCTCTGGACTGAGTGTTTATAGTTAGCTATATTCTGCTCTGGACTGAGTGTTTATAGTTAGCTATATTCTGCTCTGGACTGAGTGTTTATAGTTAGCTATATTCTGCTCTGGACTGAGTGTTTATAGTTAGCTATATTCTGCTCTGGACTGAGTGTTTATAGTTAGCTATATTCTGCTCTGGACTGAGTGTTTATAGTTAGCTATATTCTGCTCTGGACTGAGTGTTTATAGTTAGCTATATTCTGCTCTGGACTGAGTGTTTATAGTTAGCTATATTCTGCTCTGGACTGAGTGTTTATAGTTAGCTATATTCTGCTCTGGACTGAGTGTTTATAGTTAGCTATATTCTGCTCTGGACTGAGTGTTTATAGTTAGCTATATTCTGCTCTGGACTGAGTGTTTATAGTTAGCTAATATTCTGCTCTGGCAGATGTGTTAAAGCTTTAGGCACATTTGTAGCAAAGCTCAGTGGTCCACGTATAAAGATGGCGTCCTTCATCATTTCTTCCCAAAACATCTAAACCTCCACATCAGCTCTTGTCAGTGCAGCAAAAACAGTTTTTCCTCTGGTGAGGCAAGTCAAACCACTGTTTTGTCTATTTGTGGCAGTTGTGGTGTTGTAATGCCATCTTCATTCAATTTGCTCTACAGAACTTTATTTTGTTCATACATGACAAGTGCGCCTCTTTTCTTTTTTAATGCCACTTCCATGTCATTTCCTGGAGGCTAATTACAGGAAATGGTTTCGCAAATAACGTTTCTCTTAAGGAGCGCTGATTTGCTCAGCTCGTTGGTTCAAAGTGAAGCAAAGCGCTAGCGTCTTGTTAACTGCTTTATGTGGTCAGTGTGGGGCTCGCAGCTTCCACGCTGGGCCTCCAGCAGACTCCAGCACATTCTATGGAAAGAATTACTTCCTGGTTTCGCTGTTTTCTTAGGCTGGACGTGGGGGCCTGGGAATAGCTCAACTTTCCAAATATAACTGCCACATGTTGATACGTTTTGGCAGTCGCTGGCATCTTGGGGGAACACTCCCATGTTAGCGGTGGCTGCTTGTGGATTAGTCGGCTCTGCGCGCCAAGGTTGCGGGTTCTTATCCAAGCGGGGAGTATATATATATATGGACCGTCTGTGCTAGCTCAAGTATAACTTTGTCTGGATAAAAGCTACATTTGCTATAATGTCATACATTAAGTAGCATTTAGTGAGCGGAAATGTTAGCATTTTTCTGAAGCACTTAGATATGGTGCACAAACATAGCACATATGCTACGTGTGTGAACTATGAGTCTGTCTGCCGTTGCTGCTTAATGTATGCATGCTTTTCCAGTGAGGCAGGCGAGTTCAGCTGAGGAACTTTTCAGTCCGCTTCCTGCCATGACATGCAGCTCTGCATGGTGCCGAGTAAGTAACGCAGGCTCAGGCTGTCTGTCTCTGACAGCACGCCTGTGCCAGCACTGTGGAGCAGCCTAATATATATGGAACTGTAAACAGTTTTATTGGTGGGATGTTTACTTGACCTTCAGGTAGTTAAATCGTCTGCCCCGGCCCGCCACTTGTTGAGAGGAGGACCGGTGTCCTTTTTCCAAAATGTTATGTCGTGCATTCTTCCAACTGGATTCTGAAAACCAAGGAGCTCGATCCCTGAGCACTGTGGAAATCCTGTGTGTTTCCTATAAGGCAATGAGGTCCAGGTTCTTCTGGATTTCTGAAGGGCTGCTTGACACGGGTTAGCAATCAACGAGTGGCCAGTACTGCTAACCACTTCAGTGTTATCTGGCACTGGTTCACAGTCTGAAGTGAACACAAGACTCAAGCTGTTTGAAGAGCCTTATGGAAGGCAGAATACACTCTGTAATCAAACAATGGCTTCCTGGACGGCATCACGCTCACTCACATACTGTTTAGCACTGACTCACATACTGTTTAGCACTGACTCACATGCTGTTTAGCACTGACTCACATAGTGTTTAGCACTGACAGGGCTCACTGTGATCAATGTCTACCAGTTCAATGGCCTTTACATATCTCCTCATGTCAGGCTGGTTTGCAGCCATCTTTGCATGCCAGGTCTTATGGTGAAAGATTACCACACACATACTCACTCCTCTGTCTCTCTCTCCAAACTCCTCTCTCCGCTCTCCTCTCCCTCTTCTCTCTCTCCAGTCTCTCCACTCTTCTCGCTTCTCCTTCAATCTCTCCTCTCTCTCTATCTCCTCTCTCTGCACTCCACTCTCTCTACACTCCTCTCTCTCTTCTCTCCTCTCTCTGCACTCCTCTCTCTTCTCTCCACTCTCCAGTCTCTTCTTACTCTTCTCTCCCTACTAGTCTCTTCTCCGTCTTCTCTCTCTTCTCCCTCTCTCTGACCTTTCTTCCCCTCCCTCCTCTCTTTTACGATCGTGTCCATCTTCTCTCCTCCCTCCCTCTGACCTTTCTTCCCCTCCCTCTCCTCTCTTTTATGATCGTGTTTTATTATTATGCTTCTTCATATGAGATTGTTCCATTCTGTTTATTGATTGTGCTGACACTTTCTCTGTAAAGACATGCTTGTGTGGACTAGGGCTATACACACACACACACACACACACACACACACACACACACACACACACACACACACACACACACACACACACACACACACACACACACACACACACACACACACACACACACACACACACACAGTGTATTGAGCTGCAGTGTCAAGAATAACTTCCAGTGCGCCTCAGCAGCATCGTGCACCTCATTAGCCCAATGCCCTGGAATGAACCAGTAATTAGCTCCCTGGTCTTTGGCTTGTCCCCGATCCATCTCTAAATATCCCTCTGATGTTTCCTTAGGAAAGAAGTGTCATCTAGGTTTTGCAGCAGTACTGCCTGTTGACACTGACAGTGGGATTTACTGTCTTTTCCAGGTGAGAGAAGTCATGTGATCTAAATTGAATGTTTATTGCCTGAAACCTGGGTGTCATTTTTTCTCCGTAATTTTATGGGAAACTAGCAGTGCACTTGGAGAGTGCAGACCTCCACCAAGGCCAATACAGCACTCTGCTATGATATGCACATTCTGTCAGTGGGATCAGTGGGGGGGAACGCAAAAACATCATGCCAGAGCTGTTGCATGTCATGATGATGCCAGAGCTGTTGCATGTCATGATGATGCCAGAGCTGTTGCATGACATGATGCCAGAGCTGTTGCATGTCATGATGCCAGAGCTGTTGCATGTCATCATGATGCCAGAGCTGTTGCATGTCATGATGATGCCAGAGCTGTTGCATGACATGATGCCAGAGCTGTTGCATGTCATGATGCCAGAGCTGTTGCATGTCATCATGATGCCAGAGCTGTTGCATGTCATGATGCCAGAGCTGTTGCATGTCATCATGATGCCAGAGCTGTTGCATGTCATGATGCCAGAGCTGTTGCATGTCATGATGCCAGAGCTGTTGCATGTCATCATGATGCCAGAGCTGTTGCATGTCATGATGATGCCAGAGCTGTTGCATGTCATGATGCCAGAGCTGTTGCATGTCATGATGATGCCAGAGCTGTTGCATCTCATCATGATGCCAGAGCTGTTGCATGTCATGATGCCAGAGCTGTTGCATGTCATGATGATGCCAGAGCTGTTGCATGTCATCATGATGCCAGAGCTGTTGCATGTCATCATGATGCCAGAGCTGTTGCATGTCATGATGATGCCAGAGCTGTTGCATGTCATCATGATGCCAGAGCTGTTGCATGTCATGATGCCAGAGCTGTTGCATGTCATGATGCCAGAGCTGTTGCATGTCATCATGATGCCAGAGCTGTTGCATGTCATCATGATGCCAGAGCTGTTGCATGTCATGATGCCAGAGCTGTTGCATGTCATCATGATGCCAGAGCTGTTGCATGTCATCATGATGCCAGAGCTGTTGCATGTCATGATGCTAGAGCTGTTGCATGTCATCATGATGCCAGAGCTGTTGCATGTCATCATGATGCCAGAGCTGTTGCATGTCATGATGATGCCAGAGCTGTTGCATGTCATCATGATGCCAGAGCTGTTGCATGTCATGATGCCAGAGCTGTTGCATGTCATGATGCCAGAGCTGTTGCATGTCATCATGATGCCAGAGCTGTTGCATGTCATGATGCCAGAGCTGTTGCATGTCATCATGATGCCAGAGCTGTTGCATGTCATGATGCCAGAGCTGTTGCATGTCATCATGATGCCAGAGCTGTTGCATGTCATCATGATGCCAGAGCTGTTGCATGTCATGATGCCAGAGCTGTTGCATGTCATCATGATGCCAGAGCTGTTGCATGTCATGATGATGCCAGAGCTGTTGCATGTCATCATGATGCCAGAGCTGTTGCATGTCATGATGCCAGAGCTGTTGCATGTCATGATGCCAGAGCTGTTGCATGACATCATGATGCCAGAGCTGTTGCATATCATGATGCCAGAGCTGTTGCATGTCATCATGATGCCAGAGCTGTTGCATATCATGATGCCAGAGCTGTTGCATGTCATCATGATGCCAGAGCTGTTGCATGTCATCATGATGCCAGAGCTGTTGCATATCATGATGCCAGAGCTGTTGCATGTCATCATGATGCCAGAGCTGTTGCATGTCATGATGCCAGAGCTGTTGCATGTCATCATGATGCCAGAGCTGTTGCATGTCATCATGATGCCAGAGCTGTTGCATGTCATGATGCCAGAGCTGTTGCATGTCATCATGATGCCAGAGCTGTTGCATGTCATCATGATGCCAGAGCTGTTGCATGTCATCATGATGCCAGAGCTGTTGCATATCATGATGCCAGAGCTGTTGCATGTCATCATGATGCCAGAGCTGTTGCATGTCATGATGCCAGAGCTGTTGCATGTCATCATGATGCCAGAGCTGTTGCATGACATGATGCCAGAGCTGTTGCATGTCATCATGATGCCAGAGCTGTTGCATGTCATCATGATGCCAGAGCTGTTGCATGTCATCATGATGCCAGAGCTGTTGCATATCATGATGCCAGAGCTGTTGCATGTCATCATGATGCCAGAGCTGTTGCATGTCATGATGCCAGAGCTGTTGCATATCATGATCAAATGTCCACTTGGACTCAAGGATGAACTGATTTCGGTCGTCGAAGGTCAAAGTGCAAGGTCACTATGACCTCACGAACGCCATTTTCAAGCTCGTTAACGCAATATCCCAGGAACGCCAGCACAGGAAGTCATCAGGTTCTGTGCCGCTGTTCCTGTTGACATAGACAGCGATCACACCCTCCGGTCTCCTCTCTACATCAGCACCGCCAACCACCACCTGGACTGCTTCCGCCTGCTGCTCCAGGTCGCAGGCGTTCTGACCAGTGCCGCGGCTTCTCGCCTGCTGCGTGAGGTGCTGAGGCGCAGGTGTGACACAACCTTCGCCCGGCTGCTCCTGACCTGGACCACGGCGCCGACCCGGCCCTGGTGACCTGGGAGCAGGCAGGGCTGGAGCTGGAGGTGAGGGCAGATCTCGAGGCGCTCAGGGTCTTTCTGGAGGCCAGGAGATGTCCTCGCAGTCTGGCACACCGCACGTGTGTCAGATCCAGATCCGCCAAGTGCTGGGCACACATCGCCTGAACCAAGTCCACTCTCTACCACTAACACAGGCGATGAAGGACTTTGTGCTCCGCGAGAACTGACTTGAAGAGGAGACTTGAGAGAGGAAGGAGAACAAAGAAGCAAGTTAGAGCCCTCTAGCCCAGATGTTTGCTAATATCGAGCGTACTGTAGCTTGTCATTTCTTCAAAGTGGAATCTCCCTGTAATCAGATGCCAGAGAAAGAAACCCCAAAAGTCGTCCGATTCAACTCATCTCAACCAGCAGTAGCACCTAAATGATCATTTTCCGAGATTGTTCTTCCAGTGATACGATCCTTTAGTACTGATATCCAGATTATTCATGATTCAAGGCCTCTGACATTGCTGACATACCTTTTACAAAGCATTGTTAATATATGAAGTTAGCTAGGTGGATGTTATCTATTCTTGGAAACGGCCTGTTGGATTTGAGTCGTCCATTCTCCTCACCTCCTAAGTGGATCGGTGTGTGTGTGTGTGTGTGTGTGTGTGTGTGTGTGTGCTCATGTGTGAGGAAGAGCCAACAGAGCAGCTCCTTGTCGTGACTCGTGTCCTATCTTGCCGTTTCCTGATTCACAGTCCCCACAGATGGTTTCATTTAGGTTTTTTTTTCTAGGTGTGTGTGTGTGTGTGTGTGTGTGCGTGTGTGTCTATGTGGCTGTGTGCTTGCTGCTAACATCTTCCTGATACTCCACCACCACAAACATTCTCCAGAGTGTGTTTGACCATATAAGGCGTGCGTCCATGGCAGCCGGAGAATGCACAGTGGATGACTAAGGAAGGGGCATGGCTGAGGAGCGAGCTAGCTAGAGAGACACAGAGAAAGACAGTAGAGAGAGACACACACACACAGAGAGAAAGACAGGAGAGAGAGAGAGAGAACGCTTGTCCCGAAGGAAAGAATGAAAGGAGGAAATGAGAGGATGTCGGACAGCTCACTTTCTTTCATTTTTTTTATCCCCATTTTGTAAACTCATGTTTGAGTCTTTCCTGCCCTTAAAGGTTATTCGCTCCACTCAGCTTGAAACTTTTTCTGCCAAAAGTATCGATACGTATCAATCTAAAACATTTGAAACAGATACAAGATACAATACTAAAAATATTTGAAACGGACACAATAGCAACAGTATCGATCGATACCAGTGCTTTCTCTGAATGAAAAATCAAACGTACTACAGATTTTCCCCTCCCTGTAATTGGTGGGTTCTGTTGCTTCAACAAGCTCAAAGTGTTCTGATAGGCTGATGACTGGAGCAGGGGCAATCGTATAGTTTTATCGGGCCTAGATTATGGAGAAGCATGCGTCTGTCTGTTGAAAGTTGGCATCGGTATCGAAGCTAGAAATTGTAGTATCATCATGACAACCCTATCTAAAACCATGATCTTTGCTCGGCTCGGGATACTTTTCCGTCAGCCTGATTCACAGATATCTATAATATGGACACAGGACTGCCTGTGTGTCTATAAGGGGAATCCCCCCTGCTGTGGCTGTGGAAACCTGAGGAGATGGACACCAGGTCACAATCACATACGTTTGATTGTTTGTGCATCTATACTATCCTGCCATTGTTTCAGTTTGCTAAAGCCCTGCTTTCTGTGTTTGTGTTGCTTGACAACCAAACTTTTACTGGGCAGGAAGGAATAGGCAGTTGCTAGCTGGCAATTACATGTGTGTATGTGTGTGTGAGAGAGAAAGTGTGTGTGTGTGTGTGTGTGTGTGTGTGTGTGTGTGTGTGTGTGTGTGTGTGTGTGTGTGTGTGTGTGTGTGTGTGTGTGTGTGTGTGTGTGTGTGTGTATGTGTGCGTGCGTGTGCGTCCGTGCGTGTACTTGTGTGTGTGTGTGTATGCGTGCGTGCACTTGTGTGTGTTTGTGTGTGTATATGTTTGTAGAGTGTGTCTGGAACTGTTTTACAGCGTCTGATGTGCCTGTGTGTGTAGCTGACCTGACGCTCATGAATAGACTGTTTGTTTGTATGTGAAGGGCATTCTCTCTGCTGGCCCATTGCTTCACATCAGGAAATAACACGGCCTGTTGTTTCAGGCTGGTTCTGTTCAACATGTACTGTGGACAGATACAGACCTGTGTGTGCTGTGGACACGCTGCATGGGACATTCTGACGGATTTGTGGCCTTTTCATTCAGTCCTTCTGGGGTTGGGTTTTCCTCTGTCGGTCATCTGCACCGAGTCTCATTCAACAGATATTTCCTGTCTCATATCGACTAGCAAAGCTCCATCCAGAAGGGCAGCACCAGAGAGAGACCAGAGAGGGGGGGAGAGAGAGACCAGAGAGGGGGGGAGAGAGACACCAGAGAGGGGGGGAGAGAGACACCAGAGAGGGGGGGAGAGAGAGACCAGAGAGGGGGGAGAGAGAGACCAGAGAGGGGGGAGAGAGAGACCAGAGAGGGGGGAGAGAGAGAGACCAGAGAGGGGGGGAGAGAGACCAGAGAGGGGGGGAGAGAGAGACCAGAGAGGGGGGGGAGAGAGACCAGAGAGGGGGGGAGAGAGAGACCAGAGAGGGGGGGGAGAGAGAGACCAGAGAGGGGGGGGAGAGACCAGAGAGGGGGGGGAGAGAGACCAGAGAGGGGGGGAGAGAGAGACCAGAGAGGGGGGAGAGAGAGAGACCAGAGAGGGGGGGAGAGAGAGACCAGAGAGGGGGGAGAGAGAGAGACCAGAGAGGGGGGGAGAGAGACCAGAGAGGGGGGAGAGAGAGAGAGGCAGAGGATGGTGGGAACGATTGAGAGAGAGTGAGTGAGGAGGAGGAGGAGGAGGAGGGGGAGGAAAGACTGACTGGCTCCGACCCAGTCAGTCAGCAGCATACGATGATGGAGAGAAACAAAAAGAAGAGAGAGAGAGAGAGAGAGAGAGACCTGTAGCAGCTGCCAGCCAGCAGGAAACCGTGCCTTCCTTTCCTGAAATGTTCAGTCTATGACAGAATGGAATTGCGCCCGGCACAAATAGACTCACGTAGGCTTTTCCACTGCGCCGTTACTTAGCTCTCTCTACTGTCGCCTCTCACGGTGCATGCCCGCGCCGTCACAACCACACAAGTCGTTTGAAGTTGCAGTCGGCCCGCCCCTCCCCGCCATGGTGCTGCAGCTTGATTGGCTGTCTTTTGCGGTCTTTCCGTTTGAAATTTTGAATTTGGCCCCTCCTCTTGTCACTGTCATCGTGTTGCCAGGTATCCCAGCATGCTTTGGAAGGCGATGACAGACGCATCCAATACACTTTAGCCCTGTTCCAAACCGCTCCCTATTACAGAAATAGTAGATTATAGTGCGTTGGCCGTTTTGTACTAGTGTCCGAATTCTCAACTGTTAATTTGATTCACTATATAGTCCACTGTAAAATACCCACAATGCAGAGCGGTTTCTAGTGAAGAGAGAATGTACCCTAACCCTACAATTTCTCCCATAAACTCATTGATCATTCCCCATATACTGTAGTTCACTATATGATCAACACTACATGGGGAATAGTGAGTGAGTGAACCACTCCCAACACGGCTAATAAATGTGCACCTGGCGACCTCAAACTTGTGTCGTGGTGGTGGGTAGGCACTGTAGGGCTGCAACTAACAATTATTTTCATTATCGATTAATCTGTTGATTATTTTTGATTCGATTAATCGAATATGTTTGGTCTATAAAATCTCAGAAAATGGTGAAAAATGTCAGTGTTTCCCAAATCCCAAGATGACATGACATGACATGACAAGGTGGAATCTGAGAATTTTGGCTTTTATTCTTAACAAATTACTCAAAACAATTAATCGATTATCATAGTTGAGATGAGATTAATAGATTAATAGATAGATTAATTTTCTGTCGATCGACTAATCAATGAATGGTTGCAGCGCTAATGCACTGTCATTCCTCCCCTTCTCTTTGATCTGTTTGAGTGTTTTAGTCTCTTACCTGTAAAGTGAATGACTGTCACATTGCCTGGCTGATGGACTTGTGGGCTAGCCTGGTAAACCAGCCGGTCACGTGAACTCTCATTTCACTTCGTTCCCATCTGGCCTCCGGCCCTGGGAGGGTTTCTGCAGAAACTGCAAAGCGTCCGAGCCAATCAGCGACCCGCCTCGTAGTTGACATCGTAAACCGGCCAATCAGGAACGCCACTAGCAAAACAAGAATGGCCGCCTCCTTGCCTGTCCGCCTCGAGGAGTAATGTCAACGTTCATTGAGTTTAAACAGCCATACAGTGCAGTTATTGCAGAAATAGACTCAATAACAACAATTAAACAAGTACAGGAGTTTACAACAGCTGAGTTTCTCGGCAGAGAATGTGTTTTTGCCGTTCTCCCGAGTGGATTTGGGTTTGACTGGATCCAACGGTGGTTGGCTGAAGGGGTTGTCTGTCAAGGCAAGTAGACCCGCCCACTGCTAAACACTGTGTGAAAGCTTCAGGCCAGACGGTCTGGTAGAACGAAATTAAATGTGAGTTCACGTGACCGGCTGGTTTACCAGGCTACTTGTGGGCCCAATGACAAGCTAATAATGATGACTCCCTCACTGACCTACTAACTCTGCTGCCCTACAAATATGTGGAGAATAAATAGTCTTTTTGTCTAAGCAAAGCCTGCGGCCTGCGGTGAGTGGAAGTTGTGAAGTTGAGTATTCTCTTCTTCAACAGATAATTCAGCATGAGGGTAGCACAGAGGTGCAGCAGTGTAGTTCTGGTTGTGGCAGAATATACTATCTATCAATGGGCAGAACCTGTGAGTAAAAAAAGTATTGATTATCCAGTTAGTGCCGTTTTTTGCTGTTACAAACCAACAACCAACAAACTTTCAAACTCCCCCTCCTGCCTTTGCCATGACTTTTAAAGGTTAAATAAATAATGTGAGCATGTCAAACTCAGCTTAAGGCTTCCTTGAGCACTAGGAAAAGCGCTATATAAATCTGATTTATTATTATTATTATTATTATTAAGGCTGGGTGATAGGGTTGAAATCAATATCGTGATAATCATAAGGATTGTTTCCCCCAGATATTGATATATATCACGATATGGCTCATGTATGCAAACTCAAATGCGTATCACATTGAAATGATTGGTAATGTTAGGGTGTGATATCAAAACAAAACTTGATATTTTCGAATAATATTCCTTATGTTTCATACCTCATGTTGAGTTTTTGAATAACATTTGCTCGTTATCATCCGTTTAGACAGCATAATTGTGTATCGCGATATCACAAAATCACCATTTGATCATGATATGGTTCCACTGAAAGACGATGATAGTGAATTTTCGCCCAGCCTGACTTTGGACAGATAATAGCTTGTGTCCAGTTTGGACACAACAGTTTGGCTCTGTTTGAATGGGGCTTCCCAGGGGGTGCTGGTTGGATAAACTCCCTGACTAACTGAAAGGAAATGCCTGTATGCTCGGCTGTCTGTTTGCTTTCTTTTTCTCCCTCTGCCTTTGATTGTTGACCAAGGGCAGATGAGACGAAGCCCACTTTGTCCTCCCGCTTGGCCCGGTTCTGCTCGCTCAGCGGCCCGGAAATTGACTTTTTTTTGTAAACGTTTCATTCATGGCTTAAAAACCCTGCTATATCTTCTGATGTTCAACTGGATTACATTTCCAGCCAGACTCAGCAGTTAGTTACTTGTGTTTCTTGAGCGACCGTCTACGAAGAATACTTGCATAAAAAGATCTCCAGCTGTCTCATATTCGCTTATTATTCACCAGCGCCACTCGGCTATTGATTTGTGAAACGTGATCGGCCCCAGAGAGCGCTCTGAGATGAGCTGGCTGTGTCTGGGTTTCCTCATGGTACACATGGAATTCATTCCTTTTTAATTCGGCTCAATTTCCTTCAAAGCGCTTCATGTGAATTGAACAACATTAGGCCCTCGGGGGAACTTGTCTGCGACGGGGAGTTTACTTGAGCTTGATGACTGTGCAGTTCATGCATAGATACTGAGGAATAAGGTGAATCATCTCACTGTCTGGCACAATGCTTATGTGCAACTGAAATACTTTATGGCATTTATCAAGTATTTCAAAGTGAAAAGTTCTAGGCGTCGTTGTCCACTAATCAGAAGGTCGGTGGTTCGATCCCTGGTTCCTCCAGTCCGCATGTTGAAGTGTCCTCCTTGGGCATGATACTGAACCTCAAATTGCTCCCGATGGTTGCGCCAGCCCAGCACCCTTCGTGGTGGTACTGTAGCTTGCCCCCATCCGGTGTATGAATGTGTGTGTGAATGGGTGAATGTAGGCATGTGTTTTAAAGCACTTTGAGTGGTCGGTAGACTAGAAAAGCACTATATAATGTAAATGCAGTCCTTTTACCATTACCATTTACTATCCAAAAGACATGTATCTGTCTTATTTAAAAAAAAAAGTAGATTATCCACTCTAAGGCTATAAAACTGTCATTTCATCAACTAAAGATTTAAGCATAAAAAATTCCAGAATTTATTCCACTTTTTTTCCTGAAACATTTTGTCAGGACTTTGTCAGGATTTTGTCAGTAAACAACAGATAACTCATCTTGCAGTAAAACTGATGAAATATGAACGATGTCTGTTCAGATATTCAGTCCTTGGTGGAGAGTTCAAGAGTTCAAGCACTTGGTGGGTCAGAACCGTGGATCAGCACGCCGCCTCTGAGAGCCAGTGTGTCTGGCCTCCTGATGCTGGCAGAGGTCCAGAGGCTGGAGAAACCACCACGCTGCTCAGACCATCACCAAACAAACTTTCCCTCTCTGATTCTTCTCTCGCCCCCCCCCCCCCCCCCCCCCCCGGTCTTGTTTCCATCTCCCCCTCCAACACTGTCCTCTCCTTCCCTCATCTTGAAAAATACGATGATAATAAAGTCTCTTTTTTATCATGCACTTTTTGCTTTTATGCGTTACAAGCCATAAAACAATAATGAATTAAATATGCAAGACATTGATGAATCGAAAATCATTCCACAAATTTCCCAGTGTGTTGATTCTGTCAGTGAGAATGATGTGTTAGCAAAAAAAAATTGTCCGCTCATCGAGCTGATAACAGCTCTGGGACAGCTGTTCACAAGTATCTAAAAGTGTTCAATTAACTCTGATGCTGGAAACACTGGCACAGCGCTGATTCTGACTGAAATTGATATGATTAAAACCAGGCTCCAGATTGCTGTCCTCCTTTCTGTCCAGCTGTCCCTATTTCTGTTCCTATTTTTGTCCCAACTGTGGCTCTTTCTTCTCTCCACCTCCCTCTTTGTGTCTTTCGCTGCTCTTCCTGTTATGAGGTAGAGGGGAAGGGCGGGGGGGAGACCGACTTGGATGATTTTAACAGTTGACTGAATGAGCGACTGAACTGATCTCTTGCTGTTTGTCTTCCTGGCAGGCGGAGGGCGATGTAGCAGCTCTGAACCGTAGGATCCAGCTGGTGGAGGAAGAGCTGGACCGGGCCCAGGAGAGGCTCGCCACCGCCCTGCAGAAGCTGGAGGAGGCTGAGAAGGCCGCAGACGAGAGCGAGAGGTCAGCACGCTTCACCTTAAGCTGAGCTCTGATCAACACGGGGAAAGTGGCCCAGTGTGCTGAGGCGTGTGGAATGTAACAGTGATGTCCTCCTGATGCTGATTTATTTTGCACATGTCCGAAAACTGTAAACAGTTGTGCAGCCATTCATTTAGTTTGACAGTTATTGAGAGTTGATCTGAGTGAAGTTGTGGACCAGTGATGTCATTCATGCACAAATTACATCACTGGTCCACAACTTAACTCAAATCAACTCAACTCCCAATAACTGTCAAACTAAATGAATGTCGGATATGTGTGAGATCATGTGCAAAATAAATCGGCATTGTTTTTTGGTGGCGTTCTCCTTTTAAGGTGATGATGCACAGGCAATTCTTTAGGGAAAATTTGTCAATGAAAACAATGTTTCAGTTTGAAAGATAGACGAGCTTGATTGGAGAGCAAACGTTGCTGTCAAGTTTTTCATCATCAGAGGCAAGAAAATTGGTCAGGTGAGCTGTGGTCCAGCTGCTACTAAAATAGTAAAAACTAGGAAATAATAGCCGTTTACTTTTATTTAACATTTAATCTAGCTAGCTTTTGGATGCCAGAGCCAAATATAAGACTATAACACACGTGATGAAATTCCAGTGGATAACCGTGATCAAATGATTCAATCACATTTTCAGTAGAACAGGAGGCGATGGTCACAGTGATGGTAGCAGTATGTAGTTTCATCCATTTTCACATTTTCTATTTGGGCAGCCAGTTACCATTGCCCATTGCTCGCCTCATACTCATAAAGATTTGGCTGTGGAATGGAAATGGAGTCAAGCGTGTTTGTGCATGAGTGCATGTAATACCATTCACATGAGACGCCTCAAAATAATATGTTATAAAAGCTTATTTTTGGGCATTATTATGTACATTTGGAAACATGCATCTCTCTATCCTGCGACCAGAGGGATGAAGGTGATTGAGAACCGAGCGATGAAGGACGAGGAGAAGATGGAGATCCAGGAGATGCAGCTGAAGGAAGCCAAACACATCGCTGAGGAGGCCGACCGCAAATACGAGGAGGTGAGACTGTTAGAGCGAGGAGGAGGTGAGACTGTTAACGCGAGGAGGAGGTGAGACTGTCAGAGCGAGGAGGTGAGACTGTGATGTTGTTTCACAGAGACACAGGCATTTGAGATTTGACACGCACAGCGGCAGAGGCATTTGAGTTAGACAGATTAATCACGGAGGGAGCGGAAAGGAAATCCATATATGGTCATTGGTCGCAGCCGGTCAGTCAGAGCCGGTCAATCGGAGCGGGTCGGAGCCAATGGCAGAGCTTACAGGGAGCGGAAAGAGATTTTCTTCCGCTGACGTCTTTCTTTGACTTATTAAACTTTTAATTGCATGTGGAGACAGTGTGCGGGGGTTTATTCTTGTACCGTGTCGGGTTTTGCCCTTCTCCGACGCACCTGTTGAGCCTAGGTGTGCGAAAGCTTTTTTCCTTCAACTTCCGCTGACGTCTGAAATGAAAATACAGACCAATGGCAGAGCTTATACCAGCAGTCTGTTTCCATGCAGCCAGACTTTTTAAACCTTTATTGTAGGATTTTCAACGTAAACACATTCATTACATGAACAACTCAGCAGGAGTATTTTTTTTTAATGGGGTCACAGGACATCATCATCAACCATAAAATAAATATACAAATATACAGAGACAGCGATGGAGGGCACATAATTATATTGTTGTTCCATCTAGTACAGGGCTCCACATTCTGATGAATACTTCCATCTTGTTCTTATTAGAGAACCTCAACCTCTCCAAGTGCAACATATTCATCCACTCTCTTATCCACATATCATAACAATAATTTGGCCCCCCATGGTCTGACTTCCACATAAGTAGAATAGGTTTTCTTGCTACAACCAATGAAAAGGCCCGATCTTCATGTTTGTTTGCTATAGGTGCAGCCAGACTTCTCTCCTGGCAGGGAGGGAAGTCTGGCAGGCGAGACTAGATGTGAAAAGCTGAGGAATAAGTAAGCTGAGTAATGAATCATTAAGCAGCTGACTTGGCTTTGGTGTGTTTAGGTTTGGCTCTATATCCTGCTGCACTCAGCACACTGCCCACTGAGAGCTCCTAAAGTCAATCAAGACTTTGAGCTTACCTGCTACTCAGTGCAATTGCTGCTTACAGTAGGAATGTGTATCATATTATTGTATGTTGTTTGTCTGTTTGTCTCTATGCTGTTTTGTTGGTCAGGTCAGGTCAGAGAAATATTTAATCTCAATGTGACTACATTAATGGTGGTTAAACAAATAACTAAACATGTAGCCCCTGGAGCCTGATGATGAAGCTCCCGTGGAAGTTGGAGTGAACTCCACTTCAGCGTTTGTAGTCGTTCCCTCCCCCACTTTATCTTTATTATTTCTACTGTGCTTTCAATGATGTCCCAAAGAAAACGACATCTAATGTTCTCTGTTTGTCCCAGGTGGCTCGCAAGCTGGTGATCCTGGAGGGAGAGCTGGAGAGAGCTGAGGAGAGGGCCGAAGTCTCAGAACTGTAAGCCCAATTAAAACACACACACACACACACACACACACACACACACACACCCCTTTACCTTTGACTGAAGCTAAGCATTTGTCTGTGTCTCTCTCCGTAGTAAAGCCAGTGACTTGGAGGAGGAGCTGAAAAATGTGACCAACAACCTAAAGTCCTTAGAGGCCCAGTCTGAGAAGGTGAGTGTGTGTTGCTGCATGCCAGTGATGTGAATAGCAAGGCAAGGACTAGAACCTGGAACCCATCACGGTGTTTGCTGTTCTGTTATGGTTCAATCATAGGACAATATTTGAAGTAAATTTAGAGTAGGTTTCATTCCAAAATACTATATATCCCAGTTTGAAAAAGTAATGTATCTGTTGTTTATAGCTCAATATTTAAAAAAACAAAAACCCTGATCATTACATAATCTAACATTTTACTGTCCCAAATGGAAAGGGTTATCTGATAACTATAGTAATATTCAATAGTGAGTTTTATTTTCATGTCAGTTCGGCCCTACTAGCAACCCAACCATTTATTTCTGCTCGTTTTGTTTAGATCGGCGGTTTCCAACCTTTTCTGACTCATGGCCCACTTAAAAATCTCAAAAATGATTTGATCTCAACTTTAGATCAAAGCCCAAATCTATCTAAAGACATGAGCTCATTTGATACCTAGCTGTTATAATTGTATGGTTGCAGAAAACATCATCTATTATACTGTAATTTGTCTATTTAAACTGCAATAATCTCCAAACACAACTAGACATATAGCTGATCCACCACCACCACCACCTGACCAACTGGCCTATATTGTAGGTGGCCTATATTGTAGGTGTTGTGTTGTCGTTTATCTGAAGCAGCAGCAGCCGCCAGTAGAGACCTGCAGTACATTCTCCCCCTTCACAACATTCCTCCCCAGGCACAGGCAGGCAGCATGGCAGCCTGCCAGGCTTAGCACATGACTGCTCTGCTTCAGCAGAACATGCTTTTGCATCAGTCTGCTTTTATAGTGCCGCAGGGATGACGTCTTTTTGTAGGCCAACCCTACAGGGGTGCTACGAGGGAAAGCAGCACAATGCTAACTAATAATCAGGCTGGTTTCTCTCCTCTCGTACTAAATGGGATTTTCGAACGGGCTTTTGGTTAGACGCCTGAAATAAGGTATGTGTTTAACAAAAGTTTATGATTCTGAGATTGTCACTTTTATGATTTTTGAAGGGTAAATGCGATTGCCAAAAATCACCAGAAAACGCTTAAAAAATCATAAGAATTGTGTTCATTTGTGAAGATTATCTTGCTAAACACAATGTTCAAGTTTCATAAACTTTTGTTAACCACAGAGACCTTATTTCAGGCATCTAACCAAAATCCATTCAAAAAACCAATTTACTACGAGACGAGGGACCCAGGCGATGCTAACTCCGGGTTTTAGGACTCATTCCTGTGGCACTCTATAACGAGTCAGGGCGGCCATGTTTGTTCCCACGGAGAAGGCCAACATCTGGGCTGTTTGAAGGCCCTACACCTGGCCTGTTTGAAGGCCCTACACCTGGCCTGTTTGAAGGCCCTACACCTGGCCTGTTTGAAGGCCATACACCTGGGCTGTTTGAAGGCCCTACACCTGGGCTGTTTGAAGGCCCTACACCTGGGCTGTTTGAAGGCCCTACACCTGGGCTGTTTGAAGGCCCTACACCTGGGCTGTTTGAAGGCCCTACACCTGGCCTGTTTGAAGGCCCTACACCTGGCCTGTTTGAAGGCCCTACACCTTGCCTCCATGTCACTCCTCAGGGGGAATGGTGTCATGGCTCTTTGAGTAATCACAGAGAAATAGTCCTTGGATGATGGTGCGTGCATGCTGCTGTAGATAGAAGCGTGTGACGTGTGTGCACATGTATTTGAGTGTCTGCCATTGATTTGGTAATAATATCTGTGTCTCTGTTTTTCAACAGTACTCAGAAAAAGAGGACAAGTATGAAGAGGAGATCAAGGTTCTCAGTGACAAACTGAAGGAGGTGAGACACCGCTTCTCCTGACACTGTGCCACCACAGTGTCGGGAAGGTTTCCCAAGGCTTCACATTGCAAAAAAGAAACAAACAGTCTTCAGATGGTTATTGTATGGAAAGACACTTTCAAAATGGGACGTCTGTCCATCTAAAATTATTCAATTGCACAATAACAAAAACATAGTGCCAAACTCAGAGTAGAGAATGTGCAAGAGCACGTCTGATCTGCAGCACTTTAGATGAGTTGTTTTGCCAATCCATTGAAGTGTTTTGGCTGCTCGTTTGTTCTGGCAGATTTATGCACGTTTGTTCCTGAGTGATCTCCATTACTGCATTTTCACTTGGCTCCAAAACACTGTTCCATTTGATCAACTTGTCTTTTGTGCATGCAAAACCGCCAATAAAACATGTCGTGGTATGATGGTCACTTGAGGGGACAAGCAGCAAAGGCCTCTACAAAAAGGCTTTTGAAAAGCTCCACTGTTACAGATTGAATTTGTTACTATGTGTCACAGCTCGTTTCTAACCCTGAAATATGTGTTCTGCTCCAGGCTGAAACCCGTGCAGAGTTTGCAGAGAGGACAGTGGCCAAACTGGAAAAGTCCATTGATGACCTGGAAGGTATGAGATCAGTTACACTCACATGTGCTACAACGTTTTCCAGACTGCAAACTACTGTGTGCATTTTTGTTGTACCAAAAGCATCAAATGTTTGTATAGGATCCAGAGACAAATGTTCCTTCTTTCAGTTGCATGGTTGGTCAGTTAGATACGACTGGTTTTTAAATTAAAACCATGCATCAGGACCTAGTAGTGATGCATTGAGTGTCAGTAAAGTAGTAGACACGTCAGGTTTTATGGAAGAACCACAGGTAGATAGTTTATTGTAGGTCCCTATAGATCAGCAGCTGTTCTTACCCAATCCCCCATCTGACCGCCCAAGCAACATCTTCATACACAGTCCAGTTTTTGACTTGGATCCCTGCCGTGGTGTCCTGTTTCAGCGAGACGGGAAATATTTTCTGTGGACAAAAATGGGCCCCTGCCAAATGTATGGAAACTCCTTACTAAGACAAGCTAATAAAATATGGTCCGGGTCTCTGGTGTAAAGAACTATGCAGCGAGCACCCCCCCCCCCCCCCCTACAAGAGCAAAAGACCCTTGTTTCTGAAGAACAACTTCTGTATGTCAGCCATGTTGCAAAGAGGACAGAATGTGCTTGAATGTTTTTAGGTCAGCATTATTTAGCTGTTGAACCACAGGCAACTGAGTTTATGGAGGTATTGAAGCCCTTTTTATGAGACATTCAAAACCGGCGTAAATTCTCAAAGCTCTCACCCAGCAAAAGGGTTTCCAGCACATTTTTATGCCATGATTCTGACCCAGAGATATGTGTCATTCCTTCTTCTGAAAGCTGACCTGTTTTTTTTCTCCTTCTATTTTCCTCCCTGTGCTGTTCTGCCTCCATCTGTCTCTCATTTTCTCCCTCCTGCTTTTGGCTTGTTGTTGTCGCCGCTGTCCTTCACATCTTGACCTTTGACCTCCAGACGAACTGTACGCTCAGAAGCTGAAGTACAAGGCCATTAGTGAGGAGCTGGACCATGCTCTCAATGACATGACCTCTCTGTAGATGCTGCCACTTTCGCTCTCTCTCCCCCCCTCTTCCCACCATGTTCAGAACTGTCTGACTTCTGACTCTTGATTGTATGTGCCTTCTGCCCATCTCACTGTGCAAAAGAAAAAAATCTATGCAAAAGCTAAACTTATTAAAAAAAATGTTTTCTTTTCCTACCTTGCAGCTTTCTTTTCTCTGTTCTCTCGACGAGCCTTTTGCACAGCAGCCATTTTTGTCGAAAAGGCAGGGTACACAGATGCAACCAAAACATTTATGAGAGCCCCAGCACTGGAACACCTAAATGGATTGGATTCCCTCAGTAACATTTGGTTGCACCTGTGTTGTTTACCCTGCCTTTTAGACACAGAATGGCTGCCGTGAAAAAGGCCTATTGTTCATACTAGCTTCTAGCTCGCTGTAAAGGGAAATAGTAAGACTTACGATACATCACCTCAGCTACACATTTACATGATACATTGCCATGCACTCTTATTATTTATGTACTGTAAGTTCTTTGTAGCTATTTATTACATGATCCAACTCGATTATCAACAGGTGAGATATTCTCAAGTGTTAGCATGAAGTGCGCACCTCCCTCTATCACCGTAATCCCACACGATCCCGTTGTGATTTTCAAATGTCACGTTACTGGTTTGTCACTGATAGCAACACTGTATATAGCAGATGTAGCAGCACCTAATACAGTAAATGACCCCACAGTGTAACACACACAGCCTCTAGACTAGGGAATCACCAGACCGTATTCTACTGACAGCCAGCTGGCGGAGAACAGCCATCAGCACTTTATGCATGCAAATTCAACTCTAGTTTTAATAGCATACTGCTGTGTGGTTGGTTTTTTTTGCATGTGGAACAACTTAACCAAAGTGGTTATGCAAAACATCTGTCCAATTGCACAGTGAAAGAGTTGACTGTGTAATTTTGTGAAGAACACTGTTTGCCAAACTTCTGAAAGAGAATGATGTGTTATTGCCGTATTATTTGGTGCTGTTGATTCAAAGTGTTTATTTACCACGTCGCTTTCTTTGCTTTCCCCCCCTCTTCTAGAGAAATTAGCAAGCGCCAAAGAAGAGAATCTCTGCATGCATCAAGTCCTGGACCAGACCCTGCAGGAGCTGAACAGCTTATAAACACACACAGAGGGAGCTGGAGAGGATGAGATAGTCATGTAACATTCCATCAACGTTCGACTCCATTCCACATTTCGAGCTGTAAAATCTTTGTTCCCCACATTAAAGGGGATTAACTTAATACTTGTACCCTTGATCCCCCCCCCCCCCCCCCCCTTTAAGGCACAATGTTCTCTGTAATGTTTCTTTTTAAGATGAGAAAGTCATTCTGAACCTGTCACCTCCTTTGTATCTCCTGCAGTAATCCTCCAGGAATTATTTTTGACCACTTTTATAGAAAGGACAATTAATATATTTACAAAACACCCTCAGATTTGGTCACTCAAGAACTTAAACTGGCTCAGTTTTATATTCCCAGTGCAGACGGCTTCTGTTTCAGTCTCATTATTGCATTATGCTGTAAATGGCATTGGGTTTTGCCCGGTCTCCATTAGTATGGCTCCAAAGCGCCACCTAGGGGTGATTTGAGGCTAGTCAACAGTTTATTTTTGTGTCCGTCTCCGCAGTATCCTCTTAAAGCATCTGTTTTGTGTCTAAACAACATAATGGTCAAATGGACAGGCAGTCTCATGGAAAGGTGTCATTTAGTGCTCACTGTGAAATCATGCTGTGCAATCAGACCTAGGAACTTGCTGCTTCATATTAAAATCAGCAAGGCTTCTTCAAACATTATTTCAATGTAATAAATTAGAAAGTAACACCTATCTGCCTATCTAGATGATTCTGATGCTTATACTCAATAGGTCAAACACTCTTCTATTCTGTGCATGGTGTGGTCATCTGTGCAGAGACTTATAGTAATAGAAGACTATTTTTTTAATAGGTGAGATGTGTGTATCTCTTCGATGTACCACCTTTCCATGGGCCTGACCTGACCACTGCCACATTCTACATAATCACCTACAATTTGCCATGATGTACTGATTTATGGTATACTTAAAACCACTGGATCCTCAGTCAAGTTTTATAAACCACGGATACTTATTGTATATAGTAGAGTAATGTTAGGTATGATTAATGAGAAGTTGTATCGCTTCAATTTTTTTACACCACTTCTTTTTGGCAGGGGAACTCAAAACCAAAGAACACATACCAGAGACAATAAACCCTTACAGTAAATGTTATGTTTGCCAAGAAAAAGCCTCATTTGACTGATCCTGTTATGAGATATTTCATTCACCCCCCCTATTCCAACCTAATAAAGTTTTTTTTACATTAGTCATGACTTATTTCATCTTTTGTTTTGTTACAAAACATTTTATACATCCAAGAGACAGTTCTACAGTACATTAAGTGCTACATCATATCAATCTGTTGGTACACACATTATTTGGCAAGACATTCAGAGCTAACAGAAATAAAAAGACAAGAAAATCAAGGAATGAAACAGAAAACATGTTCGTCAATTCATAGTGCATGCTGATGTCAGTATCGCTCCGTTGACTTTGGCACTTTTCTGTTCACGACTGTTTCCTTCTGAAGGAGCAGCCTGGGTGGAGGAAAATCAGAACAATCATGTGAGTGACTCATTGCTGTTTGAGCAGGAGGCAGAACTTTGTCCTTTGTACTTTGCCTTCTCGCCAGGATAATTATATCTTGACATTTCCTGACAACAGGAGTACTACAGTGAGTGAGCAGCAGGGGTCAGGGTTTGCTCCAACTAATATGGGCAGTAAATAAAAGAATAACATGCAATCCAAAATGATTGTGCTGAACAAACAGGCACTACACAACAACAATAATAATAGCAATGTAATAATATTCAATAATAACAATAGCACTGAACATTAGGAGGTAAGATGTCCAAACCAAAATATCTAAACAAACTAACAATCTCTGGACTTAAAGTTTGACCACCCATTTGAGAGGCATCTTCTGTTTGTTTTTGGACTGAAATAACTTAAGTGAATCTACACAGACATTAGGAAGTACGTTTTTCAATAGGCAGCCAGAACCTGGGAGAAGAACTATGTACTGTATATAACCACTTTGTAGGGCGTAGCGTAGGCTACCTCTGTTTTCAAAGGTGCTATAAAGAAATAAACTAATATGTATGATTGAAAGTGATGATGAACCACAGTGCCTCACCTTCAGTCAGTCGACATTTCCCTCCCTGAGGCTGGCAGAGGACAAGGGAGCAGCCGCCACAAGGTACCACCGCCTGGGCATGGCTGAAGATGGTAGTGATCCTGTAGCAGCCTGGGGAGTGAATGAATAAAGATGAGAATTAAATCACCTTCAAACATTTAATTCATTCATCCAAACAGATTTCAAGAAATATCGACCAGTGTGAAAGCTGCTTACCTGGGCACTTAACATCCATGAAATAGGAGTTGGGGCTCTGCACCAGCCTCTTCTTCTTATGTCTTCTCCTCTCCTCTGCGATACTGGGGTGCATCAGGTCCTTAGCCAGCTGCAATGGAGAGCAGAGCAGGGTTTCACCATTCATTATCTTTATTTATTCGTTTGTTTTTGTTATTTCCTTATTTTTCATTACTCCAGTCCACGACCCAGTGATTACATTTTGATGTTATAATGCCCCCTGCAGTCTGATGAGTGTACTGCAAGCATAAATACAGGGACATGTCCATGCATGTCCCTGCACCATCTGCACACGTTGTTTTTATGGCAGCTATAATAGCTGCTCAGATATAATAGCTCAACTAACTGCCATAAACATAAACCCTAACCCTAAATAGGTTGTGATTTTTTTTTAACCTTTATTTAATTTAACTGGGCAGGTCATAGGAACACAATTCTTATTTACAATTGCGACCGGTGTTCTGGATTAACTGGCTTTTCAAGTCAACTCGCGATGCGTCAGTGGTTACGGTGGCAACACGGGGCTCTCGGCAGATGTTTCCAGCAGGGAGAGAAAGGTTTGGCTGCCCTCGCGAATGCCTGATCATAAATGTTGCCCATTGCAACTGTCCTTTCAATAAAGATTTGTCCGATTGCGATGTTGTTGTGTGAGTTCTTTAATGCAGCGGAGCTCGTGACAGTCATCAGCCGCATTTAGAAAGTTTCCGAAAAAAAGGAAGAAAGTAAAACGCACAGGGGATTTGATCTCACACACACAAATAGAAAACGAGACACTGCGTGATGCACGCGCTGCCTGTGATAATCCGTCTCTGCCACAAGGGATGAGTGATGATGCTTCTTCCAAATAGTTACAAGTGAACTTCATCTGATGACACTACATACTGTTTCCTGGTTTTTTGCTTGGGTTAACTTGCGACGCGATGTTAAGGCACTTACTACTATCATTAGAGATTTGTTTCAGAGGACAGTAGCCTAGACTCCTTCCAAATAGTCACAAGTGAACTGATGACACTACATATAGTGTTTCATGGTTTTTTGCTTGGGTTAACTTGCGACGTTAAGCTTGGGCACTAGGCTACTATCATTACAGATTAGTTTCAGAGGACAGTAGCTTTGACTCCTTCCAAATAGTCACAAGTGAACATCTGATGACACTACATAGTGTTTCCTGGTTTATTGCTTGGGTTAACTTGCTAAATTAAACTTGTTAAGGCACATAGGCTACTATCATTAGAGATTTGTTTCAGAGGACAGTAGCCTAGACTAGATATTGTTATACACCCCAAAACAAAGAGGTTGATGGCTCGATCCCCAGCTTCTCCAGTCCACGTCCATGGTTTGATTCCCAGCATCTCCAGTTGAAGTGTCCTTGGGCAAAATACTGAATCTCAAATTGCTCCAGATGGTTGCGGCAGCACCCTGCATGGTAGATAGCAGCCATTGATGTATGAATGTGTTAATGCTGACATCTTATTTATTTATTTATTCGATGCATTCTCCTGACACATTGTCAGCACCATGATGTTAAACTATTTCAAAACAAAGACATTTGAGTACCAATATTTATTTAAATAAAAAATATTAAATAATTGTTTTGTTTTGAGTTTTTTCTGGGTGCTGTGGGTGAACTGTTATGTAGCCTACTACACTGACTGTAAAATATTGTATCCGTGATAGGGAATCCTG
Source organism: Poromitra crassiceps (assembly GCF_964638095.1). Lineage (NCBI taxonomy): Eukaryota > Metazoa > Chordata > Actinopteri > Beryciformes > Melamphaidae > Poromitra > Poromitra crassiceps. The sequence continues at coordinate 13,701,254 of NC_139632.1, forward strand.
TCCGTATTAATTTTATATAGGCTAGTATCCTAATAATTAGGAAGTATTTACTATTCTCTGAAACATCTCCAAGTGCAAGCAGCTGCAAGTTATCTGGTGGACCTGAAATTTGAGTCACATTGCTTATCCCTTGTGGTGCAGATTGATTAAAAAAGGTATTGTGTCTTTGTAGCATTTTGCAGTTGATGACTGTCATGAGCTCAGCTGCCTATAAGAACAGAATTAACTAAGTGCAGTAGTCTGACTATGGCTAGTTCTGTGAAACAAATTTCTAATGATAGTAGCCTAGTGCCTTAACAACCTTAACTTTGCAAGTTAATCCAAGCAATAAACCAGGAAACACTGTATGTAGGCTATAGTGTCGATCAGCTGTTCATTTCTCACTATTTGATATTGGAGGAACATCACTTGATGACCGTCCTGAGCTCCGCAGTGTGTCTTCTTTTCTATTTGTGTGTGAGATCAGGCATTTTATTTATATTTTATTTTTATTGTGCGTTTTATTTTCTTCCTTTTTTTCTGAAACTTTCTAAATGCGGCTGATGACTGTCACGAGCTCCGCTGCATTAAAGAACTTGCACGTCAACATCACAATCAAATGAATATTTATTAAAATGACAGTTACAATGGGCACATACATTTATGATCAGGCATTCGCGAGGGCAGCCAAACCTTTTTCTGAGAGCTGCCGCCGCCCAGCTCCGCCCCCGCGTTGCCACAGTATCCACTGACGCATCGCGAGTTAACTTGAAAGCCAGTCAATCCAGAACACCGGGCATGATTCTGTATTATATACTCACTACAGATCATTTAGTTCTCATTGGTAGTTGCTTGGTTAAATTCTAGTATTCTAGTTATGCATTCTAGTTCAATAAACTTTTCAAGCAATTTATTTCTATACGTTACAAAGTTTTCTGACTAATACTATCCCAGCAGCAAAATGGAAAAGCAAGTTTACTTACAGACATTTTTTTAAACCAAAAATCACTCAAATTGCTCGTCCAAGTCAAATGCGATGTGAAAGTGAAGTGCGTACCTCCCGAAAATCACCTGCAGTTTTGTTTGCAATTGTCTGAAACGTCTGAAATGACTGTGTACAGTTTCGATTCGGAACAGCGCAAGCAGGCGGGGTCTCCCTTCACAACACCGCCTCCAACTAGCTAGAAAACACCGAGCACACCCACTTGGACAACAATTGCGCTTGTTTTGATTATCCCGTCATTGGGGGAATTTCCACGATTAATTGTGTCCGCCGTGCCAACCATTATACATCAGTCTCCCATACACTCCGGGCGACCGCTGGCAACAAAACGTGCAAACCTGATTGAATCGCAGAGCACTTCCGAACAGCTTCCGAAGCCACGACGACAAAGAAGAGTGACAGTTTGCTTGGCCAATCCGCAAGCCCATCAACTGACAAGCGGTGACGTGGTGACGTATTTGGCTTTACAGAACGGACGGGCGGGATATCCGCAGTAGCTAAAAACATGGCGAAGACTTACGATTACTTGTTTAAACTACTTTTAATCGGCGACTCAGGCGTCGGGAAGACCTGTGTGCTATTCAGATTCTCAGAAGATGCCTTCAACTCGACCTTCATCTCTACCATAGGTTGGTAAACTGACCATGATTTGTGCTGTCTAGGCCGAAAAGTGTTACCGGAGCAGCCCATCCCGTCATGCTAACTTTTATTGCTAACTTTTTTGGCTAGCAGAGCAGTCATCCTGTGTAGTGGCTCGCCAGGAAGCAGGCGGCTTATCAAATAATGCTTGAATAAGTTAAGTCTAGACTTTGCCAGAACTATCAATGAGATTAAACAAGTAGTTAGTGATGCCTGGAAAGCTAACGTTACTTACTCTTGTAAACGTTAGCGTAATAATGATACAGCTTGGGTGGGGTAGCCAGATGGGCTAGCAAGCTACAAAGCTGTCAAGAGGTGATCCAGTTTCGTTACCCGGTTTCACTTTCAACACGAGCCAACTGTGTGTAACGTTAACTGTACGACTGACCTCAACAACCCTCCATTTCTTTTAACGTTGAATGCAAATATTAGTCACAAGGATGCTGAAGATTTGGCGCCAGCATGAAGATCTCTGAATTGTCCTGAACTGTACGTTATTGTATTTTCGCCCAGGTATTGACTTCAAGATCAGAACAATAGAACTAGATGGAAAGAAGATCAAACTACAGATATGGTAAGATACACTGTCAGTGTCACTTCAGAGCTTGGCTGGTGTGCTAGAAGAGAGATCAACAAGTGGGGAAGCATTGTTATGGGATGGCGTAATAGAATATCACTGTAGTTACCTCAGAAAAGGGAGTGCAACACATTCAGACCGGTGTCATGCCGAGTTTTGCACCCCCGCCGAGAATTGCATCCCCACCACATTTTGGGGCTGTTTTAACTTTAAAAACAGGGATGCAAATCTCGGCAGGTACAAACCGCCGAGACTTGCCTCCCCCTCCATAAAGCTAGGAGAGACCCCAGGCATCGAGGTCACCTGTAGCTGGATTTTAAGAACCAAACTCGGCCTCCATGAGCCAGAAGAGAGCCCCAAGCATGGAAGTCACCTCGATGCGGATTTTATGCATCAAAGTCGGTCTCCATGAGCCAGGACAGACCCCCTGTCCTTGAGATCACGTCTACCCAGACAATTATATCATTTGTAAACAGTCAAGTTTCCGTATAAATCATTACAATATGCTCCCGTGAGATGGGCATGCATTTGGCGGCGGGGGTCCAAAACTCGGCATGACACCGGTATGTTTTTCACAGTGCATGTTATAGCTGTAGACCCTGGCTTGGTACCCTACTCCTCCTCTCTTCTGTTGATAACACCATCCTCTGCACAGTCCTCCCTGTAGTAAATGAGTGCGTTTACATGCACACAATAAACTGATAACTGTGAATAATCAGTTTATGGCAATAATCTGATTTCTGCGTTTACATGCACTTTAATAATCCGACAATAGGAGAAACCCGGGTTTACATGATTCAGTCAATTAGTCGGATTTCTCTCCAGAAAGGCACCATTAATTCCGGAATAAAACAACAGAATATAGCTGCAAAATGCAAAATCACATTTTCCTAATTTATTTGTCCAGTGCAGAGGATGGTTTAGGTGAAAATTAGGTTGTGTATGTCGTCTACTTTACTAAATCGCTTTGGAAGTGCATCTGTCAATAATATTTCCAACTTTACCGAGCACACAGCACAGAGGCAGGCAGGTGAGGTGACTTAAGCACGTCAAATGTTCATGACCCACAACGTGTGTTGAATTGAAATACTAGCCTACCTGTCAGAAAACGGACAGAATTTGTCACGGATTTTAACGTTATGTGTGTGTTGTGTTTTGAACGACTCTGTTGTCTGTAGGCTACGTCATTCTATTTGCAATCCGAGACAAATATTCGTCCCCTCCTGTAGAATATCCACATTTCAACATAGTGCAGTGCAGCAGCGGTGCCGTTACAGGGACACCGGCTCTGTGCGGGGAGAGAGAGCAGAGCTCCCCGCTCCCCGCTCCGCTCAGCCAGGGGCTCCGTGCTCACCGTCATCTCGCCAAGCCGGCTGTGGTGCGCTGTGGCCGGGGGAGAGACCGGCATGCCGGTGAGAGAACCGGGAGGAGAGCCGAGGGGCCAGTGAGTGCAGCGCGTCTCTCCCTGCCTCTCACGCGCTCCTGCTGCTTCTCTCTCCTGCAAGTCGTACATGCGCAGATATATAAACCCGAAAGAAACACGGTTATGCTGGATACATGCAGAGAGAAGACCGATTATTGCCCAGAAACCTAGGTGTGTTTATCGGTTTATTCATAACCCGTTTATGACCATAAACGGATAAAGCTTATCGGTTTATGCTGTTTACATGACCATTTGAATAATCAGGTAACTCAGAAATCCGCTAATAAACAGTTTATTGGTGTGCATGTAAACGCACTCACTGTTGCATTGGGGTACTTGAAAGAGAACCAGCTCTAGGTACATTTGGCCAGCATACCCAGATTATTCTATGCATGCTTCACTCTGCACTTACTCTTGATTCCCTCTACCACTCAGCTTTATCACTAACCTTAGAGGACACTTAACTCATCACTCTGCCCTGTATCAGAATTCACAGTGGAACTCACTAGCCACCAGACGATTGATAAACTGGTAACATTTGTATTAATAAAGCCATTATTATTAGTCAACTGCCCACTTTCTACCACACAAGTTCCCAGAATCAGAACTGTTTTGATTATTTTGCCCCTGGTCCTGGGAACAATCTCTAGCCAAAGCTTAAGCTCAACCATTTTATTCCCCTAAATCAATTCAAACAAATTAACCACAGTCTTTATGCAAGATGTGTGAATTGTTTTAATTGTACATATTAGAATTTTTCTTTATATGTACTGTTTTTGTGTTTTATTGTGTAACCCCTGCTGCCATTTCTTGGCCTGCTCTCTACCCTGGAGAAGATATTTTGAATATCATGAACCTTCCTGGTAAAAAAAATAAAGGCAAAAATAATGGACATATACTGTATAGTGCCCATTGAACATGGTTATAACAGCTTTGGTACCAATTAATAAAATAATTATGTAAAAAAAATAATGATTAATGCCCACCACAAGTTCAGAGCTCAACGTGATTCTAAAAGGAACACGGCAACATTTTAGGAGATTTGCCTATTTGCCATCTTCAATAGTAAGACGAGAAGATGGATGACTTCCTTTTCTCTGTGCGTAGTAGACAAAAATAGTGAGTGCTAGCTTAGCATAATGAATGGTAGTCAAGTCAGTGTGGTACTGGCTAGCCTACCCCCGTTAACAGGAGAAAACACACACACACATACACACAAACACAAACAAATAATGGGGGGGATACTTCCATTCTGCTCACCTGGCATAATCCAAGTCACCACAAGCCCTGAGATGCCAAATTGACTTGAAAATACATCTACACCCTGTTCTTAGCATCTGCACTGTAGTAGGCTACAGTAACCATGCCTTCTTGCAGAAGCTGGCTACAGTGAAGATGTTGGCTTCTTTCTCCTTTGCTTACTTAGTCTGACCAGCAGCCATACTAGAAAGTATTCAAATCATTTTATAATGAAAGAGAGAAAAGCAAGCAAATCTCTCATTTGTAAAGCTGTAACCAGTAAATGTTTGGTAGTTTGACTTGATCAATGACTACAGATTGACTAATCAATTAATCAACTTGTGAAAATTGTTTCTCTGTATCGCTCTGTATCGCACGCAAATACCGAAATATTAAATCAAATTTTTTTTTTTTTGCTAGCAGAAGACCCACTGGGCAGTGTGGTTCATTTAGCCTTGGTTCAGCAAGTAAAGGTGTCAAACATTTCTCTTGTCTAGGGACACAGCAGGGCAGGAGCGCTTCAGAACCATCACAACAGCCTACTACAGAGGAGCCATGGTAAGTGACCTGAACGGGTGCACTGGGGGTCACCTCATGTTTGAGCTCTATTCAAAATTCCAGAGCTCATCGTACCAGAATCACAGCCCGTACTGTTGTTCATGATTTGGTACATACCCGGGGAATATCTCAGTAGGCCTCTCCTTCTGTTCAAGTTGAACTGGATGCCAGAGTTTGCATAATTCACTTTAGAAACCCAGGCGGTCCTTGTTGCCTTTTCTTTTTAAAGCCCTGTTTTGTACTTTGTCTCACCGTGCCATGTAGTCCAGTCCCCCATTAATAAAGCCTCTGATATTTGAGGCTATGACATGTGATGTGATGTGATCAGACATGAAACGTTGACATGTGATGTGATCAGACATGAAACGCTGACATGTGATGTGATCAGACATGAAACACTGACATGTGATGTGATCAGACATGAAACGCTGACATGTGATGTGATCAGACATGAAACACTGACATGTGATGTGATCAGACATGAAACGCTGACATGTGATGTGATCAGACATGAAACGCTGACATGTGATGTGATCAGACATAAAACGCTGACATGTGATGTGATCAGACATGAAACGCTGACATGTGATGTGATCAGACATGAAACGCTGACATGTGATGTGATCAGACATGAAACACTGACATGTGATGTGATCGGACATGAAACGCTGACATGTGATGTGATCGGACATGAAACGCTGACATGTGATGTGATCAGACATGAAACGCTGACATGTGATGTGATCAGACATGAAACATTGACATGTGATGTGATCAGACATGAAACGCTGACATGTGATGTGATCAGACATGAAACATTGACATGTGATGTGATCAGACATGAAACGCTGACATGTGATGTGATCAGACATGAAACGCTGACATGTGATGTGATCAGACATGAAACGCTGACATGTGATGTGATCAGACATGAAACACTGACATGTGATGTGATCAGACATAAAACGTTGACATGTGATGTGATCAGACATGAAACGCTGACATGTGATGTGATCAGACATGAAACGCTGACATGTGATGTGATCAGACATGAAACGCTGACATGTGATGTGATCAGACATGAAACGCTGACATGTGATGTGATCAGACATGAAACATTGACATGTGATGTGATCAGACATGAAACGCTGACATGTGATGTGATCAGACATGAAACATTGACATGTGATGTGATCAGACATGAAACGCTGACATGTGATGTGATCAGACATGAAACATTGACATGTGATGTGATCAGACATGAAACGCTGACATGTGATGTGATCGGACATGAAACGCTGACATGTGATGTGATCAGACATGAAACATTGACATGTGATGTGATCAGACATGAAACGCTGACATGTGATGTGATCAGACATGAAACGCTGACATGTGATGTGATCAGACATGAAACGCTGACATGTGATGTGATCAGACATGAAACATTGACATGTGATGTGATCAGACATGAAACGCTGACATGTGATGTGATCGGACATGAAACGCTGACATGTGATGTGATCAGACATGAAACATTGACATGTGATGTGATCAGACATGAAACGCTGACATGTGATGTGATCAGACATGAAACACTGACATGTGATGTGATCAGACATGAAACACTGACATGTGATGTGATCGGACATGAAACGCTGACATGTGATGTGATCAGACATGAAACGCTGACATGTACAGAAGAAAATCACGTTAGCCATTCCACTTCCATCTCTTGTTTCTTTGGGCTAAGAACAAGTGAGGGATCAGGATAATTTATTTCATTGTTGATTGACCATCTATCTATTTTGACGTCTTAACATCTCTGAACTCTCCAGGGCATCATGTTAGTGTACGACATCACCAACGAGAAGTCGTTTGACAACATCAAGAACTGGATACGGAATATAGAAGAGGTAAAATATTAATAACATTGGTTAATGTCACCATGTGTGTGTGGGAGCATGCCACGGTTTGTACAAATACTGTATGATGTTATACGGCAGTTTTTTTTTTAATCAAGTTTATGAAGAGCCTCCTGCACACTCAATGGTTTTTACACACACTTGGTGGTTACTGATCCATGTCTTGTCTGCTCGCCTTGCCAACCTGCCCTCCCCCGCAGCATGCCTCAGCTGACGTGGAAAGGATGGTCCTCGGGAACAAATGTGACGTCAATGACAAACGACAGGTGTCCAAAGAAAAGGGAGAGAAGGTGGGATCACATGATTTTGACAAATGAAAGTTATTGTTGTTAGTTATTGCACTTTACCATGCGTGAGTACTGACTGTGCCTCTTGTCTCTTATCTGCTGCTGTCAGCTGGCACTGGAGTACGGCATCAAGTTTATGGAGACCAGTGCAAAGGCCAACATCAATGTGGAGAATGTGAGTTCACTCCATTTGCTCTAATTGCTCATTCATAGTCATGCGGTCTGCAGGCCAAACTTGGCCCTTGACAGTCCTTTTGTTGCAAAAATAATTTGTCTATATTGATGCAGTTTATTGATATTTAAGTAGTGAGTTTGAGAAAACCTTCTACAAGGCATATTGTCAATAGAAGACCCCAAGAAGCTTTTTTCTTTATTTTTTTCCTGATTTCCCCCCCATTTTCTCCCCAATTGTACTTTCCTCAATTTCCCCCTGCTGCCCCGGTCGCTGCACCCCCTCTGCCAATCTGGGGAGAGCCGTAGACCAGCACCATGCTTCCTCCCGACACATGCGCAGTTGCCAGTCACTTCCTTTCACCTGACAGCGGGGAGCTTCACCGGCAGGACGTAGCACGTGGGAAGATCACGCTATTACCACCAGTTCCCTTCCGCCCCGAACAGGCGCCCCGACCGACCAGAGGAGGAGCTAGTGCAGCGACCAGGACACATACCCTCAATCCGGCTTCCCACCCGCAGACACAGCCAATCATGCCTGTATGCACGCCCGACCAAGCAGGAGGTAACACGGGGGCGCGAACCTGCGACCCTCATGTTGGTAGGCAGGGAATCTACCGCGACACTATCCGGACGCCACATATAATTTCAAAATAAGTGTAGCAATTTTGATCCATCTTACATTTAAACCTTCCATGTTAAAAAAAATCAGCGCCCTTGCTCTAGGGTCACTACAATTTCTGTGACGCTCTGATTCACCAACTGTTCTATATATATTTTTTAATCTGCAGGCCTTTTTGACCCTCGCCAGAGACATCAAGGCGAAAATGGACAAGAAGCTGGTAAGGATATAGAAGAGACTTTAATGCTAATTGGTATTTAACTGATCATATTGATTGCGGTGTCTGCTATCTGCACTTGTGGTGGAATGGTGTTTTTGCTATTTTCGAATGGTGTTTTTGCTATTTTCTTATGTGTTATCTTCTCGTTGTGTACTTCAGGAGGGCAACAACCCGCAGAGCAATCAAGGAGTGAAGATTACAGAACAGCCGAAGAAGAGCGGCTTCTTCCGCTGTACGCTCTTGTGAGCAGGAGGCAGAGGAGCGTCAACATCCACCATCGCCTTAACTGTGCCCCCCATTGGACAGAACTGGACGGAGCACACACACACACACACACACACTCCTTTCTCTTTCTTTTTGCCTTTCTCTATTTCTCTTCTCTTTTCCCTGTGCTTTGCCCGTTTCATCGCAGTCGCTCATCAAACCTGAGCATTACAGTCAAGACAGACTGACACCTGTATATTCAACTGCCTCCCTCTGATATGTTCTGAAGCACACGTCTTTTTTTTAAGGTTGAGTCAGTCTTGGTTGACGATTTCAGCTTGATTTTAATGATGTTTAAGGACTGCTTTGAAAGAGAGACATCTATCTTAGTGAGCGGGCACTGAAAGTGCATTGCAGAAAATGTCTCTAGTCTGTAGTTCTTTGAAACCAAAGCCACTGAAATGATAAATGTTCTGCTTATAGCTTACTGTAGGTATTAATGTCTTCACAATTCTGTTTGATGAGTAATTGGCTTCTTTACTTGTTGCTGGTATCAGTGAAGGCTTATTGAAGCTTGAGTGTTTAGCGCAATAAGTGCTGTCTTCCAGAAAAGCCTTCCCGTTCTCATGCGCTTCCTTCCCCAACTGTCTAGTATAGTGCCAGCAGTAGATCTCTGTTCTGAGGAGTTCTTATATACCACATGTATGCACTGACTATACTGTAAGTTATTTGAGAGAAGTGTGGCCTAGACAGTTGTATATCTACGTGTGGTAATATCGGCATGTAAATATGTAATCGGTTATGTGTGAAACAATAGTGCCAGCGCTTTTTGCTCATCATATCAATGTCTTCTAGACGCTTTATGTGGCCCTTACGTTCTTTTCCAGGACACGTCTTTTCTGCTCTTATTTCCGTTGAGTTTGTAGGCTGAAAAACATTCCATTCCTGTCGTGAACTCTTTCAAGTGTGCAATGACGTCCGTGTGAGGTTGGGCTCTTGAAATATGTTTCTTTTGGAGGCACAGAGATTCCTGTTGTAGTTGCTGTGCTTGTTGATTTAGGTATTTGTGTTCTTATGAAAGCAAGATGAGGTGGATGTATTTTGAGTGCACTTCACCTGGTGGACTAGCAGCACTGTTCTTATTGGCAATACTTAAGCTAAACACCAGGAGGCAATACAGTTGCGTGGCAGTGGCACAGGAGGAATCGTGGTGATGAATTCATTGTTTTATGCATTTCTATTTCTTCCAGTTCACAGTTCCAGTGGGGGAGCTTGTACTCAACCGTTCTGCAGGCCTTGGAAAATGGCTGAGCTGTAGCAGTATTTATGAAGCGAAACAAAACATAGCACCAAAATTACAAAGTGCCCTTTTACGTTCTTATTGATTATGCACTTTTCCTTCTTTTTTTTTTCTTTCTTTCTGTACAAGATGCATTTCGATAAATTCTTAACGTTTGTTGCTTGTGTTCGTTACCAGTCCTAAGTCAATGCAAGGAATATCTGTGCTTAAGTTTGCAAGTGTGTTCACCCTGCACAGCTGTGCTTCCTAAAAACATCAAGGAAACAGCACTGAAACTATATTTTTTTTATCATTGTAAGTTACTATAATGAACACAGTGCTATGATTTAAGGGTGTGATTTCTGTTTGTTTTTATTTTTGTTTTATTTGTTTTTCATATTAGATTTTTTTGACCATTTTTATTGATATTTCCACATTTTATTTTGGTTGGTTTCGTTTTTGTGGCTGTTGATCGCATCCTTGATGCTTTTGGGAACCCCAAACAGAGAGGTTAGGTCTCTCGCTCATATAGTATCACGTCTTACTGTGGTCCAGTATGGCCTTCTGATCTATGCATCCGGAGTGCGTAGAAACCCTCAAAAGCTTTGCACATTTGACTTGACAAGCTTTATTTGAATTAGAAATGTGCAAAAGAGTATAAACGGTTTTATTCTCCTGCCACTCCGTTTATCTGTTGTCTTAAAGTTGAGCTCAGTCATGCTGTTCAGGCACAAGAATAGGAAATTAAATTGATTGGGAGATTATTAAAATCACCTCAGAGGTATTACAGTGAGCTTGCAGAGAGTTTGACCAATCGTTTTATTGTTCTGAAGAGTCTGTGAATTGAATCTGTACCTGCAGAATCTTAGCTGTTAACCTGTGGAGTAAAATTATTGCAATATTGTCAGATTTTCAGCACTATTCTAAACTGTATCGCACTCAGATTGATCTTATTCTTGACTGGATTACAATATTCTTTTTGGACTTGAATAAGATTAACCTGGGAAACAGGTTCTGTTTCTTTTTTGATTGGAGCTATTTGTAATTCTACATGATAAATCTGACAGTTTTATGTGAACATATCATTAGCATTCCCTGGTTTGGACTAAATTTGGATTTCATCACTGATTATTGGTGGATTTCATGGGGAAGAAATTAGCTATTTCAGCAATTGTAAATAAAAGATCTACAATGATTGTACTGTAGTTTCATAAATCTTATTACTCTACACCTTTGTAGATATGTGTACTTTTGATGATTTATTAAAATGAGATTCTTTAAACAAAATGTGTATTCAATTTATTATAAATATATGGGAAAGTTGTACTAAAATATATAATTGTGATTTTTCTTTCTGTGTTAGATTAGTGGCAGATATTTTCATCCAAAACCCAGTGCCAGACAACTTATTTCCATTTACAAACTAGTCTATATATATATATCAGAGGAAATTAGCGGGGGCTTGGGGCAAAATGCCCCTAAAAAATCTAGAATTGCCCTTGGAATTAGGGTGATGGGGGTTATTCTGTATTTGCAAAGCGTGACTTGAAAATGGCCAGCTAGGTATCCGTACAACCCCCGCCCCTCCTACTAGCCTTATTTACCTCAGTGACAGGCAGCACAAGCTAGCTGGCCAGCTAGTTCACTCATGTTTCAGGGATGTATTACTGAACGGGCCTACCAGGCTCAGGGGACCCATAACCCAGAGCCTCTTCAGAGGCCTTGCCCAGGCCTGGGATGAACTGATCCCTTTACACCACTGATATGGTATTCAAAATAGTTGTCCAAGTCTAGATGAGGATAAAAACCCACATATCTTGTCTCCATACTTTGTATCTCAAAGTCCTAAATTCCAACATCGCCCTGCTGTAAATTACCCATGTTTAATACATTTTTTTAACCTGTGGTGCAAAAGAAAATGTGAGAAGAGGTAGGATGGAGAGGGTGGTAGCAAAGGCAAGTATGAACGGATGGGGGAGAATTTCAAGCAGAAGAGTTGCATTTAAAAAGAGGAAGGGTGGATGAGAAGAAGTAACGTTTGGTAAATGAGTTGTGACACTTTGGGGGCTCTTCTCCTTCCTCTATCTGCTTCTCATGATCCCCAGGATATTATGACATATGACCATGGACACACACGTCACACGTCACTCACACACACACACACACACACACACACACACACACACACACACACACACACACACACACACACACTCAGTCTCAAGAGTCTCCATATCATAGTTTCAGTTGGCTAGGTCTCACAGTGGCACAGACAACCAGGCAGTAAAACAAATCAACACAGAAAATGTCTGACTGCGTCTTAATGGTCACCTTGTATACAGTAGTGACAAGGAATTACACAGGAAGTTGAATGGTTAAATAAGATTGCTTTATGTAGGGAAGAGCAGGGCATGTGGTCACACCTTTCACTCATTTGTGCATTTCTCACTACTAGTGCCTTACTACTGAGAAACAATATTTTTCGGGAACACTTTATAATAACTACACTACGAAACACTAAATAGGCTACTTAGTTATTCAATATGCGGACATTCCTTTCTTTACTTTGAGTCTCTTTTAGTCCGGCACCAGTTTTTTCAACTGGTGGGGGGATGTGTTGGGATGTTACAATAGGGCCACAACCCTATATTTTTGACAAAATGTTCCATACATTTATGGACAATTAGAGGGTTATTGTGCTTTTGGCTTTAATTGAGTGTACCTGCACTGTAAAGCCTGTGTTGGATACAGGTGAGTTTATTTCTTGTTATTGTGCTGTTGGCTTTGAGTTTTCAGGTGGCTGTGCTGTAAATCCTGTTGAGATGCAGGCAAGTGTATGTCTTAGTTATTATTCTGGCCTTAATTGTGCTTATGTGCGCTGTGAGGGGGCCCCTTTATGCATCCAGGTCCAGGGGCCCTTCATTTCATAATCCGCCTATGCATTAATAACATGCCAGACAATCAACAGTTTTGTTGAGGAAATGCGGATAACTGTGATTGTTTATTAACCTTTAGAAATAAAATATGATTGGATAAGAGTCATTGATTGGTCTGTCATGCTACATAGGTGCAACTAAGGTATCTCCCAACATTTGATCAAATTGCCTCCAAAATGTCCCCGAAATATAACACAGGGGCAAAAATGGCCGTTTAAAAAGTTAATTTCCTACCCTGATAATCTGATATATATATATATATATATATATATATATATATATATATATATATATATATATATATATATATATATATATATATATATATATATATATATATATATATATATATATACACACACATATATATATATATATATATATATATATATATATATATATATATATATAGCCTATATATATATATATATATATATGTCACTCATTGAGCCAAGTAATATTATGTCCAAGAAAGACTACAGTGAAGCCACTTTACAGACAAGCTTGTTCTGAAGAAGAAAAATAAAAACACAGGTTGCATATATATACACACACACACATATATATATATATATATATGCTATATATATATATATATATATATATATGGCACGATAGTTTGATATTGTGTTTACCTTTTTTATGGAGGGCGGGGACTGTAGGGGTCGGCGAGTACGCTACGTAGTAAAGTTTTTCCCCGCCCCCACAGACAGTCAGTTTCAGATAGTAAAGTGCGCTGCTGTGGCATCATCATATCACGGTCTACCACGCAAGGTGAGTCATCTTTATGAGTAGAAATCCATGACTGTGTTTCGTAAAAAGAAAGGAAGAGAGAGACAGTTCTGCTCGTCTGCACTTCTTCTCTGTTATTTGCTTCTGATTTGAATAATTTTAAGCCAAAGGGCGAGTGCGCATTTTACAGAGGAGCCGAAACAACATTTTGATCGAACCTGAGGGATAACTTCAGCTGCCAGCAGTCCAAGGGTAATCTTGACCAATGCAATCCCATAACAATAAGTAGCCTATTTCATGGGAATATTAACATATTCACATTAATATAATATTGACATAGAATAGGCTATTAATAATTATGATATGGATAGTTAACAAAAATGTGATCATGCTGCCATGCTAGCAGTCAGCATGCATTCTGAGTTGCCCTAAGTCTGACCTAAGTGCTGTTAGAAATAGAATCCATGCTTGTTCAGTGTCAAAAGTTGGCTTGGCAGAAAACAAAACCTTATTTTTACTTTCAGTTTTTGTTCAATTAAAACTCATGGCTCATGATTAGATAGTGTCATTTTGGCCTGGAAAGATCTCTCTTGGACCATAATAGGCTACTTACATTCGCCCTAAAATTGCACTGGCTATAGTTTGTTGTCTTGTAGTTTGCTATTTTATTTTTGTCAACATACTACTGCAATAACATAATCCACGGTGTCTACTCTAAAACTGTAGCCCTAATGAGTAGTAGTAACGCAGTATTATTGGCTAGGTTTTTCATATCTGCTCTCTCTCTAACATGACTTTGAGATGGAGAACAGGTCTATGATGCTGGGACAATAGCATGGAACTTGTGGGGTTTCTCATTGTGTAAACTGAGGAACAATGCTGACAAAAGGTCTTGCAGCCCGTGACATTTATTCAGTGAAACTGTATGGACAGAGGAACAAGAGGAGCTTGGCTTATAGAGACAGATTCCATAGACTATCTATATCTGTCTGTCTGCCTTTCTGTATGTTTGCATGTATGTCTGCAGGTATCACTGCATCACATCTATTCACTCTGTGCTATAGTTTTCGTATTTGCTAGGTCTTTGTGTACAGTGAGTCTTTGTTTCCAGTAGAGACAACATAGAGAAGGCAAAAACGTCAGGCTAATCTTTATTTATACAGCATATTTTTATTTTATTTAGCAATTAAAAAAATTTAGAACACAGGAAAAAACAAACAAACAAACAAACAAACAAACAAACAGATACAGTAAAAGAAAAGAAAATAAAGAAAAAACATACATACAATAGTGCCACCAGTTACATACAGCTTGTAAATATATATAAATTATGCTTGTAAATATATATA
Source organism: Poromitra crassiceps (assembly GCF_964638095.1). Taxonomy (NCBI): domain Eukaryota; kingdom Metazoa; phylum Chordata; class Actinopteri; order Beryciformes; family Melamphaidae; genus Poromitra; species Poromitra crassiceps. The sequence goes on from NC_139632.1 coordinate 13,716,397, forward strand.
TACATATATAAATGAGTGGGAAGAACCTGAGTCTCTCCATTCGTATAAGAGAGATCATGTCCGCCAACCACAACTGAAAACAGGGTGGAGTGGGGGACTTCCATTTCTGCAGAATGAGTAAACTTTCTTGGCAACAATTGTCCCCTGTGACACAGACTGCTGCACAGCTGTATAGTCTAGTAGAAACCCCTATATGGCCTATAGTGAACCTGGAAATGTTGTTTCCTATGAACCTTTATGACTGAAATGTCATCTATAGGCCTAGTGGATGAAATTCAACTTGGTTGCTAAAAGTTGCATGTTGGGCAATTTGCGTAATTAGCATAATGAGCTAATTAATCACCAAAAACAGGAAATGGCTATAATTCTGCTTGTAGTTAACTTATAACGGTGATCTAAGAGTCTAGGTCCATGTTTGTGATGTCCAGACATCCATCTGTTACCATGGTGTGCTAATACAACCTTTCCTCATTAGCATAATCTGCATAAATTCTGTAAAAATGTGGTCAAAACCTGGAAATGGCTAGGTTTTTTCGCTTTCAGTCAACTTAGAAATATTCTCTTACAGTCTAGGTCTATGTTTTGATGTCCAGAAATCAATTTCTTGCCATAACTAAATCATGCAACCTTTCTTTATTAGTATAATTTGCATACATTGTGTAATAATTAGTCCGAAACCAGGAAATAACTATATTTTTTATTTTAGTCCATTTAAAGGTTATTTAAGAGTCTATGCCTATGTTTGGATGTCCAGAAATTCATTATTTCCAAAACTAAGTCATGGAACCTTTCCGCGTAATCTGGATCCACGTCCATTTAAAAGTGACATGGTATTAGATATTATTTAGTTTTTATTTTTCATTGTGCTATTTATTTGTCCCCGACCCCAAATATTTCATAACATGTAAAAAATGATTTCATGAGCAGCGATGTGCAGTCCTCCCTTCCCCACCCTTCTCCCACTGGTCACCTGCTACTCTCCACTTGACTCCCCAATGATGCCCCACAAATAAACACCATGAATGATGACACACTGGGCGGACTGTCTGATTCGTCCCACCTTCATCGCACTTCATTTTCTTCGTGCAGAGAGAGAGGGAGACTTCCTCCTACAGCAGCACTGCCTCAAGCAGATGGTCCTGTACTTCTTTGCTGCTGGGCACCATAATTATGCACGATACATAACCTGGTACCTCAGGATTATGCAGAATCTTCCACATGAGGCCAAGCAGGACATGTTAGCTGGAGCTCACGTCTGCCGCCACTCTAACGGTGGAACTGCTGTACCTGCTGACCAGTTTGGGGAGCAGACCTACATTAAACAAGGGAAAGGACAAGGTGGGTTGAAAGGCATCTCAACCAATAAAGTGTCAGGCTTGGTGTGGGAAATGTGGATCTAGTCGCGGATAGTTGATGGCCAAGACACACTTGGTAAACTGAAGTCTCGATGAGTAGGAATGCTGTTGAACTTGATAGCTGGGTCTGCAAGGTTCGAAGTTGGGAACGGTTGCAGAGTGTTGTCACGAGATTAGTTTTGTTGATGAACAACTACAGAGGACTTGCAGAGCAGGCCCTTATAGGTCCCAACTACGACATCATCACCTTCTGTGACATAATCAGTGAGTGAATTATGACATCACAGTAGGAATTGATTGATGACTTTATTACAGACTCAAGTGTTCCATAAAAATACATAAATACAGTACAGATACAAGGACACAACATATATTAAAAGGATACATAAAGGCATCGTCTCCAGTGTTTCCATAGACCAGAGGAATACCTTGTATCACTCTGTTTAGTTTCAGTGAGTGCAATTATCAACTTGTTTTTTGACTCTAGGAGTCGACACATAAATCTATACATAAAATTCCTTAACACAGCATGGAAGGTGGGTACATTACTTATCACAAACATAGTACTTGCACTTGTCCATCTTGGGAGCTTAAGCAGAATCCTGAACGCATCATTATATGCAACCTGAAGTTTTTTCAGTTTTGTGGTGCTATAATTACACCAGAGGTGAGCTGTGTACAGTGGAGTACAGTACGCTCTGAACAAGCAGATTTTTACATTGTCTGTACACATATAAAACTTTCGGGCCAACATGTTGGCCTGTGCATAGAGCTTTCGACACTGGCGCTGCACATCATCATCATCACATAACTCATCTGAAATGATGTGACCCAGGTACTGTACTTTCTTCACCACATCAATGATGACATCACAGTAGGAATGATGACATCATCCTAACATGAAGAGCAAGTTGCAGTGTGGATCAATTCCCATCCCATTTGTTCCCATCTTTCCCAGACAGTGGAAGAAATGTACATAAGTCAGGACACACCAGCCCCCCCTGGAAGTCAGGACACACCAGCCCCCACTGGAAGTCAGTGCGTCAAACATAAGGAGGAAGGTGAGAGAAGACGAGCGCTGGATCAAAGGGACCGTGAGAAAATCATGGAGGAGTTCCAGAAACACTCATCCCTTGAAAGAGAATCAGCAAATCCTGTACAACATTGTGAATGGACAGGTGGCTCCAGACTGTGTCAATGTGCAGAATGCTCTTCAGATTGATGAACAGCAGAGTAAAGATTTTGCAGAGTCTCTCCCAGAAGGCTTCCATAGCACCATTGAGAGGAGAGTCAAAACCATGGAGGTGATGAAGAAAGCTATGACTGTTAAAGGCAAGCCCATCTACGACATGGAGGCCCTCTTTGCTCGACTCTTAGTCATGGGCCAGCAGCGCGACATAGAAATGAAAGATGTTTTTGATCATGAGCTCAGCCCTGTTCCACCATCACTCATCGATGAATTTGGTTGTCTGAGAAAGGCCAAGGGTGACAAGTCTGTCCTTGTCAGGAAAGTGGGAGTAACTGATAAAAATGCTCCACTTCCCAATGTTGTCCTAGTTGATGCAAGTCAGCTGCTCTACCACATTGTCTGGCCTGTGCCAGGTACGATCAGCAACATTGCATCTAGCATCAAAGCACGCCTCGCCAATGCCTATACTGCAGCTGGAGTTGATGAGACCCTTGTCATCTTTGACCGTTACAATGATGAGCCCAGTTCCAAAGATCATGAGAGGAGAAGACGAGCAGGAGTTGGTGCAGCTGAGTACAAGCTGACAATCAACACATCGCTTCCAGGTCGAGAGGCAGTGATGAAGAGCACATCAAACAAGGCACAACTATCACATCTTCTGTGCACATATGACCTCACTGCTGATAAGATCCTGCTTGTGAACCAGAAGGACTGCCTCGTCAAGCATGAGGAGGCTGACATCACCCTTGTTAGCTACATGCTGCAAGCAGCTGCAGCAGGGGCACCTATCATACATATCCTAAGTGATGACACTGATGTATTTGTCCTGTTAGTGTACTGGACGTCGAAGGCCGACATTCAATCAGCAGTGCAGATGGAGAAGTGGGATGGCACAATCCTGGACAGAAATGCCACAGTTAGGGCGTTGGGTGACAAATGGCAGTGTCTCCTGGGGATGCATGCATTGTCGGGATGTGACGCTGTCTCCTACCCCTGTGGAAAGGGCAAGGTATCTGCACTGAAAGTACTTCAAGGAAGTCCCATCCCTGGTCTTACTACAGTGCTTGGGGAACCTGATGCCACTCACACTGACCTAAAAGATACAGGAACTGAGTTCTTCCTCACACTCTATGGGCAGAAAAAGCCAGAAAAACCAGAAAAACCAAGTCGATGAATAACGCTCGCTACCAGATCTACAGACGGAGGAAAAAGCCACCTGAACTTAAGAAGCTTCCTCCAACTGATGTCAACATGATGCTTCACATACTGCGTGCACATCTCCAGGTAATGTTGTGGAAGGCTGCAGATCAGAGGGAACCACCTGCAGAGGCTAGAGACATCACTAAATTCGGGTGGGAGGTTGCGAAAGGAGGGGTTGTCATGCCCGCCGTTTCCACCCAATCAGTGGCTCCAGTTAATTTGCTTGACGTCACCAGCTGCAGCTGCAGTGCATTGAAGGCCTGCAGCCAAAACAGCTGCAGCTGCCATGCTGCAGGTCTCAGTTGCACTGACTACTGCAAGTGTGAAGGAGGTGAGGTTCACTCCTGCAACCCGTTCACAATACATGAAGACAAAGACATAGAAAATGATGAGGCTGAAGGGAATGAGGAGAGAGATGATGAAGAGGGTGAAGGCCATTGAGTGTGAGGTTGTGGTTGTTCTAAGTCAACTTTAAATGCACTTATTGCTGTTTCTTGTATTCTGTGATTTCAATCTACATGTTTATTATATTAATATGCAAATTCAAGTGCATGACAATGAGGCTAGACATTCCTATATTTTATATGTACTATGGTACATTATCATTGAAATAAAGTGCTTTGGGAAGTCTGTGGCGATTTTTGTTTTTCTTCTTTACTTGATAATTAGCTAATAAGGGACACAAATTGCGCAAAATCCAACTCTTAGCAAGCAAGGCAAGAGATTAATTTATGGACATCAAAACTATGATAGACTTAGACAAGATCACATTTCTAAGTTGACTAAAAGTGAAAAATATAAAAAAAATCCTGATTTTGACCCAATCTTTCCATAATTTATGGAAATTATGCTTATGAGGAATGGTTGCATGACTACACCATGGTAATAGATGAATTTCTGGACATCACAAACATGGACTTAGACTCTTAGATCACCTTTCTAAGTCAACAAGCAGAATTATAGCCATTTCCTGTTTGTGACGATTAATTAGCTCATTATGCTAATTAATCTAATTGCCCAACATGCAACTTTTAGCAACCAAGTTGAATTTCATCCACTAAGCCAATAGATGACATTTCAATCATTAGAGTTAATAGGAAACAACATTCCTGGGTCCAAGAAATTTCTACTAAATCTGAGCCAGTTCGTGCCAGGCAACCCAAACTTCCTCTTCAGCAGATCAAAGGATGCAAAGTGACCATCTATGTATAGACCTTTGATGGAAACTAGCCCTTTCTCACTCCAGGCATGATAGTGTCTGTCTGACCATGGAGCCAAAAAAGAGTGATTGAAACAAATTGGCGTATGGACAGAAACATCTGGTAGACTCAAAACACTCCTAACTTGGTTTAAAATTCTGACAGAGTTTTTCATGACAACATTTTCTAATGTCCCGGGGTTGTCTAATTTAGCAAATAGCATAGCTGGCAGGGAAGAGTTGCCAATAGAGCTGGCCTCCATTTTAAGCCACAGGGGATTTATACAGCATATTAACAAGGCAAATTCATTGTGCTTCAAACACACAAAAAGTACTCAATTTATCAGGTAAAATGGGATTGAAAAAAATAAAGAAAAAATAAGTAAGATGAACAGGACTCAAACAGATTTTTTTCCCTCCCACTATAGGAGAGCAGACACAGGGCGATGGAGGGGGCTCAGTCTCAGGGAGACGACACTGCCTTCACCTGGTTCACTGAGCTGCAGCTACAGTCTGTTATCAGGAATGGAATAGTTCCAGAGTGGTTCCACGGCATCATTTCCAGGAAGTAAGTGCAGAAACATGCCAGTCTATCGCCGTCTGTCATCTGCTGGAGCCAGTTGCATACTGAGGAATGTCGAGGACCATGTTTTCTTTTTTATTCCGAATGATAACACATCAGCTTTGGGTGCAGAGTGATTCTGTTTATTTGCTCAATTACTCTGCTTATGTACAATTTCAGGGTGCTATCATGTATTTATTTGTATTTATTGATTTATTTGAGGGACGGTGCACATTAATTAACATGACTGTAAACATGCCAGTGTTAGCCAAACGGCTAATTTTCAACTGATGTCCCTTGGCCAGAACTTAAGATAGCCATTAAAAGCAAGCAAGCAAGCATTAAAAACAAACACCAACAATAATATACACAAGCAAATAAAAATGTAAGTAAAAATAACATGTAGCAGGCCAAAGCAATTGGCACCATGCAAAACATATGGCACCATAAAACAGACTATACAGGCAGACAGATAAGACCAGCACAGACAGTTAAAGCATGTGAACATTGTATGCGTAGGGATGTTTTTTTACTCTGTGTTTTGAAGCATATCATCACTTTTCAGGAGCTCAGAGAAACATCCTTGTTTTTTTTTATATTTGCAACTCAACCACTGTGTATGTTTGAGTTGATCCAGTTGGGTTTTCAAAGGGTTTTGTACAGTAAGTCAGATGACATGCAATCATTCAAATTAAGTTCAAACATGAAACCTGACAAAAATGGAGTTATGAGCTTTTCACATGACAGCAGATATCCTACTACTTATTTCACCATTATATAGACAACAAGCTGTCAGGGAAAAAGCACTTTCACAAAACTGAATAAAAGACAAAATAGAAAAATATGTCTTTTGCAGTTTATAAACAGAGTGCAGTAGGAGGCTTTCAGCTGAGAGCCTTGTCTCACTCGGGCAGCATCTCTGAGAGAGAGGGACTGCAGTCAGGGCCGGGTGACCATTAATTAAAGACACGGTACACAAACAATAGTACAGTATATGGGCAACATAATTGCTTATTGAGAGTTCATGGAGCACTTAGGAAGTTTCAGGCACAACGTCACTCTGGCTGCTGGACGCATGGTCTTTAATAAGGGGCACATGGTCAGAGAGCAGATATGCCATTTATCCATACAATGACACAAGTAGAAGCAGTAACAATACATAGTGCAAGGGGGATATGAGATTATAGATTATAAATCGGGATATGACATGAAATTATAGGCTACAAAACATTCAAGTGCAGATACATTTCATCAGTATTCAGTATAAAGATTAAATGTTGCTGTTACAATATGAATATTTAGTATAAGGATTACATTTGCTGTTACACAAGCACAACTGGAGCACTGATCCCTTTGTCCTCATCTACAAAGGATAAAAGATGAGATCTTCATTCACTACAAAAAATATTGAACATGTACTTTTACTTTTGATACATAATTACATTTGACCACGAAGATTACAGTCAATTTCTCTTTCAATGTAGACGGTAGAATGAAAGCGTTTAAGGATGCATACCTTCTGCTTAGCCTGTGCACACACACACACATCTCTGTCGATCAGCATCACTGTCCATGCATTGAGAAGGCATTTTCATAATGAGTTCAAGCTGACCTGATGTCTTTTTGTCTGTGGTAATTGGGTCACATTAATCTCACCTGCAGGACCGCAGAGGAACTTTTGCTGGCCAAACCTCCAGGCTACTTCCTCATCCGAGTTAGCGAGAGTCGGATCGGCTACACGCTCTCATATCGGTGAGTGTTTGAAGTGTAAAGGAGCCATTAATTACCCTCAACAATCACGTTTCACATTTCAAATGTGTTTTCGCACATGGCCAATTCACCTCTAGATCAGTGGATTAGTTGTGTGCACAATCCACAGAGGACAGGTGCCGGATGCAAGTACTGTATGTGAAGGTAGAAAGAGTGAATATATCCACACACTGCTGGAGTAGCTCCCTGTATTTATTGACTGCAATGCACTGTTTCAACTCAAACAGTGTGGTTTCATCAGACAAATCAATTCGACTCTCGTTGATTTACAGAGAGCTTTTAGATTGTCAAGTGTTTTACAAAGCATAAAAGCAGATAAAGGCAGGGATAATAAAACTGCAGGCATGGCACATTTACTGTACATCTACTGGATTTACTTTGGTTTAATTTCAGGTGGATCTGTTTATGGCGTCTATCTCAGCCTGACTAAACCCCTATGAACAATTATATTATGCCTTGCCGCTCCTCGGTCCAAAGTCCAGCCCTGTTTCCCCTTCCTGATACCATCATTTGCATTTCTCTGCACCTTAGTGCGGAGGACCGTTGCAGACACTTCATGATCGATGCGTTGGAGGATGGCCATTACATCATCGTGGGTGAGACGACACGCCACCGCTTTCTTCAAGACCTGGTGGACTTTCACCGCAGGACTCCCATCATGCCATTCCACGAGGTGCTGACTGTCCCGTGTGGACAGGTACGGGAATGTTCCGTTGTTGTATGTGCACGTTTAGTTATAGGGATTTAGATGCATGCAGGCTTGAACCTGAATCAGTTTCACTGTATCGCAAAGCACAATGTTTGTACTTGCCAATTCCCTGCTAGGGTGTCCCGGTCGTTGCTCCACTCCCTCTGCCGAGAGTGGTAGACTAGCACGGCGCATGCTTCCTCCCATACATGTGCAGTTGCCAGCTGCTTCCTTTCACCTGACAGCGAGGTGTTTCACCAGCGGGACGTAGCGTGTGGGAGGGTCACGCTATTCCCCCCAGTTCCCCTCCCCCAAACAGGCACCCCGACCGACCAGGACACATACCATTAATCCGGCTTCCCACCTGCGGACACGGCCAATTGTGCCAGTATGGCCGCCCGACCAAGCCGGAGGTAACACGAGCTCGAACCTGCGACCCTCGTGTTGTTAGGCAGGGAATCTGCCGCTGCACTACCCGGACGCCCTGCAAAGCACAATGTTTGCTTTCAACTTCTGTAACCCGAGAACAAACATAACACACATCCCACCATCAATTACATCGGGTGAATGATTTTACTAATGCTTCTACTTGTCAAACATGTTTGACCGACATCTCTCTCTCCCTCCCTCTCTCTCTCTCTCTCTCTCCCTCTCTCTCTCTCTCCCTCCCTCCCTCTCTCTCTCTCCCTCCCTCCCTCCCTCTCTCTCTCTGACCTTCCAAAAGATCTCACAGGACATCACTGATTACTCAGAGCTACTGTTTCCCAAAAGGCATCTACCAAACCCTGAGCTCAGTCCACTACAACACAGCTGTCTGCCTCCCGACAAGAAGACTCACCTACCACAGGAAGACACCCGACCTGTGCTTCCTCATCGACCAACTACACTGACAAACTCTGCAGTCGTTTCTCCAAATGTTGCCATGACGCCTGCTGGTCCTATCAGCAAACCAAACACACTTTACCCAAGTCTGGAACATGAATTCTCACACTTCAACTCCCAAATTGCAGCCATGGTAATGCAGACTCTTGTAAATGATTTTCGATGTGATTGTTTCACTGGTGTGCCTGCTGTCATGCTTTACGGCTATCTTATTGCTCACATATCAAGGTTCAAAAAGGTTTTGATACCAACAAATGCTACCCGGAAGCTTTGTGTAGTCCCCCCGTGGCTGGGGATCGAACAGGGAACCTTTGGCATGGGAGGCGGATGCTCTAGCAAGGAGGTTAAACCCTATGGACAGCTGATACTAGAGCGACTCTTAAGCTGTCAGGGAGTGAGGATTACTCACTGCACAGCACGAAAGCTGGCTACCGCTACACTTTCCCCTGCTAGCCGGGTGCTTCTCGCTTCCGGAATGGTATTGCAACTAAATTTCAAGCAATAACAAAATGTAGTTGCAATACCATTCCGGAAGTGTGGGGGGGCAGTAGTGAGTAAACACAGTGCGTCGCTGTCCGGGATGATTCCAGATTAAGGATTTATGATGTCAAAGACATAAAAGTGGATTTTATGCAACAATTTGGAAGCGGGGACTGCTTTCGCTATTTAGAAGTGGATGTTAGGCATCGGATACGTCTTCACTTCAAGTTTCTGGCTCAGGTAAGTAATGTATTCGGACGTTGCCGCGAGAGCGAAAACCTGGTCTACGAGTCAACGTTATGTGGTTGTCCGGCCGCTAGCGCTCAGTATGAGCGAGAAGCACCCGGCTGCTAGCGGGGTAACCGTTACACCAATTTATTTGATGTGGCTTAATTCATGATCACTCCCACAAAACCTGAAGTTTCCCCTTTAATCCAGAGATCTTACTGTGGTTAAAGGCCTGAAGTGAAATCATTGAATCATGGCAGTCTAAATTTCCTTCAAAGTGAATTTAAAAATCAAAACAAGGTAATCCGCACTGTCAGAAAGATATCTTAATTGATTTATTTGACTGTTTAATATTGCAAAATAAATAAGTTAAGATATATTTTTGAGAGTGTGGATTTCTTTATTTAGACTTTTGAATCACCTATTTGACATGTGACAGAGAAGCCTATAATAGGCTACTTTATGTATATTTTCCTACCCAGCTTATACACATTCTCAGTCATTTGTAGTGCATTTAACATAAAAATCTTACTCTGTGTGCAATAATTATCTAAACCATAGACTTTTTACTTGCTAACAAATTTCTATGCTGTATATTTCACGTTTTTGCTCTCCAGCCTGTGCCGTTGCCCAGGAAGAGATACGCCGCCCAATCAGACAAGCCTCCTGAAGTCCCCGTCAGGACTGATGCACTGCCACCGAAGCAGAACCAGCCTTGCACCAGAACCATCTCTGCGCCTCAGAGTCCTGCAGCGCCCAGGCCCGCGGAGAGACACGCAACCGCACAGTGTACCGGACAACAGGAGGAGGACCAGCCCAGAAACACCGACAGGACCCGGGACATCAAGCCGTCGGTGGTCTCCAACCTGATGAACCTGAAGAGGAAGTTCCAGAAGAGGAAGAGCGTGTCACACTCACATACGTACGCTGAGATCAGTGCGGAGGCCGAGGCGCGGCACGAGGGGCAGCTGGGCGGCCTGGAGGCAGGAGACACGAACGGGAATGATGAGAGTGAGTACCAGGAGATGCCAGGGGAGCAGATCATCAACCAGCCGCTGGCTTCCAACGCTGGCCTCGCTAAGAGACTGACGGACAGTGGGTTACCTCAGGAGTACCAGTCACCTCCACCTTTTGCCCCCGGCTACTGATACACCAGCTCTCCTCGATGGATGGATGGATGGATGGATGGATGGATGGATGAGCTGAAACTATGTTACACAAGGGAATTTAAAGGAGAACTTCACACAAAAAATGCTGCTTTATTTGCACACGATTTCACAAATCCGCTTTCTGCATGAATGACATCACTGGTCCTTAGCTCAAATCAACTCTCAATAATGGTCAAACTAAATGAATGTCTGAAAAACTATTTACAGTTTTTGGATATGTGTGAGATTATGTGCAAAATAAATCATCATTGTTTTTCTGTGAAGTTCCCCTAGACTCAGAGTTATGCCACTATATCCGTGGAAATACTCCTCTTTGGTAACGTTGAGTGTCCAAATGGAATTGTACATTGTACATAATGTGACTCTACATTATAGTGCAACTAAGTATGTTTTTAATGCTATCTCATATGTGAGTCCGGGATACAAAAAGACAGTGCTTGTGGAAATACACCTAATATAAGAGTATTGAAATATGAAAAGAGATTAAACTATTGTACATATCTGACTCTAATTAGTGCAAGAGTGAGATGTATTAATGCATGAATGGTATGGTATGTGAGTCAGGGACACAAGATAATGTGAAATTAATGTGAGTATGAAATGGCACAAGGGGGAAGTTGGTGTATGTAAAGCGGAACTTATGTGGATGTGGTACGGTCGAGGAAGCATCAGTGATGCTTATCTGTTATCAGTTGTATGATAAGGAAGCTCTCACAGAGAGAGAGAGAGACATACTGTTCAAACTGGTTTCACAGGTGGAAACTTACAGGTATCAGTCAAATTCACCATGAGTGAGCATTCAGCAACAGCACTGCAACTTTCCCCAACACATCATCTTCAAACTAAACATATTCATCCCCCCCAAACACCTGTGTCATATCTTTGCCAGTACTCAGTCATCTTTAAATTAGGAACAGTACTATAAAGCACCTTTTTAGAGTCTAGAGACTATTTGATGGCAATGCTATCTCATTTCTTATTTATGTCTTTATATTTCTATGTGTAGTAGGAGCTATTTAATTTTGTAATGACCCTTTGTGCCAATAAAATGCTTTTGAAAAACATGTTCATTCTGTGATGGTTTCCAAATTCTATGGCTGTCGGCTGTTGTTAATATGTTAGTGTTCCTTGTTTCATGTCTGCACTGCAAAACAAGACAAGAGGCTGTGTGTGACTGGGACTGCTATTAAAATCGGGGACAAATGTATCTTTCACACTGGGCACACAGTTTGAATTACTGCCTCCTCCCTCTTCTCTCTCAGAGGAGCCCAGCCCAGAGCTCTCCATTAAACTGACAGAATTCTTGAAAACCCTTGTGTTGTGAGAGACTACCATCTAGTGGTACATGGGTTTACTGCAGGAAGTTTCGATCGCAAATTATGCTCATAAGTATTGTACATTGTTTGTTATTTTGCCCCATAACATAACTTGTTGACATGTAGGCCTACTTGTTGAAGTTCGTGTGGGGGGGGGGAATACTTACATAAAAATGCTGTATCAGTAGATGATCCTGGCTTGCACCAATGGTTGCACCAAGAAAATCAGTCAACAGATGCCAAGTCCCTTTTAAGGAAAACACCCAACCATCACAGGATTCAAGGATCCACACGATTGAACAGCTCGATCTGTCAGCCAAAGTATCGCTACATGGGCGGGGCGGTCTGCTTTAAATGTGTGCCACGCGTCCAACAGTAGCACCGCCCGCCCTGGCTACCCCGCGGAACAGAACGCGCGCACCGAATCCATGGGGAGGCGAAGTGACATCATCTGCGAAGCCTTTCGTTACATGCCAGGAATCGGCCTGTTTTAGTTACTCATGCAGTGATCTAGGAAGTTGTTCCAGTATCAGAAGCCTTTTTTCTATGACGGATTTAAGAGTTGCAGGCCTTTAGCGTTACTTTTAGCTATAACATCCTCCAGACTATAATGTCTTTCATCCCAGGACAGCCGGTGACCGCTGTTGTGGTAAGTTTGAGAGTCGGACGTTTTCATTCAACGGGACGTCCATTGTTCAACTTCAGGCCCAGCGTTACACCCTATGGGTAACGTTACTATCGCAGTGAATAATGATCATTCGTTATGATTATAGGGTGATCTATTTGAGCTAAGTTACTTGGTCAAAAGAGGTCGTTGGGGTGCGGTTAACAATGAGTTAACCCCTCCAACGGGCAAACAATGGAAGTTTGGCGTTGCAACACGTCAGTTATTTTGAAACTACCTCAGTAAAACAATGATTCTGGGAATGCAACATTGAAATGCCGTGTGAAATGTAACACCGTGTTGTTAATTGTTGATAAAATGCATGTGTGGACGTGACAGCTAGCTAGCATAAACTATTATCTTAGCCATGGGCGTCACCATAGGTGTGTTCGATCATGTTGGATAGGCGTGTGTTCAGTCTTCCTGGTCGCGTTGATTTGTACCCTTCAAGTGCTGTCCGAAAATATCCGAATATAAAACCAACAACCCAACACAGTCTAATTGTGGCTGAGAAAGTGGGAATTTGCTGGTATCGTACCAGTGGTATGTGACGCTTAAGGGGCAGAATCATTATGTCAACAAAACACGATGTCAACGTAAGTTACATCACTGTTACCAATCGGTTATTAACAAGGTACTGACATCATGTTTCATCATGTCTGCTATATATCATTGTTTGGCATCCCATATAAATACCATAATAATTGCTGTATGTTTCTATTTTCACTCTTTGTTCAATAGTTGTCACTCAGGATTGGTTTTCTAAACCAAGACACATTTCTCCACTTCATTATGCCGCATGTTACTTGATTCCCAAAGTAAAACATCAGCCACACACAACAATCTACTTTAGTCATCATGGGGTCCATTTTGTTATTATTTCTGTCAAAAAAGCACTTGAATGTGTCATGTGACAAGTGGTATTTCCAACTTCTTATCTCGGAAGTAGGAGCCTACGCCTGTGCCCGGTGCACTTGAAGGCAGCATAAGGCTTGGTGCTATCTGAGCTACTATTAGGCAATATTGACACTGTGCTATCAATGGCTTCTTCACACACTTTATTGTTGTTCATATCAGATGCCAGTGCACTCCGCAGTCTCAGATAGTCAGACTGAACACAGTGAGGCAGGCTTTAGTCCTCATGAGCGATCAAAGCATCCTCCCCTCTCACTGTCTTAATCAAGAAATGGCTTTATATGTATGTGATCCATCCAAGACTCAGAAACTTATTTTGACTGGGAGAGACATTGGATATAGTGTAGTAAAACAATAGACAAACAGCAGTGCGCCTGCAAGCGCAGACTGATTCACACACGAGGCACGACGACAGAGTCCTCTTTAGACATCCTCACACATCATCATTGTGTGAGCCACACCACTGAGAGCAAGTCACACACAGAGGCCGTCTTTGTGTCTTTGTGTTTGTGTGGAGGAGCGCTGTGAGGAGTCGTAGTGTCACAGTCTTCCGTCCGTCTGGTTCTGCGAGCCAGCAGCTGCTTGTCAGAGTCAAGGGGGAGAAACGCTCTCTGTGTCCCTGTGTGGACTTTCATTACTGGCGGAAATCGACACCCGCAACAATGCCACTTGAGAATCAAAAATGTAAAAGCATTTTGTCTTTCTGCCACAGACTAAGAAGATTGAAATTCTGTTGCACTTCACGATGAATTATTATAAGGTTTTAAATGAACACACAGTACCTGCAAGAAATGGGTAACATTAAAATGTGTTTTTGGCCTGCAAAATTATTCTTGGCAATATTTCTTAGTGTACACACCCTTGGCAAGTGAGCCAAAAAAGTTAATTTCAGATGTTGCAGGGGAGCTATTGAAGAAAATAGTCAGAGTCAGAGTTTTGTCTTACTTGAAATGATAATATATTTATTTGTTAAAGGGAAAGTGTTGCGAGAGGAAGGAGTTGTACACAGCTACATACAATTATTCAAAGAAAGAGAGATTTGAACCTGTCTTTAAGCCTCTTCCAAGGTCAGATGCCGGTCACAATGTGCAGACTGCAGACATCTGAACAGGTCAGAATGTAGAGTTAAGACAAAACATGTTAGGTAGGCCACTGTCTGACAGAGGCATCTGGCATAGCAAGTTTACAGCATTGTTACACAGTACTGATAGACTTGTTACGATATCTGACGGAGAAGAATGCTGTCATTAACCTTGATAGCCAATGTTGAACAGCTGCATGTCAGTTTGTTAGTAAAACTATGTTAGATGCACTATGTGGCTCGTGTGTTTTAAAATTGGCTTGTTATTCCCAATGAGGAGGAGGAATACAAATGTATTTATTTTTGTTCACAGCAACGGATTGAGATCCAGAAGCTGCGGCAGGGAGAGCACCTGATCCTGGGCTTCAGTATCGGAGGAGGGATAGACCAAGACCCTGGGCAGAACCCCTTCTCTGAGGACAAGACTGACAAGGTGTGTGTGTGTGTGTGTGTGTGTGTGTGTGTGTGTGTGTGTGTGTGTGTGTGTGTGTGTGTGTGTGTGTGTGTGTGTGTGTGTGTGTGTGTGTGTGTGCGTGCGTGCGTGCGTGCGTGCGTGCGTGCGTGCGTGCGTGCGTGCGTGCGTGCGTGCGTGCGTGCGTGCGTGCGCGCGCGCGCGCGCGCGCGCGTCAGTTCTTCATGTGTTCGCATGCGGTACACAGGTGTAACTAAGGGCCGGTATACATTTGGATCGTGACCACAGCACCAGCTAAACTTTTTGGAACGCTGCAAGCGCACCTCATGTTACAGCCAAGTTGTTGTTTTTTGTTGCTTGGCAACACCAGCTGCACCCGTCCGACTGTTAACTTGATCAACGTTCTGTGTTCACTGTCCACTCAGCACACCTTGCGTTTTCCAAGCGTTTTAGAGCGCTGCATGTGAATCCACCCTTAACTGACCAGTACAGAAAACACACCTCTGTCCCATTTCATTCTGACTTCTTCTTGGAAACACTCTAAACATCAAACTTTATGAGACATTTCAGTTTTTCAGCTGTTTTGGACTCTTTTTTTCTTCTTCTAGTGGGGTTCAACTCTTTACCTGCCTCAGTCCTGTGCTTTTTGTGTTCCTGATCACTGTGGTGCACAGTGGAAAGTCAAGCAGCAGTTTGGTGAGATGTAACTGAGGGACAGGCCTGAACACATTAGCTGTAGCCTCAGGTAGAAACAAACCACACACACTTAGCTGATGTCATAGAAAGGAGTAACACAGGTTTCCACAGAGTCAATTCATACCAGCCCACTGTATGGCTATATATACAATAAAAACGAATACGCTACTCGCGTGCATGCGTGTGTGTGCGCGCGTGTGTGTGTGCGCGCGCGTGTGCACACGTGTAAACATATTTTGTTGATGTTTTGTCATCATTGGAGACATGCTTTGCATTCACCAATGCTAAGTGATCGAATCAGTACAATCTCATTCTCTTCTTCACACTCTTGCATCAGTGGCCCCGGAATGAGTTTTGAGATGGAGGGACAGTGATGTAGCGCAGTGGTCTGCCACCAAGTGGCCAAAAAGGGTATGACTCAGGAAGCGTCTTAAACGGAACAAAAACACTGCATATTGCCAAATAGTCAAATCAAATGGCGTCCTAATGTATACAGCAGCTACCAGCAGATGGCGGCTTATTCCCCTTATTTCCCAAAGTACTGTGTGTGCCTATCACTCCCAATGCAGAAGTGATCTACAATTTTGAGCAAGTCCACGTCATCAGTCACTGACTCAGTCAGGTCCTTGTGAGCAGCGAGTCGGTGGGGGGGGGGGGGGTGGCTCGCTGAGCGTCATTGGTAATTATGGCGAGCGTCATAAGTCATTGGTTCCCAAACTGGGGTACGTGTACCCCTAGGGGTACGTGGAGGTACTACAGGGGTACTTGAGAGAAAGGGAAACGGGAAAATGGAAAAATGTAAGAATAAATTAAAGTAAATGTCCTCTGGAGACACTAATTGCAACTCTCACTCAATTTCTTATTTTGTAATGTTTTATTCTTGGACGGTGCTATATCACTAAACGTTTTAGTTTAGTTTACGTTTTAGTGATGTAGGTCTGATCATGTGCATATGAAGTAATGCATGTGCTTGTTTACTCCAAAGGGCATCTATGTGACCAGGGTGTCACCAGGGGGACCAGCAGAGGTGGCAGATTTGAGGATGGGAGACAAAATAATGCAGGTATGTAGTGAGATGGATTTTTGCTTGTCGCTTGACAACTGTAATGTCCACAAGATGGCACTGTGTATTCTGCAGCCTGTGAGTGTCAGGAGGGAGATGGGCTTCAAGAGCAGTACATACAATGTCCGTTTTTCATGATCCCTTTTTCAACTTAGCCCTAACTAATGGTTGGTAGAAGAGCCACAGCTTTTCACAAACCATCAAGCACCACTGATGTGTATTTATGTTTTCCATCTCTTTATGCATTCTGAGTCCTGCGTTTGATAAAACAGGGAAACCCGGAAAAGTCATGGAATTTCAAAATCTTGTTTTCCAGTCCTGGAAAAGTCATCGAATTAGTAAAATCATAGAATGTTTTGGGAAAGTAATGGTATTTTTGTTGTGTGTAATGGAATTAATTGTTACAGTAATCTTCTGTACATAACCTTCCATGTAATTATGTAACATAACAGCAAATGTATTTTCTGTAGCTGACCTACCATAGCTTTAATGTCTCTATTTTAGTGTGGATTTGAGTGCTGCTTGTCATTTATATTAATATTTTAAGGAAATAGTATTGTGTATGTATTGTGGTGCAGTGACTAAAGCACTCAAATCCAATATAAAGAGGTGTGTCCTATTTGTCCAGTGTAGTAATAATTTCTGGTATTGATTCAGAGTCACCGCCTCACATTACAGTACTTGGTAATTCTATTATGGTTCCTTGAAAAGTCATAGAAACGTTTTGAAATTGTATCCATGGAAATGTGTGGGAAGTGAACCCTAATAAAACTGTCCCTTTCATCTTGATTTTTGTAGTGAATATTTGTACTGGTGAATGTTTAGCTCAGGTGTGCAGATAACATCCAAACGTAGCAAGCTTGACACAACAGTTGTCAATTGACAGTTTTCCTTTTCCCACTTTCTCCCAGGTGAACGGTTGGGACATGACCATGGTGACCCACGACCAGGCCCGTAAAAGACTGACAAAGAAGAACGAGGAGGTGGTGCGGCTACTGGTAACCAGGAAGTCACTGGAGCAAGCGGTCAAACATTCGATGACGAGTAGTAGTTACCCAAAATAATAACAGTAGCATAGCAGTGCTATCCGTACCACTGACCAATGCAATAGCCAAGGACTGAACATAGACGTGTACTGAGACTCCCACAACTTAGGATGATGGTTGCAGGCAGCGTGGCCTTTTTAACCACTTCAATGCAAAAAATATAATAGAATTGCACACAGTCTGCATCAGATTTCCACTGTGCAGGTGACACGACACAGGTGACACGTCCAGAAGCCTGAGTCTGCACAGGCCAATGCTCACTCTCGCTGATCAATCATCTTACTATTTGAGGATGCTCCTCCTTTCCATATTTCCATATTCACTCAAACTCATTTAAAGTCACTCACTCAAACTTCTTTTCGACCTTTTTGGCTGGACCGCAACAGCTGGGCCAGCCCTATAAACGCCAATGTCTGTCACTGACTGACTGATGGGGTGACACCATTGATCGTCCGAGGGCACGTGGCACACCCATACACAGTCCAGTCATATACTAGGTTTTGACCTAGTCTTGATGTAACATACACCCATTCATTTGAAACGGATCTAAGCAAGTGAAGGATTCACTATAGATTGAGGGGTAATAAGTGTGGCACCTTGTGAAAGTGGGAAAGGGTCACTTCCATTTGATCTGAATCTGTTCTGGACTCGACTGTGAGAATCGAATAAAAGTGCTCCGATTTGAAATGATATATATTTTTTTTGAACTGCGCTTTTGCAATCGAACGATTATCACGATATGAATAACGTGCAGCACCATTAGCTCTTCCGATACATCCTGACTTAAAAGTATAGCACAATAATGTTGCGATATTATCTTCCATCTCTGTATCTTTTTTAGCAATTCTTTGGCAGCAGTAATAGTCTTTCTTAGTGGATGTTAAATGTAAGCGGTAAACGGGTTTTCCCGGATGCAGATCAGACTTCAGGACGTCAACTCAGTCCTGTGTATTGCATCCTCAATGATTAGTCAGCACATTTCATCTCTTTTCAATAAAATAACCAATGTTTCAAGATCTTCAGCCAAAGTAAAATCCCAAGGAACTGCAGACTGATCAATGTATAGTGTTCATCAGTGTATTTGTGTTATGTGTATTCTATAATGGCATACATTAATTTACAATGTGTGTACTACAAACCTTATACCTGTATTAACAAAAAAAATTATACATACTAATTTCTTTTCACTTAACATCTCATTGATACATCTGTACTCTTTGTTCTCCTATTTCCTATTGTATGTGTGGGGAAAGTAACACCTTCACACTTTCTGTTTGGGATTGACACGCTACTACACACTCAAACTGTAACTCCATTTGATTAGTGTGATTTTTATGTTGTTTCCCCCCCTCTACATCCTTATCCACATTGTACATCTACCAAAGTAACTATAGTTCAGCACTGCGTTACCCTAATTATATCCCATACAAGCTATGTTCCACATGCTGGACCCTTGTCTTCTGGGTGCTACCTATAATATGATCCTTCAACTTTTCATTGTATTTGCTCAAGTGTCTACTCTCTCAGGTTTGTCTCGAGAAAGCTGATAGTTTGGGTTACGCAGTCGTTTGCTGTTTTGATGCAAGCGAATCCACTAGTTTCACACTGGAATAGGCTGCATTCATTTGGTCTCTTAATTGCAAATGTCCCTTGTATGTCTTGATATTACTCATTATATTCATTCAATATCCTCCATCAATGAAAAGTCACATGGAAGGGGAGACAAAGTTTAAAATTTTCATGGCCTTCCAAACAGCCGCATGGACCAAGCCACAAAGAATGGTGTTAAAGCTATGCATTTCTTCCAGGTCATCTTAAGGCAGTTAGCTTCTAGGACTCCCATTACTTTATAGTGTTTTACTTTACTAGAATGGCATCGAAAGACTTTAAAACTGCAATAAAAATCACTTGGAACATTCACAGCAGCCATAAATGAACTCTTAATACCACTAACTTTAATGATACCAATAATTTATGTACATATTCCATTTTACCATTCCTGTATTGTTTGTGATATGTAAACAATTAACTGCCTCTGATATACACAGCATTGCCTTACTGATTTAATACAATATTTTGGTCTTGTAATGTTACAATACAATACTGAAATGAACATTGCAATTTTAAGCTACAATGTTAGCTAATAATTGTATCCCTTTTGTATGTTATGCTAAGGGTATTTAAATAGTATGTGGTTGTTTTATAGAGAACCCTTTCAGCTGTTTGATTACCTAATTACCTAACTAATCACATTTTGAAGTTTGTAAAATTGAACTATTTCATTACAAAATTAAATATCCACTGTTTGAGAAAATTGGTACCTATAGCCTACTTTTACAGAAATGATGGCTAATTTGACATTAAAACACATATGGAATGTAAAAGGTACACACTGTCTAAAATATTTTTTTCTTATGCCCATAACGTTTTTTAAATATAATTATTGAAATGACAAATGATTATGGAATGAAACATTTCATTGCTTGACATAATGTCTTACACAGCAACACATGTACCCATGCAGGCCTGAAAATGTGGGATTAGACAAATCATATTCTGTTTGTATTAGTCTTAGTCTGTTTGCCCACTTCCAAATATTGTACATGTAAACTACCAGCATGAGGACAAAGTTTTTGCATTCGATTGTATACAGTTTATTATTGGAATGTTTCTCTGATATAAAAAGACACAACAAATTAAATTTGCCTCTGATAATGTACTTATTTAATTTAATTTGTTCCAACAACCTATTTTACCCCTATTCTCTCCAGTTAGACTTTTTATTTTATTTGATCCCACCAGTTATAAAGTAATCATCTGACATTTCAAAGTGAGGAATCTATCCCCTGACCTTTCTGTGTTTTGATACAGGGAGCTTATTCTCTACTTTCATCCCTTTAATATGAGCCTCGACCCAATCACCCGCCTTTGAACTGGCAAACAAACACCACCTGATGCAGCACACTGAGAATATATAACAGAGGCTGATGATGGAGAAAGCAATTAGCCTGCAGCTGACTGGTTAAGACAGCCGGTGAGGAAGTTACATTTGAATATGGGTTTCTGAAGCTGGTGCACCTGTTGCTCTTGATCTTGTTTTTTAGAAGCATCATGCTTTCCAAATCCTCTCACTTGGCCAATCACAAATTTAACAACAGGAATAATGTAAAAAAGATGAATTTCCCATTTGATCAAATCTATTGCTGTGAGGGCTCTGCTTACCCAGTTGCGCTCCCCGTTATTTTCAATCCATTTCGTCTTCTTTTTATTAATAACCGCAATTCTTGATTGTCATTAAAGTAATCGTTAGTAATTCGTTGCACGATGGTGCATCATGTGACGACCAGTGAGTTCTCCAAGGGCCAAAGCAAGTCGAGGTGACTTTGCTGTACAATGCTTCTTTTGTCCCTTCCTTTAGTTGAGTCTTAAAATAGCATCTGGTGACACATTGTGGGAGAGGGTCGATTTAGGCTGGTGCTGAGCTAAAATCCCCCCTTTGAGAAATAATTGATGAGGATGCTCTCTGTGTGTGTGTGTGTGTGTGTGTGTGTGTGTGTGTGTGTGTGTGTGTGTGTGTGTGTGTGTGTGTGTGTGTGTGTGCGCATGAGCACGCGTTCCAAGTATGCCTGTTATTTTGTTCCAGGGAGAGAAGGAAGCATGCTCGATTCCCCTTGCCTAGGCATCTTAATATTATTACACTCTGAGTGGATGCAGAGACATGGAGGTTTCAGCCACACTACAACATTAACACTTTGCACGTTGCTAGGCAACTGATGGATAGTTAATGTTATAATTGGAAGGAATGACCACCCACCCAACTTCATTACAGGGCACATTCTAATCCGCTACAGTGTGAAGTGTTCACATTTTCACAAATTATGGATGTACGGTACTTAATAATTCTGTTACCGTAAAAAAAAAACTATAACAAAAAATAATAATAATTCTGTTACCGCTAACATCTGAATGACAGTGTTAATCATAAAGTACAAGCTGAATCAGAATCAACTTGAATAGCTTTCATTAATGCATTTAATCCATGTATTAATTGAGAGACTACACAGATTACTGATGATTGAAATCTAATCTATATTGAATGAAGCAGTTCAAATGTTCCAGTAAAACAAAACCATTTCCACCCACAAAAGAAATCGTAGAGATAAAATGTGTGTCTTTCTGCAGGCGAGTGAATAATTACACTATCTAAACGTGGATCATACATGATCCATGCCTCCCACGTTGTGGCACGATAATTGTGTTGCCATAGCGATGCAATCTGCTCTCCTCTCACTTTGGTGCTACACCAGATTGGAAGCAGAAGGTAGCCCACAGCCTCACATCCAGACGCTGGTTGGGAGTGTTAGATGGCCGAGGAACTGGTTTGCAAGATGTGGAATGTGCAGACTGAATGTATACAGTAAACGTTTGGACATGCAGGTGTTAACCAGCCTCTGTCCATGTTGTATTTTAGGGGCAGAGTCATGCTGGGGTGCACCTGGTTATAATGTACTGTTCCTGTAGCCTACTTCATTTGAGAAGGGAATGACTCGCATTGAGATGAATGACCATTGAGATCACTGGTATCTCTCTTGGCCCTATTAAAAGACTACAGTTATAGACTGGAAATGTTCCCTCATGTCTTGGTTAGTGCATGGCCATCAGGGACTTTTATTTCTAAATGTCAAAATTCTTTGAATACTTGGGGAAGTATGCAGAACTTCCTGTATTTCAAAATAGGCTATCAAAAAAAAACAATTCTCTGGATTTACTGGGCAGACTGCTCATACAGTCTAAATCAATGGTTCTCAGTCTTTTTCTTGTGAAGGACCCCTAAACTGACACACAAGGACCCCCGTTTGATAAGATGTTGTCCCAGCGTCCCCCATCTGATAAGATTTTTGCTTTTGTGACAACCCTCCAGGCCTGGTGCACCTACTCCTTCAAAGACCTCCAGACCGTTCAGTATCTCTCCCTCCTCACTGATGCACCTTTTGCACCAGTGACCCCTGGGGGTCCCCGGACCCCACTTTGAGAACAAACCCCCCCCCCCCCCCCCCCCCCCCCCATTTTTTTGTAATGTAGCCTATTGCTTGTTTTGTGTTCTTTCACTAATGCATTGTGACTAATACATTCCTCCTGTTCGCACAAACCTACTGTACACCTACCTGCCTACCTGCCTACCTGGCACCTGGATGTGTAAAACAATCTGTCTGATGAATGGATCAAGGTCCAAAGACGTCACACATGCATGATTCCTCAACTTTATTTCACTTAATAAAAATCTGCACAAAAGCTCTGGATACGATGTATTTGAGTCTTTTTTTGAAGGCCTCTGCATTCCACATCGACACACACACACACACACACACACACACACACACACACACACACACACACACACACACACACACACACACACACACACACATACACACACACACACACACAGGGTGAGAACATTATGAGTGGGTGTGAGAGTGGGAAGCTGGGTGCCGAGGTTACAAATGCATGAGTCCCCTGTGGCACAGACCAGACCCTGAGCCAGAGCAGAGGCATGTTGTCATAGCAATGACTAGTGTGTGTGTGTGTGTGCATGTGTGTGTGTGTGTGTGTGTGTGTGTGTGTGTGTGTGTGTGTGTGTGTGCGTGTGTGTGTGTGCATGCGCACGCGTGTGCGCATGCGCATATGCACATGCATCTCCTCTCTCTCTCACTCACACACACACACACACACACACACACACACACACACACACACACACACACATACACACTTCAATTCAAATAGCTTTATTGGCATGAACAAAAACATGTTGCCAAAGCAGTTCACAGCAGATTCACATAATCACATTTCATATTACATATAGGTGTGTCACATAATTCATGTAGGTTCTATATTACACTGATGCAGTTTCTCTCTCTCTCTCTCTCTCTCTCTCTCTCTCTCACACACACGCACGCACGCACGCACGCACGCACTCTCTCTCTCTCTCTCTCTCTCTCTCTCTCTCTCTCTCTCTCTCTCTCTCTCTCTCTCTCTCTCTCTCTCTCTCTCTCTCTCTCTCTCTCTCTCTCTCTCTCTCTCTCTCTCTCTCTCCATTCCAGGACTCAAATTCACAGTTCCAAGACAATAGTTTATAACGGGGTGTTGTATCCTCCTGTCAGACATATAGCCAATAACCTTAATGTCAAAAATCCTCAGTCCTCATAATAATAAAACCAAGAAGCCATCTGATGCATGATGTAACATAGCCGACTATAAGCTACCAATGATTGATTAATTAATTTTAAAATTCCCATTAAGACATGTGTTGTTACAGGTTTAAGCCGCCCACCAATATGCTACTATCAGCCTGTGTTTATTTCAGACAATCTTTGGCCAGTTGTGGATGGGCAGCAGGTGGCTTTTTTGCTTCTTATTTTTTTCTTTACTACACAATATATATTTTGCCCGCTCCTGAACAATCCTTAACCTCTCCTCCTCCCACGCAGTCCTCCCTGTGCGTGTTCCAGGCGCTCTTCCTCGCCGGGGGCTGCGTGGCGAAAGCTATTAAACGGGAAATAACCGAGAAGATGATAAGGGAAGATAGGCTGTGTGGCAGGGGCGGTTCTAGGCCGTTTTTGGGTGGGCTTTAGCCCACCCAAAAAAAGTCTCAGCCCACCCAAAAAAATAGAGGCAAAAAAAACTTTTTTTTTTTTTTTTTTTTTTTTTTTTTTTTAATGTCTCTCTAAATCCATGGTGGTCATTAGTAGCAGTTTCTGACTACACTCAATGCGCTGTGTGCATGTTTCCCCCCCCCCCTCTATGTTCTTAGGGTGGGCTGAGACAAAAATTTAGGGGGGTTCAGCCCACCCGAAAAGTTTCTAGAACCGCGGCTGCGCAGGCGCTCCCTCCTCCATCTATCTGCCTAATCCCACATCACTTCACACAGGTCACACACACAGTACAGCAGCGAAGTGGTCCTCCACAGTCCACACAATCGTTCTCCCCACTCATGATCAATGAAACTGAGGTGAGCATTGAGCAGTCAGAGTCGTTAGTAGTTACTTAATTAGCGCATATTGATATGCAAATTAGCACGTAACGTTGTCGTAGGCTAAACAAAAGAACTTGTCGCTGTGCCTGCCAGACAAACAGGTGGACTGGAGGAAGGTAGGTAGGCTACCATGGCACCAGCCAGCCATGTCATGCTAGCTCGCAGTAAGCGGGTGTAAATGGATGTGATGTTTTTTGAGAAACATATGGGCATAAGTGACAAACATTTTCAAACGGGTCCCTTGTTATCTGAATGAAATTAAGCCCTTCAGAATCGCAAGTGGCTGCTTTACACAGCCTGTCTGATGTGATGATGACAATAGCTTAACATGCGTGCATGGCATCACTTATGTCTTGCTGTGATGTTAGTTCAGTATCTCAATAAAAGTTCTTACAGGCTTGTTATTTCCCTCTAAGGCAGGGATGTCAGAGATCCGGCCCGGCCCACGGGCAGGTTTCATCCGGCCCGCGAGATGTTTTGGAATATTAAAAATATATATATATTATTATTATTATTAAATTCGCACCCCATTATCATGAACTACGTGTGGCTAATAAGCAAGCTAAGAGTTCATTCATAAGTTAATTAACCTGCACTACAAGGAAGTATGTCAGTAGGTCATCAGGTGTAAACAAAGCCGCCATGATGCCATGCTGGAATCTCATTGTAAAATTGGACTTGGCCCAAATTGGGCTTCAAACGGCCCAAATCGGGCTTTAAACGACCCAAATTGGGCTTCAAACGGCCCACATCTGGCTTTAAACGGCCCAAATTGAGCTTTAAACGGCCCAAATTTTTCTGACGCCGGCACGCGCGTCGGCCCGTATCGGCCTGGCCTGCTTGGTATCTAATGCCCGGCCTGAATTATGATCCCAGTCCGCCCCTGAACAAGATGCTGTCGAAAAAGAGAAAGGTTGACACGGAATGCAGGCAGTTTCAAGAGAAATGGAAAGAGCAGTATTTCTTTTGTGAAGTAAATGGGTAAATGCGTCGAATTGATTTTAGTTAAAAAAAAATCCGGCCCCCATGAGGTCTCAGTTGAACAAATCCGGCCCTCTACCTAATATGAGTCTGACACCCCTGCTCTAAGGGAGTGCAAGGCAGATATTTAAACAGCCTTGTTTGTGTACAGTACCAGTGGCATGGGAGTAATAAAAAGGGATTAAGGACCAGGACCCCTGGTGGTCAGTAAGATGGGCTGGTTGAGCCAATGTTAAAATTATCTTTATTTATTATTTATTTTTGCTTTAAAACTATTTTTTAATTTTCTGCTTAAAGTTCATGAAAAAAGTGGCATTCTTGTTTTTTCACACAATAATTTCATAATACCATTTGTAATGCCACCGTTGTAGTGCTGTTGTTCAAAATTAAAGTACATTTTCTCAGATTTATTGGTGTCTTTCTAGTCACACAATTTAATAGTCAGTGTTTCCCATACACTGATCTATTTGTGGTGGTACACCCTACATAGATTTTGACCCCCACAAATACTGCCACATATTAATTTCAACTAGTTGACTGCAAACTCCTGCTTTAGTGCTTACAGTATATTATTATCTTGTCGGAATATTATTCCAGCCAATAAGTTAGGAAGTTCCCTTTTGATTTAATTTTACTTTTGTTTTGCCTACAAAGCAAAATGTTACTTTACTTGAAACTCCCCTGAAGTGATTTTGGTATTATTTATGCAAGCATAATTCTACCATATAGTAAGTAACCTGTATGCAGAATATATATAGTATATATAGGGAAACAATTATTTTTTCATTGCTGTAAAACCACAGAACGGTAAAGAAGATATTGATGTGTGTAGTTCTTCATAGATCTAGTCTCTTCATTTTGATCTCAAAGTGCGCCAGTTTGATCCATTTTTACTTGAAACTGTACAAAATTTTCTTCCGGGGGGGCATGCCCCCGGACCCCCCTAGGGGTTCAGTGGTCCATGACCTTTGGGTGGGCTGAGCCCACCCAAAGCTCTGATGCTAAAACCGCCCCTGCTGTGTGGGCAACGCTAGTTTGGTTGTTGCGAGTGGAGAGACCGGAGAGGAGAGAGCAGAGACGTCTTGAGAAGAGAGAGGTTAAGAAACGTTTCGTTTGTGATCAGCTCTAAATAATGTGACCAGTTTCAAGGCTAAACTCTTACGTCTGATGGCATGATAGTATCTCTGTGTGGCATCTTCAATGACAACTGGTTGAAAGATAGAAAGTTTTAATCCTGATGTGTTTTGCAGAGCGTGAAGGAGACCACCAGTTGAAGTCTGTCCATTCTGACCAGCGGGAAACAGGGAAGAAAAGAAAGATAAAGTTACAGCCAGGGTATGTGTCTTAAACTTTTTGTTGCTTTTTAGAGACAGTTTTGATCTAGCTGATAAATCTTCGTGGAATTGCACATTCATTTTTTTAGTAGCTGAAAGAAATCAATCGTGCATTTCTAAGGAAATTACACTGGTTCCTCTGTTGATACCTGAACGCATCATAAACCGTTTTGACGCTGCTGTTCAAGAATGTGCGTGAATTTTAATTTGAATAATTGCTTTTATGAGGTATAGGCTACATTAACATTTTAAATCATCAGAGTTGTTAGAATAAACAGCTGCACTGATTTCACGACAACTTCTTGACTTCTTGTTCCCCAAATGAATTGCTCTGCTGTGTGTCACTTCACTTCCTGTTGGAAGGTCAATTTGCCCATGTCTGATCTGATCAAAATGTTGCCTGGGGTAGGCTACCACAGGTTAGGCTACCACACCCGGTGTAGGTAGGTAAAAAAAAGGGGGGGGGGAGGCTGTTTGGGGTCTCCATTGTGAAGTGGGTTGTGTGGGAGTGACAGGTTTGTGCAGAGAGATTGAAGTGTGGGTGCAGAGTGTGTGTGTGTGTGTGTGTGTGTGTGTGTGTGTGTGTGTGTGTGTGTGTGTGTGTGTGTGTGTGTGTGTGTGTGTGTGTGTGTGTGTGTGTGTGTGTGTGTGTGTGCGCGCACGCGCGTGCATGAACGTGGACATGCGTCCATGTGTGTCTAGTGGTTCTGGGGACCCCCAGGGGTCTCTGAGGGGGTTCCAGGAGGTCCCTAGCAAAAAGGGGACGGACTTTCATTGGGGGCGTCTGGGTAGTGTAGAGGTTAAAGCACCCGGGTTCAATTCCCAGCAGAAGTACTTCCAGCTTGTTCAGATGTTCCTACAGACACAATCGGCCGTGTCTGTGGGTGGGAAGCCGGTGGCGTATGAGTCCCGGTTGCTGCACTACTGCCTTCCTCTGGTCGCTCAGGGCGCCTGTTTCGAGGGGAGGGCAAATATGGGGCGTGATCCTCCCACGCGTCCTGCCGGTGAAACTCCAAACTGTCAGGTGAAAAGTAGCAGCTGGTGACTGCACATGTATCGGAGGAAGCATGTGCTATTCTACAACTCTCCCCAGATCGGCAGAGGAGGTGGAGCAGGGGAATTAGCTAAGTACAAGTGAGGAGAAAATGGGAGAAAAATCTGAAAAAAATAAAAATAGTTTTTTTCCACATTATAATTCCATCTATAAGTTAGCCTAATATCAGACTTCTTACACTCCATGTCCTTCTTAAGCAGCCAACTCGGTGGAAGGGGCGGATTTGAAGGTCTGGACCGAATGTTATGACAGAATGTATGATATTTTGGTCATCATGGGTTTCATACATTTTTTGTAATAAAACATCTCAAAGCAATAATCTTATCAGATGAGGGACCCTGGGACAAAATCTTATCAAATGGGGGTCCGTGGGCGAATTTGTGTCAGATTAGGACTCCTTGAAATGTTTGAAAACCGCTGCATATATGAGCGTGCGTGTGCAGGTGTGTGTGTGTGTGTGTGTGTGTGTGTGTGTGTGTGTGTGTGTGTGTGTGTGTGTGTGTGTGTGTGGGTGTGTGTGTGTGTGGGTGTGTGTGTTCATGTGTGTTTGTGTGTGTTCATGTGTGTGTGTGTGTGTGTGTGTGTGTGTGTGTGTGTGTGTGTGTGTGTGTGTGTGTGTGTGTGTGTGCATGTGTGTTTGTGTGTGTTCATGTGCACAGACAGAGGTGTGGTAAGGTCAGGCCAGATGAGATGAGATGAGAGGCCTTTTTCATGTCTGTGTGCTTATGAGAGCAGAGGAGTGAGACGACCTGTCACTCTGCCGCTCGGCTCTGGACACGCGTGCACTCCTCTCTCACTCTCGGGCTGCACCGTAAAGACACTTTGCAGCAGACTAATCATGAGCGGTGAGTATGTCAACACTGTGCGGTAGGTTAAGGGTTGCCAAGTTTGTGAGCTTTTTGTTAAAGGTTTATTTTTTGTGAATAGAATCTCTATTTTTCTTTGATTGAGAAACTCTCAGGAGGGCACTGCAGTTTTGGCAGCATGCACCTTACTTTGAGTTTGGGAGGAGCACTTTATGTTGTTTATTATGAAAAGTTGCTTTTTGAAGATGGTAAATCTGACTGATAGGCTTTGCCTGGACAACTTTTTTTTTTTTAGCTTTGTAGGTGATGTGATGGATGGTGAAGATACACAGAAAGAGACTGAAAGAAGAATATAGTTTTGCACAAATAATTCATATGCAACAGCCTGAGTTGAGCAGGCTGCATCTGTGTATATTTTAGCATGGTAGTTTGAAGAGGCTTTGTGCCACAGTGTGAAATACCCTCTGCATAACAAGCTGGAATGCTCTTCCACTAACAGTGAATCTCGGTGGTTGGTGAATCACACTGTAGTTCAAAATGAAAGGATGTGCAAGAATTAAAGTCCATATTTTCATGTGATTTATTCATCAATCCACTTGTGCTACTATGTTTTTTCAATATAACCTATAGCTGTTTCCTTTGGGTGCGGGGGTCTTTATTTGAAAATGTATTGAAAGAAAATTGGATGTTGTGTTATTGCTGTTCTTTCTCGCCATACTGGAGGGCACATTTAGGTTCTGTACCCTAGGGGTTTTCAAAGTCTGAGAGTGTGGGCCTCCCCCCAGACAAAGCTTGGAAACGGACGCCCCCCTCGCTTAATTCCTGATCGTGATTATGTTATTTGATAGACACTCAACAAATGAGCCAAGATAGCCTGATATTGCTGTTTGACATGATGTTGTTTGACAATAACAAGGTCTATCTGAAGGCATTTATTTGCTTCTGACTGGGAAAAACAGTAATATTCCCCAAAACTACTCTATCTCTGAACTATCTCTTTACCCAAATCACACACATTTAGGCTATTCTATGTGATCTCATTTTGATAATTAATGTCATATCTAAGACATGTATAATGTTTTTGTTTTTTTCACTTCCATTCACTGAGCCTCCCCTGAAACTCTTCGGAGTCCCCCTGGGGAGGCCTGCCTCCCACACTTTGGAAACCTCTGCTGTAGGCTATTTCGTTACTGTTAGTCTAATGCTTACTCGGTCGCCACAGGCTACAGTATATTCTGTTGTTAGATTCTGGTTGGTTACTCATGGTATTATTCCTGAGCCCTGGACCTATACTGTAAGTGATCTGGGCGCTGGGAATAGACGTAGCTGTAGCTATGAGGTTTGGCTTGTGATTGGATGTGTGTAGCATCCCCACCTCGTCTTCACAGAGATCTTTATAATGTCGCCCACATGCTGGAGTGGAGCAGCTCACTGGCCAATAGACAGTAGAAGATGGTATTTCTTGTCAGTTCCCAGTTGAGTGTGTATGTGGGAGTCCCTCTGTCCAACTGCAACTGCTCCCTTAGATTTCTACTATAAAT
Organism: Poromitra crassiceps; assembly: GCF_964638095.1. Lineage (NCBI taxonomy): Eukaryota > Metazoa > Chordata > Actinopteri > Beryciformes > Melamphaidae > Poromitra > Poromitra crassiceps. The sequence goes on from NC_139632.1 coordinate 13,747,063, forward strand.
AATTTGATTTGAATCAACTTGCCCGGTAAAATATGGGCTAACATTGTATTTCTCCAGAGTGTTTGTTCAGAATCCATAGCAGTGAAGCCTGGTGAAAGTGAGATTTCCATCCTGCCTGGAAACCACTTTCACTCTCCTCTGTTTGAATCTGTTAAGTTCATCTCTTAACTGGGTTCTGTGTAGAGTTGCAACGATTAGTCAATTAATTAATTAGTCGATTGACGGAAAATTAATCGCCAACTATTTTATAATCGATTAGTCATTTAGACTAATTTTTAAGAAAGGAATATGTAAATTCTCTCATTCCAGCTTCATAAAGGTGAATATTTTCTGGTTTCTTAAATCTTTAGTCATGTATTGTGGACTGTTGGTCAGGAGGACAAAAGAAGACATCTGAGGATGTCATCTTGGGCTTTGGGGAAAAAGTGATCGAAATTTTTTCACCATTTTGTGACATTTTATAGACCATGACAACTAATCGATTAGTTGACAAAATAATCAACGGATTAATGGATAATGAAAAAAATAATCGTTAGTTGCAGCCCTAGTTCTGTGACATTATCTTTGGTAGGATGGCATGCGCTGAACATGCACGGAGCTCAGTTACATCTTCTGGTTGTGTGTTTCATCTCTTCAAGGAAGCCTATTTGAATGCTCACACAGTGAGAACCTTATGACTTCTTCCACCTCTTCATCCATCCAGCACTGCACAGACAGAGATGCTGAAATGGGACCTTTGTCGCTCTCTGAGTCCTCCTAGACTCACTCTGAAACATTGCGGGTGTCTTGTCCATTTCATTACAATTGCCCTTTTTCACAGCAGCCATTTTGTGTCTAAAAGGCAGGAAGTAACACAGGTGCAACCAAACATTAATTAGGGTTTCCAACTTCCAATCCATTTGGGTGTTCCAGTGCTGGGGTCCTAATTAATGATTTGGTTGCACCTGTAAACTTACCCTGCCTTTTAGACACAAAATGGCGGCTGTGAAAAAGGCCCGTTCTCCAGGTCAGCAGCACAAAGAGCCATTGATTTGTGAAAGATACACACTGCATACACTCTGCATTATAAGCCGAGCTGAATAATGGGGTCGGATTATCAAGGGTCATCCAACAGCCCACTCATCAATGTGGCTCTCACAATGTATGTAGGATGTATAGATAAATGTACGCCGCAGAACAATGGACAAAAGAAAATCAATAGGTTAGAATGATGCAAACGGAATAGATGAAGTCTATGGGGATTGCATAGTAAGTGTTTATCCCCGGGGAACAGTCAAAATATAAAGGTGTTTCAGTTCATGGCGGTTATACAGTATGGTGGAGGATAAGCAGAGGAAGGAAGGCTGCTTTAAGCACTGGACTTAACCCAGGTCTGATTGCGGAAGGTGATTCAGAGGGAAAGCTGGTTGCCTACTTAGATAAGAGGAAGTGAGAGAGCTGCAGCCACGTGTGGTAACGGAGGAAAGACACGGTAAGACTGGCATTCTCAGCTCGGCTCTGTTCACCTGTCACAGAAGCTCTTGAAACTTGATTGGTGTCTTGTTACAATGCTTGCCTGCTTAGGACTTCACAACATTCAGCCTCCAACTTTGGATTTGTTTAAATCTTCTCATAGAAATGCCTCAGAAACTCAGAACCCTGATTCCTTGTGCTGTTTTGATGTTTTGCTACTTGTATCTACAGTATAGTGCAAACGTGTGTGTAACTCTTTTGTAGTGATTTGCTGCGGTGATAATCAAAGTAACACAGCTTTAGTTGTGTATTTAGATTATAGTACAAGAGATAAACTTGTTGTAAGCCACATTTTCAAGGTCATGCACACTGTAACTTCGAATTCACATCTTTCCTTTTTTACCTACTTTATTCTGCACTTTGCTAGACATGTGACAAAGTACAAAAAGGACAAGTAAACAACACACTTTATCAGTGTACATTGGCCTTGGCAGTTGTTTATAACAATGAAAGGATCCCTGGAATAAAACCTAGGAATAAAACGATTATGTCATCAAGGATATTTAAGATCCGCAAGATTTGAAATGAATGCCCTTTCAAAGATTTTTAATTCCTCATCCATTTTTACTTTCAGTTTCAGATCACTTTACTGAAAGGAAATGGTTCACCCCCAAATGAAAAGTTCAATATGAGAATATACCTTTAAATTCCATTCAAGGCATTCCCTATTCACTCAATTACATTTGAAAGATGTCCTCAACCACATCTTTCCCATCCTGAAACCACACTTTTGAAGTAAATCACATAATTAGCATATGCCCCCCCCCCCCCCCCCCCCCCCCCCCTCTCCGTATAGTTTCCCACGAGACCTGCCTCCTCGACCGGGTGCTGGAGCTGATTATGAATGAGAAGCCCCCGACCAGCGGCAGTCTTTTCCTGGACGAGGACGCGGACAAGCCCCCCGCGGCGGAGCCAGGAGACCTGAGGAGGCGCCTCCGCAGGGCCATGGAGCGCAGGGCCAGCAGCCTGAAGGAGAGGATGAGCTCCGTCAGCAGGGACAGCCTCCAGGCGTTCCTCAGGAGGAACCTGTTCGTTCTGTTCACCGTCGCAGCCGTGGCTCTGGGTCAGTGGCTCTGAGTCAGTGGGTCTGACGACTGTGGTGGTGGTGGTGGTGGTGGTGACAGCGAGGGGTGGGAGGAGGATGATGGTTGTGCTTTGTAACCAGCTTTTTTACACTGCTTTATTCTCCATTTAGTGAATGTTTTCATCTAGAATAGTCATTTTCGCTTTCTCGATGCCATGTTTTGGTGTTTTTTTTCAGCAATCATCGGTAACTGCCAGATAGAGCAATGATCATCCACTAGTCTCTGAGTTTTCTCAACATGCTGTGTGTGTGTGTGTGTGTGTGTGTGTGTGTGTGTGTGTGTGTGTGTGTGTGTGTGTGTGTGTGTGTGTGTGTGTGTGTGTGTGTGTGTGTGTGTGTGTGTGTGTGTGTGTGTGTGTGTGTGTGTTTTCCAGGTGTGATCCTGGGTTTTGCCCTGCGCCCCCACGACCTGTCCCTGAGGGAGATCAAGTACTTTGCCTTTCCTGGAGAGCTGCTCATGAGGATGTTGCAGATGCTGGTGCTTCCACTCATTGTCTCCAGTCTGGTCACAGGTTGGCTTTCTTTCACTGAGCACAAAACAAAACAAATAAAAGCACCCAATGCTCTCAATGTCCTCCTAATAGATGCTGCTGGTCACTACATAAAACAGGAAGAAAGAGTTGAGATGTTCCTCCAGTCCAAGGTGAACGAGTATGACTGAAGCTGCACTGGGTAGCTGTGCTTGATGTTGGCGGCTCCAAATGGCAGAGTGTCAAGAGTCAAGATGACCTTTATCATCCCTGAGAGGGGCACTTGATTGGCAACAGGAATATCTAGTGAGCACCCATCTGAACCCAGTAAAAACGAAGACACAAGACGAGACGTTAAAAACCATAATTTAGGTTAAAAAAAGAAAATACAGAGACTGAATAAGAAAGACACTAAAAAGAATACAGATCAAAGCAATACAAGAATAATAAAACATGTACAGTACTGTACATATACTGTATACCGTAATAATTTTGCTCTCACAATACATACTGTATTGATGTCAACATTGAGAGATCGTGTCATGTGACGTCAGTGAACTGCAGACAGCAGCACGCTCATGTTCAGCAACCTGCTGGTCTGTGGTTGCTTTTTGCACCAAAAGAACGAGACAGGAAACGATGGTTGGTCACATCCTGTGAGTGGAGAAGTGTTCAAACCCAATAGCACAATTTCATTTAGGCAAATAAGGCAAATCTACAGGGCCTCTTTTCTATATTTGTGATACAGCCCAACTTTGCGATTCAGGCTGATAAAGACAGCTGCATTTTGACATACAAAATATTGCCCAGTGCAGCCAAGGTGTTTCATGTAGGATTCTTTCAGTATTTATTTGAGTATTAAAAAACACTCATAACAAAATATTATTTTAGTATTAAACGCACTCTTATAACAAAATATGAAGTTACTTGAATGCTCAAATTAAATGCCCTTGTATCTCCCAGGTATCTCCTCCCTGGACAGCAAGGCGTCAGGTAAGATGGGGATGCGTGCGGTGGTGTACTACATGGTGACCACCCTGGTTGCCGTGTTCATTGGCATCGTCATGGTGATGATCATCCGGCCGGGGAGAGGCAGCAGGGACAGTCCTGTGAGCAGTGGAGGAAACATAGAGCCCGTCCAGGCTGCTGACGCCTTCCTGGACCTCATCAGGTGACATCCAGATGTTTTCACTGCCTCGTTCACTAGACTTACTTATATTGTTTATATAGAATTCTTTGTTTTGAGCTGCTTGAAGTACCAGCTGGGTGGGAGTTCCCATACAAGACAAGACAATGAAATCCAGAAAGGTTAAACAAACGTACTTGACACTACCTTGACACGATTGGCTCTTTTCCATTGGTGCTTTTGGCCGGCCTGGCCTGCGCCACGTCCCACTGATTTTGTTTCCCATTATCAGTTTTATTGCGCCAGGCTGCGCACGCCCGAGATGGACCTACTCTGGTGTGGGGCCACAGCGAGCCAGCCCCCAGGGGGCAGCAGTGACATCTCGCCACTTTGACCCCCTTCTCCCCCTCGAACCCTGTGTTGCCAGCATACTGTAGGTTTGCAATGCCAAACTCATGTTTAAAAGGCTCTGTGTGTTCACAGTGCTAACCACTGAGCCACAGTAATAATTATATCATGCAAGGCTGGACCATGCATGGAAAAATGACATATCTGTATTGTCCTGATGCAGTAAAACCCACCCATCCAGCAGTCCAAAACAAAGTAACACAGGGATAATTAATTCTGTAAGATTTCATTTACTGCAAGATACGACTTAGAAACTTCTGTGATTCCCACTCATATATAATCTTTTAATTCTATTCAATTTTATTCAATTTTTTTTTTTTTTTTTTTTTTTTTCTCTCCAGGAACATGTTTCCTCCTAATCTGGTGGAGGCTTGCTTCAAGCAGGTGAGGCCATCACCATTTCCTCCTAATCTTATTGTGTTAATTTCATTTAATTTCAAAAGTTTTATTTCCAGGTTTAGAAACAGAAAACCATTTTATAATTTTTATTTTAAAACACCCAAGCACAGAGTACATGTCAAAACACAATTTTCATCTCACAATCACTGTGAAATCACATTTTCATCTCACAATCACTGTGAAATCACATTTTCCTCTCCTTGCTTGGTTGTGTATATGGAGATGTAAAAACCCAAACAGTGACGGTGTCGATGCTTTGATTTTCTTCTCAGTATAAAACGGTGTACAAGAAGATCGTGCACACCAGGAACGTGACTGTGGCCCTGAACCTCACCGACTCGCTCAACATCACAGAGACCAACCTGGGCCTGAACCTCAGCAGGGTGCTGCACACCATACAGGTGGGTGACGGACGGTGATGATCAATTAGGGTTCCATTAATACAGTATGTGATTCTCTTTTCCTATTTCAATGTCACATCTTGAGTCAAATACCCAGGCAGGATTTGGAAATGTCCATACACTACCTACCTCCCCTCTGCCACAGGAGACGGTGGAGGAGACTATCCCGATGTCAGGTGCCTCCAGTGGGGTGAACGCTCTGGGCTTGGTGGTGTTCTCCATGTGCTTCGGCCTGGTCATCGGCAACATGAAGCAGCAGGGCCAGGCCCTCAGGGACTTCTTCGACTGCCTCAACGAAGCCATCATGAGGCTGGTGTCTGTCATCATCTGGTCAGTATGTTACTTAAGCTTATCTGGTTAAAAGGTTCTCTGACTGCTTGGAAAATTCTTGAATTTGAATGTCAAATGCCTTCAGATGAAGAGCTGGCCTCTATCAGGTTTTGGTTTGTTTTGTATGCAGATGAGACATTTATCTAAACACTGCAAGTTGAAGTGTAAATCATGATCATAGCTAAACGCAAGTGATGTCAATTACTTTCGGATTATGTATAACAATTAGACTCGGCATGATCTTGATCATTTATACAACTATACAATCAAAGAAATGTGTGTCTATCTGTCCATCTCCCTCCATAACCCTCTATCCCGTCCTTCCCCTTCCATTGTCTCCCCTCCCGTCTCCTCTCAGGTACGCTCCAGTGGGCATCCTGTTCCTGATTGCAGGGAAGATCGTGGAGATGAAGGACCTGGCGCAGGTGGGCGGCCAGCTGGGGATGTACACGGTGACGGTCATCGTGGGCCTCCTCATCCACGGCCTCTTTGTGCTGCCGCTGTTGTACTTCCTGGTGACCAGGAAGAACCCCTACACTTTCATCGGCGGCCTGCTGCAGGCGCTCATCACGGCCCTGGGAACCTCCTCTAGGTCGGTCATGTTTCCTGGCCACGCAAAAACTCCACTGAGCAAGCAGGGAAGAGTGATACTCGGTTGCTTTTCCCACCCACACATTTTCCCAGACACCTCCTCAGTTTTGAACATTTACGATCACAAGCCCACTTCTCGAACCCCAACCCCCATCATACGGTATCATACTATATAGATTCTGACTTAGAGAGCAGTAGACATAGAGATACAGATACAGATTTAGATATTGCTGGTTCTGGCTAGAATTAATAGATTCAGATACACATAAGATTCAGATTGTGTTACAACAGACTCATTCATCTGGATTTAATTGAAATTCACACGTTGTGCTTGTTATTCTCTGAATTACTGTCAGGGTTCCAGACAAAGAAGCTGATGCAGTGAGATGATGTAAGGCACACTGCATATATAATTAGCCCCAGAGAGAGATACAGGTGTTATATGAGAGCAAAGAAGTCAGAGAAACACACATTCACTGCTAGTGTGCACAAACATGAGAGACAGCAACATCAACACGAGTGCAGTGCAGTGGTAGATTCCCTGCCTACCAACACGGGGGCCGGAGGTTCGAGCCCCCATGTTACCTCCGGCTTGGTCGTGCGTCCATATGCACAATTGGCCGTGTCTCCACGTGGGAAAACGGATTAAGGGTATGTGTCCTGTGTCGCTACACTAGCAACTCCTCTGCTTGGTCAGGGTGCCTGTATGGGGGAGGGGAACTGGGGGGGGAATCACGTGATCCTCCCACACGCTACGCTCTGCCGGTGAAACTCCTCACTGTCAGGTGAAACGAAGCGGCCGGTGACTGCACATATATCAGAGGAAGCATGTGTTTGTCTACGGCTCTCCCCAGATCACACACACACACACACGCGCACGCACGCTAGACAGGTGAAAGATCTTATCTAATGTAAAATGTTTTCACTACACGACCAACATTACATTCAGTGAGTCTGATTGATCCTAAATGAATGAGTATGTGTGTGTTCCAGCTCTGCCACCCTGCCCATCACCTTCCGCTGTCTGGAGGAGAACAACCACGTGGACAAGCGGGTGACGCGCTTCGTCCTCCCCGTGGGCGCCACCATCAACATGGACGGCACCGCCCTCTACGAGGCTGTGGCGGCCATCTTTATCGCTCAAGTGAACAACATGGACCTCAACTTTGGCCAGATTCTCACCATCAGGTAACTCTGCTTTTAGTTTGAGTTTAGTTTGATTCACAATCACATAGTTCCTCATATATGCCTTTATCACCCTGCTGATCCCACCAGGGCTGGACATGTGTTGTATGCATGGATCATAAATAATATGGACATAGCTAGCTACCGTCACCCATTGGTTTTTGGACTCCCATTCTGAAGTCTAGTGTGGCTTGTTGCCATCTTGGGGTCCTTACTCAGCTCGCGCGAGATGAGGGGTTTCCCAGAGCCGCAGCTCTGCCTGCAAATTGGTCGGTGATCAGAAAGCTGCGCGATCACTGGACAGGCAACCTACCAATCTCTCCCCAAATCTTTTCTATTGCCTATAAAAATTCATCCCCGTACAGTTATAAAAGGTGAAATTAGCTATATAGGCCCAAACTATGTGTTGAAGCAGGCTGTAAACTTGTTTAATCCTGTTACAAAGTCGGGCATTTTAACATGGGGGTGAACAGGGAACAACTCCCCTTTGGATACAGCCTCAAGTGGCCATTCAAGAAACTTCGTTATCACTTCCCTCCCACCTCTCTCTCTCTCTCCATCCCTCCCACCCACCGCCCACTCAGTATCACGGCAACCGCTGCCAGCATCGGAGCAGCAGGCATCCCTCAGGCTGGGCTGGTTACCATGGTGATCGTATTGACCTCGGTGGGCCTGCCTACGGATGACATCACGCTGATCATCGCCGTGGATTGGTTCCTGTGAGTGTCCGTTAAATGCCAGTGTGATGCGGATTGGCCCGCGTGGCGCTCTGAGGCTCTGCCAGCCTAAATGTCATAGTACAGCTTCAGAGAGCCCACTGGAAAGGTTATTGATGCATAATGCAGATTGACAGATGACTGGAAATCCTGCGTTACAAGTTACATATTGAAATGCTGAGATTTTAATGATTGAGTGATTTTAATAACAGGTACAGAAATGACCTCTCTGTCTGTCTGTCTCTCTGTCTGTCTGTCTGTCTGTCTGTCTGTCTGTCTGTCTCTATCTCTCTGTCTGTCTCACTCTCACACTGTCTCTGTGTCTGTCTCAATATGTTTCAATTCCATTCAATGAGGTTTATTGGCATGACATATATGTGCACGTTGCCAAAGCATAGAATAAAACATACATGAAATAGCAATAAAGTAAAATAATAAAATAAAATAAATCAATAGATTCTTCACCAAATATATTTCTGGATAATAACAGTGATGATTACTTAAAATACTTGTAATGCATGTCCCTCTCCCTCTCTCTCTCATCACCCTAGGGACCGCTTGCGTACCACCACCAACGTGCTGGGCGACTCGCTGGGCGCCGGCATCGTGGAGCACCTTTCGCGCGGCGAGCTGCAGAGCCAGGACGCCGAGGTCGGCAACTCCGTCATCGAGGAGAACGAGAAGCCCTACCAGCTCATCTGCCAGGAGAACGACTCGCACAAACACCGCAACAGTGAGACGCCCATGTGAAGGCCTTCGCTTATCAAACGGCTTTTAGCTTAGAAGATTGCTTTTCCCTCAACTGTCTCACAGCGGTGCAAGGGACCATCTTAGAGCTTTAAACTGTCTTTTGGGAACCTCAGCCTGGGGGTTGGGGTGGAGCGTTACCACAAGAAAAGAAGTTTATTGTTTTTGCCCTTGCAGACCCAAACTCACGTCTCTCCTTCAACTGTCAAATGTTATTTTTGAAAAGTTTCCGTCTCTCAGAGATGTGTGAGAAAATCCTAGAATCTAACAATCAATTAGCGAGTTGAGTTCTCTGGGAAACGAGGCAAAGGTCATCAACAGGTTAGGAACAAGTCGAAATCCATATAATCTGTTTTCGATTGAGCGTGTCTGCCTGGAATACCAGTTAGGTGGAGGCATTTTGTTTTGGGGGCTTTATTAAACATCAGGTAAGCTCAATATAAATCATTTTTAAAACAGTCCTCTGAGTTTTCAAGTTTTTAACATTTTTGTAAACTTTCATCCATACAGTCAGAGCCATTTATAACCCCGTGCCAGCACCAGTGTTAGAATACACAGTATTACTGGAGAGCAGAGTTGTAGTACTCAAGTCCAGGACATGGACTCGAGTCACGAGTCCTGGACTCACTTTCAGGACTTGTTACTCGACTTGGACTGGAGCATTCCTGCAATCGGACTCGGAAGTTGGAGACAAAGACTCAGACTAATAATTTGGCATAAGATATTGATAGCTATATTAATACCATGACATTATTCAATTTCGTGCAAGGGCAGGCACATGTGTACCACATACATGTGGATTCATGCTCGTGTTCAGTAATGCCGGACTCAGACTCTGGTAACGGGGACCCGATTCGGACTCTTTGGTGACTCGGATCTGGACTCGGACTCAAACACTGGGGACTCGAGACTGGACTTGGCACTCGAGATATAGTGACTTGACTGCTGGAGAGAAAGACATTCATACATTCATAATAAGAGAATAGAAAAGAAAAAAACAGCTGATGTCTAAATAGAGTAAATCCACATAATTGGGCCAATTTAGTTGCATGACTTAACACTTGATCTGATCTCTATTACTTTTTACTTTGACAAAACTTACAAACACTTATTTTTTATCATTCCCATTTTGACTACCTCTAATGTGACTCTTATGTGGATCTTCTACAGAGCAACACACACACACACACACACACACACACACACACACATACACACACACATGGAGCATATCAGCAGAATGTAAATATTTCAATCTCTGAATCGTTTTTGGGATCTTGTATTTCAGTTTGAAATGTTTCTTAACGTTAGTTAAGTTTGCTTGCACTTTGTCATTGTATTACTTTGAATATACCTGACTGTTCAACACTGGTGGATGGTGGGATGGGGAGACTTTGCTACTAATTATTATGAGGTTGATATATTTCTAGTGATTTGTTAGGTTTTTCAATCAGTGCTTTTCTTATAAATATCGTATTTTTGTGTATTTCTTGTATTTCTTCAATGCTTTTTAACAATGGCTGAACTACTGTACACTAATGTGGGAGAAGAGCAATGCCTGCTCTCATTTTTTTTTAAATTGGTTTCATTGGTGTTATTGATTATTGGTTATCTTGAGAGATGGAGATATCGACAAAGAGAATGACCATCTTTTGTTAATTTTTATTTCTAGTTGGTCATATTTTTTCCATTTTAAGGACTGCTTCACCTGATATTGCATGTAGATATTTTTCTTTAGATACTGATTCATACAGACTCTACAGTAAACCATCTCTCTGATCCTATCAGAAAGCTGTTGTTCACAACAATATGCCATGACAGGGGTTTTCAAAGTCTGAGACTGTGGGCCTCCCCCCAGACAAAGCTAGCAAAAAGGCGACACCCCCCCCCCCCTAGATTGGATCATGATTACCGGTATGTTATTTGATCCCAGACACTCAACAATTGAGCCAAGTTAGCCTGATATTGCTGTTTGACATACTTCAGTTTACACCAAATACTGTACATGAAAAAAGTCTGCCTGAAGGCATTTCTTTGTTTCTGACTCTAAGAAAGTGGGAAAACATGTCAAATTTATATATCTCTGAACTATATCTTTAACCAAATCACACACATTTAGGCTATTCTATATGATCTCCTTTTGATAATAACGAATGTAATATGTTTTCATTTCCATTCACTGAGCCTCCCCTGAAACTGCTTGGAGCCCCCCTAGGGAGGCCCGCCTCCCACTTTGAAAACCGCTGTTTTAAGCCATACAATCCACAAAATGTGTGATTTCATATTTTGAACAATACATCACAAGCTAATTTTGATTTATTTTCTTGTTCTGTGAAAAGGTACTGTGAAAAACAATTGAGATTGCTTGAAGGAACTGAATGTATAGTCGCTACATTATGCTTTTTGGTGTTAAGAGTGTTTTATTAAAAGACAGTATAGCGCACATAAAAGTGAAAAAGTATTAACATTTTAATTGAAAGCTTATTCTGTGCTCCGTTTATGCTAGTTAAGAGGTTCGTTTTCAGTTTTGATGCTTGATGTCATTACTGTATAAAATGTTATTACTTATTTTGATGGACAGTTTATGGAAAGTTTGAGAAATAAATGTCTCAGGAATTGATTATCTTTGTGTGATCCTCATGTTTGTGTGCATCTATAGAGTGTCCAGTGTCTTGGAGAGAATGGCTACCCCTGGTGGAGTATATATTCTTTATAGTCAAATATGATCTGCAAATAAGTATTTGTTTTAACCTGTCTGTAATAGCCAATAGATGAGGTTTACTATGTCAGGACCATAAAGGGGGATAAGTTGTCAATCACAGAGCAGAATACTAAATTGACTTTCAGTGCTTCTGTGTGATTGCCTAAAACTCATTCATTGCAGTCATTGCAGTGTGCAGTATTGCAACCCAGATCCCACTCAGTGATGCACTCCAAATCCCCAGAAAACGATATCGCTTTCCGGTCTGTGCAGCTTTTGCAAATTGCAGTTGAAGTGGGCGTGCAAACTGTTTGAAGTGCTCGATAAACAGTGCTGCAGTTTCCCAGAAGAACCGCCCGTCACCTCCGAGTGGCTGTTCCCGAACATCAAACAGCCACGGCCCAGGTTAGGTCAACACACACAGCCAGACCAAGGCCTCTAGTCTACCCTACATTATGCTTTATTCCCGCCCAGCGTTTCTTCATCTCCAGGTCAGAAACCACAATGAATCCCGGAACTGTCTCTAGTGTGACCCCATGGGACAAAAGAACTGTTCATGTGTTTTCATTCGCCTAAACTCCCAAACACTCACTTTGGCTCTGAAAAGGTTTAGGACTCCTTCACTAACCTGTCTCCTTGGCAAAAAAGAAGGAGAGTCTATTGTATGAACATGTAAATGCACATATAACAAATCCAGACACACTCACAACACAAGCGCACCCAGATCCAACATTTTACAATAATCCTCGATTGAAAAACAGACAACAAAGCACTTAGTCATTATTTCAGATTCATTTATAAAATAGTTCATTTGAGATACTGTGTTTTTAACATACAGTGCATTCTTCTACAATACATCGGTGTTTCAGACACAATTGAGCCCTCTAAGTTTGAACAGCCTTGACGGGTGGTGACATTTTCAGCATAAATACTTTGGCATAGTTTAGTGACAGACTTGTCAATGTAAAAGACAAAATTCAACTGCTAATAGATATTAAAACCTCTGATAGATGCCCGAGGGCCTCGTTTACAAAGATTGACTGGGGTTTGATACTGAGTTTCAGTGTACAAACAGCCTATATACAGAGTGAACAAAATATCAGGATCACTTTCTCTGTCCATAATAACACAGGTTTGCTGAATCCAGGTGAAATCGAATGTATTATATATTGATTCCACCTGTTAAACACACTAGATCATGAGTAGGAGATATAGATGCAGGAGAGGACACAGGTTGAAGGACTGGATTGTGCAAAAGGGCGTGCAAATCAAATAGAAAGTTGTTCCCAATATTTTGGACACTCAGTGCACTGTGACAAAACCATAAAACCCAATTTACTGTACGGTGTACGGTGTCCTTACACATTACTGAAGGCATACAAGTTACCAAAAAAGCATATACCTCGCTGATATACAATATTAATATCACTGAAAACTGCTCATTTTCACATGAATGTATCTTTTTTATCAATCACAACTTTCACGTCGATTTTGACCATTTCGATAAACAAGGCCCTTGCTGGCCTACTTTAAGGTTTTGGCACAATAACAGATCAGCCACTAGTAGCAGTAACGTTCGTTGTGGGAAGAGACACTTCTAGGCAGACCTGGGCAAATAGTACATGGAGCCACTTTGAATCACTGAAAACATCTTATTGTCAATTGAATGCTCGATTTAAATGATCTTACAAGTAAATAGCCTTCTTCTGAGGCTGTCCCAGCCATGTGTTTGTGGAGATATTTCAAGCATGCTTCATGTGTAAATATCTGAAGCCATTTAAATATGTGTTGTTGCTGCCCAGGTCTGGTCCCAGGGAGACAGGTAGGGTAGATAGAGAGACACAAGACGACTGGAGAGTGAGCGAGCTCCGCCGTGCTTACATGACAAGCTGCTGAAAGTTTACTTGGCCTGGAAAAGAGCGGGAAGAATGTAAAATGCTGGGTCATTTGGAAGAATGTAAAACGCTGGGTCATTTCAGCTAAGTGGATAAGACATTACGCAGACTTACAGTATGGATATAGTCACATGAACAGAGCCTTACCTATGACTATGAGTATTCCTCCCTCCTTGCTGGTACTACTCCCTCATTCCACATGGAGCACTGCCCAGTTGTCTTTCTTGTCCTGATGAACAAAAAAAATAATCTATCATGCAATTTGGAAGTGTCATTGACAAGAAAAATCTGTCCATCTCGAAGAATCACACATCCATTACTGTGTGATGCCAGCAGACACACACAACAGATCGCACCATTTGACTTGATTTGACTCGGGCGCCTCGCTCGAGGGCACGACGGTCATGTGACTGTAAAGACGGTGACCTCTGACCTCTGACATGACGGGCAGGTTGTCGTGAGGAAGCAGCCACATGGTCCGGTGGGCCTTGGTTCTCTGTCTCTGCAGGAGCTTCCTCAGTAACCTCTTCACCTTGCGGTCTCTGGGGTCGGCGCACTTCACCGCCTTCTTAGTGTAGAGACTAGAGATCAACAACACAAACACAACACATCACACACAGCACAGGGACTAGACATCAACAACACAAGCCCAAAACATACACACGCACACACACACAGGGCCTAGACATCAACAACACACAACACATCACACACAGCACACACACACACACACACACACACACACACACACACACACACACACACACACACACACACACACACACACACACACACACACACACACACACACACACACACACACACACACACACACACACACAGCACAGGGCTATGGGACAAGGTGCCACTATAAACACAAGGGGGAAAGGAAATCAAACCCAATTTTGTATCCATATGGTCGCACAGAGCAACAAAAATGTCCAGCAGGGGAGCAAGCCCTCTGAGAAATTCAACCAAATGCAATCATTGAAGAGAGAGAGAGACACTACGTTGAATTGGGAAACACTAGGTGCCAATTGCAAGCCAGTGAAATGTTTTCTCTGGTAGAGAAGTGAAAGCAAATGTCATCAATTTCAGATCCTGCTTTCAAGGAATGAGTCAAGTTGACCTCCAGACAAATAGGAAGAAATGGTTTGAGATACAACACTCTATACTATAGAGATACAACACTCTATACTATAGAGTGTTGTATCTCTCTATACTATAGAGTGTTGTATCTCTCTATACTATAGTGTTTTATCTCTCTATACTATAGAGTGTTGTATCTCTCTATACTATAGTGTTTTATCTCTCTATACTATAGAGTGTTGTATCTCTCTATACTATAGAGAGTGTTGTATCTCAAACCATTTCTTCTTCTTAATAAGTGGGCCGCATAAAAAAAGTTCCTCATTCTCCAGTAACAAAAGATTTCTCAGACTTTCTGGGGGGGAAACAATGCTACAATGCTGCATGCTTTACTTAACTAAACCCTGCTGTTCTGACTGACTGCCTGCCTGACTAACTGACTGGCTGACTGACTAACTGACTGCCTGATTGACTGACTGCCTGCCTGCCTGATTGACTGACTGCCTGGCTGACTGACTAACTGACTGCCTGATTGACTGGCTGCCTGATTGACTAACTGACTGCCTGATTGACTAACTGACTGCCTGATTGACTGACTGCCTGCCTGATTGACTGACTGCCTGGCTGACTGACTAACTGACTGCCTGATTGACTGGCTGCCTGATTGACTAACTGACTGCCTGATTGACTAACTGCCTGGCTGACTAACTGCCTGATTGACTAACTGACTGCCTGATTGACTGACTGACTGCCTGCCTGATTGACTGACTGACTGCCTGCCTGATTGACTGCCTGCCTGACTGACTGACTGACTGACTGCAGCCGAGTTCAGCTGGCTTGGAAGGTATTTTCTGATGGCTTGTTATTCCCACATATTTCCTTCCTCACTTCCCTGGCAATTCCAGCAGCGAGGCGAGGCGAGGCGAGGCCTAGGCCTGCCATAACAACATGACCTGGATAGATGACAATGCCTCTCTGCCCTCCTCTAACCAGAGGCATATTTTCCATGTCTGCGGATCTCCGCGCTCTTTAGCGCCGGGAGTGGATATTTGGAATACTTGCATGATGGCTTGTATGCTGCAGTCGGGCCCCTCCGTCTGCACCTCAAACCGCAGCACGTCTTTGGTGCGCACCTTGCCGTGCGAGTACAGCATGCAGCACTGGACGTCCCGCTGCATCTGCACCCCTTTACCTGGGAAAAACAGAAAGAGGGGGGGGGGGGGGGGGGGAGATGGAGAGAAAGTCAAGGAAAAGATGTAAGAAAAGAAATCAGGGATGTAGGGATGTGTGTGTGTGTGTGTGTGTGTGTGTGTGTGTGTGTGTGTGTGTGTGTGTGTGTGTGAGAGAGAGAGAGAGGGGGGCACACACACGAGACGTCAGCAAAACAACGCAAGAGGGAATAAGACTGAAATTGGCTGTTGTTAAAGTCACCACTAATCATGTTCAGCGACAGTACTGTTAATGATCAGCTTATTGCATTGCAGTTCACATTGATTTGACTTAACCTTTCTTCAAGCATGTTGTCCCATTTTAGATTAAAAGCACCATCCTTCAAGAAAGTCCTGGGTGATAATAAAGCATCATCATGTCAACTGGAAGAGTTACCGACAAACAGCAGACAACAACAATGCAACATCAATATTCTCTGTATGTTACTGCAGCTATTATGCATGGAGAGAATACACTGAAAACGAGTGGTTTCCAACAATGCATCGCACTGACGCCAGGTTTCTGATGTTAGCACAGGCTGAAAGGGAATGTTTTGGCAGCTTTTGTTGACAGCAAAATGTTATCTGTTCTGCAGAGTGCAGACTACTGTACACGCCCCCCTAGTTACACACACACACGCACACACACACACACACACACGCGCGCACGCACACACACACGCACACAAAAGAATGTGAGAGGAATAAGAAGCACATCCCACCATGCTGCAAAACACACGACCATGCCAGAGAGACGAGGGAGAGAGAGAGAGTGTGTGAGAGAGTATGGAGGAGGGGGGTGCCATCATGGCTTTTCCATCCAATGCGATGATGTCAACAAAACAAAGTGTTATGTCACAGATGGTGTTGAGTCTTGTCCCTCGGACACGTCCAACAGTCACATTTCAAACACGGGAGAGACAAGACACACCATCGCCACACACAGAGACGGAGCTGTGTCACGCAGTTGCTGTCTATTTGTGTTGGCTGTTCAGTGACGCCTGTCCCCTCCTGCGTTCTGCCCCTCTGTTTACATCCATCCATCCGTCCATGCTCTGCTATCGCTCTCTCCCTCTCCTCTCCTCTCCTCTCCTTGTGCTTTCTTCGCCATCGCTATCCCCCGCTCCACTGCCCACCTGCAGGGTGCATACAAGCCGCACACACACGCACACACACACACACACACACACACACACAAACACACACACACAAACACACACACACAGCAAAGTGTGGCTGAGTCCTACCTTCCACAGATGCCAGGAGAAGAACAGTCAGGGAAATAACAGTCAACATCTGCAGCACGAACATGATGAGGCTGGCAGAGGAGAGGATGATCGACTCTGTCACCTCTCCCTCTATGGCTGCCTCTCTTATATCACTCCCTCCCTCTCTCTCTCTCTCTCTCTCTTTATACCTCCCTCCCCACCTCTCTCTCACTCACTCGCTTCCACTCTACCTCTCTCTTTCTATCTCGTCTTTCCCACCCTCCCTGACTCCCTCTATTCATCCACTTCCAGTCATTCTTGCTTTTGCCCTCCCTCCCTCCCTCCCTCCCTCTGTCTTTCTATCTTCCTCCCGCTCCTCACACCGCTCTCTCTCTCTCTCTCTCTTTCCCTCCATCTCTCTCGTCTCATTCCATCGCTCTTCTTCTCCCCTTCCTGCGCTCTACACTCAGGATACAAAAGATCAGGCACGCCTTCCCAATCCCAATGCTGTTGGCACCTTCCATGTCTCATTTATCTCCAGGCTTCGAATGAATCCTCCTTCAGCCTGTCTGCCTCTCCTGAGTGAACATGGATTTAATGGGTGAAATCAATCAGGCAGGCATAATAGCTTTCTTATTGATTCCCATGATCAATCCTAATAGTTGTATTTCATTTCGAAATAACATTCAAATAAACCCTGATTTACGGCTTCATAATGCAGTCATGGAAACTCTGTTAGCTACAGTAGCAGGTGTATCTGGCTCCATCAGACTAGAGCAGAGTTATGACTCCCCCACCCAAACAACGATGGCACGGTGGATCAGTGGTTAGCACTGTTGTTTCACAGCAACCCGGTTCGAATCCGGCTGTCCCAGGTCCTTTCGGCGTGGAGTTTGCATGTTCTCCCCGGGTTCGTGTGGGTTTCTTATTATTAGATAGATATTGAATGTATATGCAAAGTGATATGTATAGTGTTTAGCATATGCCTTTTATGGTCCCTTTGCATGACGTTCAGGTGTCCTACTATCAGTGCTGTGACTTTTGCACCAATACCACGTATGTAAATCGCTTATAACTGACAAATAAAGCGATTCCGATGTTCTGAAATGTGTCCTTAATATGTCGTTAGATGTCCGTCCATGAATCATGAAAAAACAGTGACTTGGTTTCCATAGCTGATGACCACAAGAATACGCCGCAGGCTCTATCTGAGAGTCAACAGCCATTAAAGAGAAGCATGAGCAGAGCCAGCAGCAGGAGCTGATTAGCCAGAGAAACCAGAGGAATTGTTGTACATCTGGTTCAACATAGCGGCCCTTTGAACCAGCCTTGTGCTGGTGAAAAATGCCAAACTCGGATGCCAAAGTTGGGCGGGGCCTACAACTACGGTATGCGAGATGATGATCGATAGGCCTGATTAGGTAGGACAATGAAATGTGGCCACATCGTGGTATACTGGCACATTCACTGTTTGAGTGGAACATTCACAATTCTGTTCAAGGGATAAATGGGTTTGCATAGTTTGTGTTTGTGTCCATCTTGCTCTGGTAGGTCTGACAGTTATTAGAAGCCAACTATTATTTAGATGCTGCAGTTGCCCAGGGAGTTGCTCAGCAGCGTTGCTCTACTCACACATCTTGCGGCCAGGAAACATTTGATTGATCCCGTGTCTCCCTTTGTTGCCTGTTGTTTGCAGCATTGCTCGTCATCCACATTGCCTAAAAAAAGTTGCCTTAAAGGAACAGTCCACCCTAAACCCACCCACCATTGACTTCAGTACAACTGAAGTTGACTTCATGGTGACTGGTTTTCCTGACCTGACCTGACCTGACCTGACCTGACATTGAAACATCTTGAGATGGCATTGTCTATTTTTGGCCCGTTTTCTGTAGGAACAAGAAAAATCAAACCACCAAACAATAAAAATGGCCCAAAAAATGCAAGGTACATCGCCAATAGATGTGTTTTTTTTTAACACAGACTCACAAATCTTTCTCTCTCAATAAAGCTGCAGGTATTCCATTATATAAGCCTGCAGAAATGATGTGGGGGAAAATGCTATAAAAGTGTTTGACCACGGTTACATAAATTCTTAGCAAAATTAAAAACCAATGTTATGAAATACAATTTTATAACACATCACACCTCATTAGGCTAAGTACTTTGGACATACCTTGGGAAATACCAGAGAGCAGACAGATGCTCATTGCAATGCTTGAACGGTGAGTCACCGTTCTTGCAGTGCAGCACGCAAAAGGCTAAATAAGGGTCATCACTAATGTGCTATGGGCATGTAAGAAGCACATTTTGATGGGGCAGGACAATGTGACAGGACCTTGGACCCTCGCCTGTCCAGGTTCCTATGGTGCAACAGACTTCCCCACTGACCAAGTCATTCTATCGAAATGAGCTTGGTGGGAAAACGGAGAAATATTCAGACGACAAGGCAACACTGTAATCCCCTATCTGATTCTGTGCATACATACCTGAGCCCTGGAAGTAAAAATATGCAGTCTGTGTACTGAGGGGGTGAGGTTGGGGGGGGGGGGGGTGTGTGTGTGAGAGAGACAGAGCGAGAGGGAGGGAGGGTGAGAGAGTGAGAGTTTGGGGAAGAGAGGGAGGGGGGTTAAGTGTTGAAGAATTTGACCTAAGAAATCAGGTTGGAATCTCTCAGCTGCAAAAACATACCTTCCCACATGACTACAGGTCCACTTGTGAGCCAAATACATTTTCTGCATATCTGTACAGCAATTAAAAATCATCTCGCGTCAAAAGTACACAGACTCACAAACATGCACTCGATCCAAAAATAATAATAAAAAAAGTGCATCAGCAATGGAGGGGAAAGTGTGTGTGTGTGTGTGTGTGTGTGTGTGTGTATTACTTCAGAGGACAGTGATGTTCCTCTCCTCTCCCAGGGGCTGGGGAGCGGGAGATGTACGGGACGATACCGCGGCCCCCTGCTGGAGAGCAGGAGCTGTGCAGGACGATAGCGCGGCCCCCTGCAGACATTGGAGGGTTTTTGGCTCTCTGCGCTGGACAGCAGGCGGTCCTCGGAGAGCTTACCTAAAAGGGATTTCCAAGGGATGAGATGCAGGGGGCAATTCTTCATCTGATTTTTCCTTTTTCTTAAAGAGACAAGGCACACAATTAAGTTTACGAGACACATAGCAAGCTGTATGTATGGAATGCAATTCTGAGCACATAGTTGATGCACACAGTGCACTGTGCGATGCCGTGCAGCTCATATATATATATTTATTTATATATATATATATATATATACCGTATATAGATTTTTCTATGCCAATCAAATCCAAGCCAAAGCTGTGAAATCAGTGGTTTATAAAGATTTTACTTTTTTTTTAATTTGACAAATATCAGATTTTCTGTGATTTATCAAAAGCTAAAACTATTTACCATCATTACTGAAGGTATGAGTGTTTATCGACTTCATTTCTATCAGATTATTTGAAATGATTGTGCCATGAAATCTAGGATAAAATTCAAATAACGTTTTACTAAATGAGGCCCCTGGAGCCAGGTTTATTCTCCCAGCATGCCATTCTTCCAGTAAATGAGGACCATCAATCCAGCCCAGTGCCTGATTCATGGTTGACGTTCTGCTCCGGACAGGAGGAGGGTCTGAACTCACTCTTACTTCACATGAGATTTCCTTCATGGAATGTCTTTCTTGACTGTGGAAATAAAATGATGTCCATTCCTGCAACATGTTGTGATGATATTTTATTAGAAAGGAGAGGTAGGCCCACTCTGCCAGTCAGGCATTCCACTGCAGGGAGTTGACTGGCGCTCTTCTGGAACCAAACATCTGTGCTTCTCACAGCTCCGTTTCATTACTCACCGAAACACTAAACCCAGAAAATCAGCTTAAACACACTAACGCATTTATTTTGAAAATCCCCATTGTAAAAACTCAAGGGCTCTCGCCTGTGCAGAGAGTGTGAAACTGAACACTGTTGAGGAGTGGATGTGTTTAACAAATGCTGCCAGAAAGAACAACACACATCTCTGTCTGGGGAGATTCTAATACGTTCCTAATGCAAACTCTAAAGTCCATGTGATTTTCTCAGTGTCACAGAGAAGTCACCGGGAGAGAGCTACAAGACATTTAAAACCCCGTCCACTGCGACGGTGTCGCACGTGTGTCTCCGACTGAGTACGACTGTGGCAGCAAAATCATACAATAAAACAGAAAAGGGATTACAGTAAAAATAATAATTAATTAATAAAATTAAGATACAGTATGTGATGTCAACTGAAGCAATATGGCAGAAATATCCCACACAGAAAAATAAAGGTAAAGGTGCAAACCGGGAACCAAAAAGTAGTGTGATGCCATCAAAGAACCATGTTCACAAAGAACCTTTCAACACCATTATGGTTCGTTGGGATAATAAGGTATTGGATGGAGGCTGATGGCATAAGGGTGTGTGTGTGTGGGGGATATAGGTGAATATTAATATATATTCATATATATATATATATTTTAAATATATATATATATATTACAGATCCTCAAAAATACAACTCAAGTACCTCTTCTATGAAGATGCTATATTAAATAAAGTTTGATTGATTGATCAATCACAGGAATGCTGACTGAATACAGACACAGCAATTCTTAATGAGGAAAACACAAAGCATAATATCTTTCCAACCCAGCTTTGGGTTCCTCCAGGTTTCTAAACCGTCACAGAGGAGGGTACCGCCAGCATGGACAGCCTCCCTGGCATGAGTGTCTGCACCGGCCTGAGCTACTCCAAATCTCCTATTATTCTTTCTTGATTATTGACCTGCAGCACCAGCAATCCATGTTTGGCTGATGGAAGCAGCAAAACAAACAGGGGAGAAAGTCGTGATGGTGGATTTTGATTTATGTATTTAAACTAAGCCGCCAGAGATCCAGAACAGTAGTTCTCAAGTGGTTTTGCACAAGGACCCAAATTTGACCTCGTTCAACCTCATACGTCTAGACTGGAGAAAATGGAGAGCTTGTGAATTTATATTCTGACAGTGAGGATATACAGTTTAAGAGATGTGTTTCAAGATGGCAGAGACAACTTCTACATACAGTATAGTGTATTTGCCTTGTTTTTTTTTTTATTGAATATGTAATTTGATTTAAAAGAAATCTCTGATTCCCAGGATTGGAAAACCTGTGTCTATGTCTAGGACCCTAGATACAAATGAACATTGATGGTAAATGTGTAAAATATGTACAAATTTGTCAAACTGCCAGTGTAAACACGGAACTCCAATTAGTAAAAAAAAAAACTGCAAGATTAAAATAGCTGAAATTCATAGTTTCAAACTCAAATTTATTTCATCAAACATGTCACAAATATTTACAAAAAAAGTAGACTATCATAGTACAGACTAATCACCACTGATGTCTCTCAACAGTTAAGTATGAAAACTCATAATGACTCATAATGACACATTATACAAAAGAAGCATTTACAAATGCTCGAGAATCTGACTTAGAAAAGTGCCAGAAAGTTCCACAATAAATCATGTCCTTTTAGTGGAAAATTTCTCTGATGGTTACAAATGTCCAACGTTCCTCCTCTCCTGAAGCAGCATTTAATCCAGTGTTCCTTCAGGGAAAATAAACAAGAGGAAGAAGAATTATTACAAAAACCTTTTACAAACAGAACTGCCTTCATCTGCATTACCTATAACAAAAGTATTAACTGTAATTGGATAGGCCTTTCTTAAAAAGTTACAAAAGGACTGCAAAGGAAAACAATGAGCTATAACAAAAGGGAAGATTTGCACCATGAAGCCTTACACAGCTACAAGATACAGTAGTACAACTAAGGCACAATGTCCTATAAAGATTTAATTTGTATTAGTTACATCACACAGGCTTGAATGCCATCCATCATAACAACCACTAAACACACAGAATCTCCTCTACATTTATTTCACTTTGTAAACAAATCTATCCGAATCTACCAAAATAGACTGTCCGGAGAAAACAATGAATGACAAGAATACAGTACTGCAATTATGAATAGTTAAAAATGAAGAAGAATAGCTACAATTATGGGTGTCAAACCCTAATGGCGTTGGCAATGTAAAGGATTTAAGGTCGTCAGGAGGAGCCTGGAGCTGTATGACTAAGACTATGGCAAAAACAACAAATGACACAGTGGCATGGACATCCAGACATACTGACAGTCCTACCACACTAAATGCATCCACCATTGCTGCCATTGGTTTAACATTCAACGTGCAAGTGGCTGCTCTGGATAATCTAACATTAGGAAATTATTATTGCATTCTCAGTTTGGATTACAATTATTATTTTGTTTGACGGGATTATTTAATAATTACCTTTTATTTTAAAATGCAACAATAAAATAAAATTCAGCAAGAAGCCCCCCCCCCCCTCCAATTGGCAAAGTTGTAAGGCGTAAGCTGAATATGTGTAGGGGGTTTTATGTAAATCAGACTTACTGTATGTATGGGAATTATGAGCTTTTAAAGCACCACCATGAGGCCATTTAGAGTCAGAATTTACACAGACATATATAATTAACAGCACAATGTCATGTCTCCATCATGCACCATCTTGCAGGAAATGTGGGAGGACCATACTGTATACAACCAGCATCAAAAACAAAAGCATTTCTAGAGCTTGACCCTATGGGCAATGTATGATTCTTGATGTCTAGACAGAGCTTACCTTCAAGAAAAGCAAACTCGTCTACGGCCTCTATTGCATTGTCTGTTTTGGTAGAAGAAAAGAAGAGTGTATTTTGTTGTTGTTGATTAAGACAGATAACAGCAGAGTTTGTGAAAGACAAAGCAGATTAACAGGCATTCTACCTGCGCAGTAGATTCATATACAGTAGCTGGGTTCATGACTAGCATCAGTTCATTGACCTTTCTCATGTTGACATACAGTGCATATCTCTCACACACACACACACACACACACACACACACACACACACACACACACACACACACAGTATATAAAACTTAGTGTGTACATCTTTAGCATTAACATGAGCTGTACTAACCTTGCGAGGCAGCTGGATTCGCGCGAGAACGAGGTCGCGGTCACGTGACAAATCCATCTCGCCTCGCTCCAAACTATTGATTTGAATGTGAAGTGAACCACCACTAATCAGCATCCAGTGGCAGCTACGGACAGGCTTTAGGTGTGATGACAGCGAGAAGCGCGCCCATGACAGACATGATAGACAGATGGTTCATCCAATCACCTGCCAGGTATTTTTAGCTGCGACCAGCAGCTTTATAGGTCGCTCTGTCGGTCAGTTGGTCCACAAAAATGTCCCCACCCTCATTCGAGCAATTGCGATGTCATCAGTGACTAAGTGGGTTCTGTCTGTTTCTCTGCAAGTTTTGTCCCCCACTGGATGATGTCAGCGCTGAGTGACATCACTCCATGATGTGATCAGTGATGGTCACTCGAGCAATTGTGATGTCCTCAATGAATGACGTCATCAGTGATGCGAAGTTGAGCAATAGGTCTTTTTCACAGCAGCCATTTTGTGTTTAAAAGGCAGGAAGTAACACAGGTGCAACCAGACATTAATTCAGTTTTCCAACTTCCAATCCATTTGGGTGTTCTAGTGCTGGCATCCTAATTAATGATTTGGTTGCACCTGTGTTTACCCTGCCTTTTAGACACAAAATGGCAGCGGTGAAAAAGGCCCATTGTGCGCTGCGCATGCCAATAGAGCAGGCGAGGCCACACAGCAGCCGAGGCCGAAGTTGATGCAGCACTCCGTGATGTGATCAGTGATGGTCACTTCAGCAATTGCGATGTTATCGGTGATGCGAAGTTGAGCAATTGTGCGCTGCGCATGCCAATAGAGCAGGTGAGGACACACACACACACAGCAGCCGAGCTGCGTAAGCGAGCCCATGGAGCGGGCAAGCTGCAGGGTGGGCGAGGCCGCGCAGTGGCTGAGGCTAGGAATCTTGTGCGTGTAGTGCACAAGATTTCTAGTTGGCTAAAAGGGGGCAAATTTGGAAATGCAGGGTGGCAGAGTAGGTTGCGCTTGTTTGAAAGTGCCTGCCACAAAACGGTTTCCCGGGCGAGTTCCCAGATGGTTATGTGAAACAAGCCATCTGGCAGCGTCAGGTTAGAGCTGTACAGGAATAGCCTAAACCTTTTCAAGTAATGTACAACACAGTCACAAGTTCCTTGCTTCCTTGATAACACTTACCTAAATCTTTCCTTTGTAATGTTTTTCTCTTTCCTTGCTGGGCATACACCAGGGCATCTTTGGCAATCATCTCAACAAACAACTCCTGGAATACAGACAAGTAGGGCACACAATGTTTATACTCATTAGGTCCAACATTGGATTTGTGTTCAGACATTTTAGGAAATCATCCTTCCTCCAGGATTAGGGATGGTTGATGTTACCTGGACATCAAATTAAAGGACTTTTCAATTACTTTTAAGGTCTTGGTTGGTGAACTGTGAGGCCTCAACCTTGTATTGTGGAAAGACATTACTAAATTGGTCAAAAGTGGACATCACAGAGCTCTCTTTACACTGCCCTTGTCCAGTAAATCATGGTGAAGTCATTGCTGCTATATCAATCTCCATCACTGTTTTCCTCAGGATGTGAGGTGCTGATGCTTTGCCAGAGAGCTGAAGCATATTATTGATGGAACTGGAATTTGGAAAAAACATCTATTCATTTTCTAAACACCCCCACCATCATCAGCTGAGCTTTTAAGTTAACCTGAACCTGGGCTTTCTTTGGTTGAAGCTGGGTGGAGTAGGTTGCCCTACAAGCCACACATAGCCAGTTTGCTAGCAAGCCGAGCTAAACATTTAGCTTTTGTTGTTGTTGAATTTTGCCCATGGCTTACCGTTGCTTTAGCGATGATAAACACCGATTCCTGGCTAGCGAGGGACACGTCTGGGTCGGTCTTCATGAGCGCCTTGATGCGGGCCAGCGGCAGCTTGGACAGACGGCTGTGGGTGACGGCAGGAACGGGCCCGGTTGGCAGGCTGCTCTCCTCCTCGGCAGGCTCATTCCCTCGGCTTTCCTCCTCACTCACGCACCGCTCAGGCTCGCTTTCCGTGGGGGTGACCACCGTAGCTGCCATTCTCCGGTTCGTAAACAAGCGATATGTTACTGTTTAAAACCCTTCAGGCGGCTTGGCAGTCTACATATCAGGACAGCGCCATCAACAACACCAGCGCGCCAGCCAGCATGTGCTTCCGCCTGTCCACAGAGGGGCGCGCTCTGATTAGTCAGCCAGGCAGACAGGTGCCCCGCCTCTTCCTCTCCCGCCAACTGTTCCTCGTCGGCGGTTGGTGGGATTCCAAAGCAGGCACTAACGATTGGCTACAATTTAACGCCAATCAAAGTACTTTGCGTCTGACGCCAGGGCCAGTGGGGCATGTTCAAGACATCAAACGTTAAAGAAGGTAGCGTCCAACAGTACCATGATGTAGCCTACTGTACAGGTCAATGTCAATCAAAGTATCTGTCACATGGATTTAACGTTATTATAGAAACTTTATCTCTGTCTAACACAATCAAATTAGTTAGTACATTTGCCAGTCATTTGCCGGATGTTGCATAATTTTACAAACGTAAAAACTCATCAAATGGAATTTTAATCAGTTAATTCCATTATCAGTTTGGTAACTGGGTTTCACATGAAAGGTGTTTATTTAAAAAGTGTGTATGCAGCACTTCCATGGTTTTTGTCTGTGTCACAGAGATGCTAATGATATTAGTAGCTACATTCTGTTAATAGGATTGCCAGAGGCAGGTGAGCTCTGAAGCTCCATCACATGTTTGATCACAGTCATGTCACAGTCAGCTAGCTAGTAACCTGAAGAAGAGACATGAAGGAGCCACAGTTACCAGGTAAATCTGAAATCTATCTGTTTCAAAACTGGCATTGATTGGGCAATAACTGTTATTCAGGAGTCTTTGACACAGATTGACAATTAATGGCACAATTTGTTCTTTATTCTTTTATTTCTGCCTAGTTATGGGGGAGTAGGCTAGATTGTCACTTTGTGCTGTTTTGTAGTAGACTAGAGTGTGTAGAAAATATTGTTAATATTTCCATATAGCCTACAATGTGATGTTCTGTTTAGTCAGTAAAATGCTGTGTGGCTCATTGTGATTTTTCTTGTGCATCAGATGGAAAGATAATTTATATATTAAAAAAGAGGAAGCAGTCAGGCAGAGAGGTTTTAAATGCCACAGACATGTAATTTGAGTTAATTATTATATCAAATGTGATGTAAGCATCTAAGCCCACTGTATTACTTCCAAGTTCTATCAATTGTTGAATTTATTGAATTGACACCTGACAGTCTTAAAAAAAAAAAAAAAAAGGAGGCTGCAATTATATTTGTGTACCGCATCTTTAACACTATAGGTTATTCCAGTCAGCTCAGCATATCCTCCTCCACTCAGTACAGATTGAAAATAGCCTTGTGCATTCAGAACTAGCCCACTAATACTGTGTCTATAAGCAGTGCAGTAATCCTAGCTGACACCTGGGTGACACTGCTGGCAGAAGATCTGCAACTTTCATTAGTCTGCACAGGTCTATCATGGGCTAAATTGACTGTTAAACTCTGTGACGCATGATAAAATGCAGGTTAACGTTAGGTCCACGTTAGGTCTGTAGACTCTACAGTAAAGGAAGCCATATGGAGATTAATGGAGGGCAAGCTGCATTACCACTGTCCCATAGAGGGAACAGTCACTCTAGCTAGTCTGCACATTTAGCTCTAGCCTAGTTCATCATGAGTAGGCTACTGTTGCAGTAAGTCAACAATCCAATGCTAAACACATAACGATAACACAAAGGTTTCTGGCTGACATGAAAGTGATGTCAACAGTGCATATTAGGGCAGTGGTTCTCAAAGTAGGGTGTGTGGACCCCCAGAGGTCCTTGAAGGGGTTCCAGGGGGTCCCCAGCAAAAAGGGTCATCATTTATTTTCACTAGAATTCCAACTACAACAATGACAGAATGTATGACTATCTTGGATTTCATACATTGTCTGTAATAAAACATTTAAAAGTGTGATGACCCTCCCACTCTCCTGGCCCTGTCTTGCATATACTATATGAACAGGAAACAGCACTTTTACCCTGATGTCTGAGTGAATTTTCTATATTGTGCAATCTGCTTTTGAAATCTTGAATTGTTTCGTGCACTTTTTCTTAAGCCATCAAGACAAGACTATGGTTAAAGCACAGAGAGAGCAAAAAGCCCAAAGCTGAGGCTCCTCTGGTGGACAAGACAGTCAAACATCTGCCTCCTGTTGGTGGCCAGGCCGTCCCACAGCTGAGCGAGTCAGAGAGGATGAGACAGTCGCCCAGCCGGGCCATCCCACAGCTGAGCGAGGCAGAGAGGATGAGACAAACGCCGTTCCAGAGGGTGGTCTACGACATGGCCCATAACCAGCGGGTGGTCAGTGAGCTGATGCTGGGCCGGAGGATGGGCTTCTATGAGCTGCGGGGGGAGATTGGGGAGGGCAACTTCTCTCACGTCAGGCTGGGCATCCACGCCTTGACGAAAGGTGAGGACCAGGGATGATGGGTGTGTTGTGGCAGCAGCAGGGTTGGGGCCGTAACAGTTCATGAATTGACTTTCGAATGAATAGATTCCAATTCAGTTCCTGGAGTTGGAATTGGAATTGGAATGTCACCCAGCTCTAAGAAAACGCTACGAATTGGAATTGATTCGGAATGACTTTGAATTCAATTAAGTTCCCCTTGTAAGAGAGGTCATCTTGAGTTGCTGATATGAACATTAGGAATGAAATAAAAGACAGTTAAACAAATCAAATTCACGTAATCACACATATCTAATCTATGTATTACAATGATTACTATGCATCAAATACCACATGAAAGGTTCTTCTAACATTTTATGATATTGAGTATTCATATAGCCTAACACTATGTAATCTCATCATAGCATAGCCTGAATTAAACTTCCTGAAATTCCAATTCAATTCCAATTCGGTTTCGGTCATTGCCCCCTAATTCCAATTCCTCAGTTGAATTGGAATTGATGAGTTCATTCATGAATTGACCCTCCTGGTGTTTATATTGGTTTTGTTTTCATTCATTCTCTCACCCATTCATTCATTTTTCCTATCTTTCTTTAAACGTTTCCATGTGAAACTGATTCACCCTGTGTGGTTCACCCTGTCTGTGTCTCTCTGTCTAATCTATTGAGACATACTGACCACTCCTGGCTGCCCAGAGTTGAGTCTTTCCTGCTAAGCTTGGTTGAGGTGAATAATAACAGTCATTGGACATGATGTGATCGCCCTGGATCCTCCACACCCTCTGCTGAGAATCCATGCCATCTTTTGCACGATCTCCTCTTTAATTTCTGTTGAGTGTTGTTGCCTTTAGGGGAATGGCACATGGCAGAGAGAGCATTTTGTGTGTGTGTGTGTGTGTGTGTGTGTGTGTGTGTGTGTGTGTGTGTGTGTGTGTGTGTGTGTGTGTGTGTGTGTGTGTGTGTGCGTGCGTGCGTCTGCGTGCGTGTGCGTGTGCGTGTGTGTGTGTGTGCATGTGCACTGTATGTGCATTCATGTTTGCAAGGGGAATATCCTTAGCTACATTTTTGTCATACCTTAAATAATGCTCCAATTAGATTAGACCAGTTGCCATGTGTAATTGCTTCCTGCCTTCCCCTCGTTATTTGACCTTTAACCCTTTCCAGAGCCCCTCCATCCTCCTGACATCTGACCCCCCCCTCCCTCTCCTGTTTCAGAGAGAGTAGCTGTCAAAGTCATGGACAAGCAGCGTCTGGACAAGAAGGGCCGCTCCCTGTACTCATCAGAGATCAGCTGCATGGAGAAGCTGTGCCACCCCAACGTGGTACGGCTGTATGAGGTGATGGAGACCTCCAAGAAGCTGTATCTGGTGATGGAGTATGGCAGCGGGGGAGACCTGTTCTCTCGTATCACCACCAGGGGGAAGCTGAGCGACCTGGAAGGCAAGCTGATCTTTGCACAGGTCGTCTCTGCTGTTAAACACATGGTGAGATCCCATCGACTATGAGTACTGTGCCACATGGATATCCTCATTTCCACCAATAAAAGGCTTATGCAGGGCTGATTGTGGGTTCATGTTATTGACTTGACCTTGTCATCAAGCAGTTATGAATATGTGCACTGTGCAGGCTCTAACAGTTCTTTCCTCAAACAATCCTTAACTTTGTTACCTAGTAAATAATGATAAATAATTTTGTGCTATTTCAGCATGAGACTAACATCATCCACCGAGACCTAAAGGCAGAGAACATCTTCTACACCACCAGCCACTGCATCAAGGTGGGTGACTTCGGCTTCGGCAGAGAGAGCGGCCCCACTGAGGTCCTCACCAACTTCTGCGGCTCGCCGCCGTACGCTGCGCCGGAGCTCTTCGCGGAAAAGGGCTACATCGGGCGCTACTCGGACATCTGGGCGCTGGGCGTCCTGCTGCACTTCATGGTGACGCGCACCTTGCCTTTTCACGCCGAGAACCTGGGGCGGCTGAAGCGCTGCATCCTGCAAGGGGCCTACAGTGTCCCCGCCTACGTGCCCCAGCAGTGCCAGGAGGTCATTAAGGGCATGCTGCGCCCCGTGCCTGCTGACCGCTCCTCGCTCAACCAGATCATGACCGCCGGCTGGCTGAAGGGGCTGGAGTACCCGCGCCCGCACCCCGCGTTGCCCCTCGCCCCGGCCCACCTCGCCCAGGCCTCCCAGGCTCTGTGTGTGGAGGAGCGAGAAGTGAAGAGTTTGCTGTCGGACCTGGGTATCACGTCGGCCCATTTGCAGAACAACCCTTGCGCAGACTGTAGGAGCCCACTGACGGGCGTGTACCGCATCCTCCTGCACCGGGTCCAAAAGAGGCGGTCGGTGGAGGCGGTCGGTTACTCGGCGGTTCTCCCTGACGAGTACGGCGCCCCGAAGAACTGGACTACAGCGGCAGCTATGGACAAGCACGACCCCTCTGCTGTCTGCACTATACTATAGAGCAGTGGTTCCCAACCTTTTTTGTATTATGTACCCCTTGAGCTGTTTTGCCATGCTGTTAGTACCCCCTCACTCATGCATGTACTTTGTAACGCAAGGAAACTGTGGCTGTGGTGGATCTGTGGCTGCACGAGTAGCCTAAATCCATACAAAATATATCTGTCGCTGAACGGCCATTGTTTGGGCGTGGCCTCTTTTTCCTTTTGTCAGTGAGCTTCCCTAAACCTGAATCTGGAGTGACAACAACTGGACGTTTGAGCCATTTATCTGTGGTCGATGCTACTGTAGCTAGTTGATTTGCGCAGTTTGACATGTGTGAACGTGACCTCTTCACAGAGGAGCCTAGTGTAAGTTGACACCTGCCAGAAATAAATTGTAATCCCCAATCTTTCCAAGTACCCCCTACAAGCTGCTCAAGTACCCCTACAAGCTGCTCAAGTACCCCTAGGGGTACACGTGCCCCTGGTTGGGAAACACTGCTATAGAGTACCGCAGGGATGACCAATTTTTGTAGGCTTAACCAGAAATCGCCGCCGTTTTGGTTTGTCATTGGAAAAGTCTATGGGGTTTTAGAATGGGGATTTCACTTGAATGCATCAAATAAGGTCTGTGGTTGAAATGCACGTTGAAAATGCTGCATAGCGCCATCCAGTGGTGAAAAGAAAGAGTTCACAGTGTGTTGGACAATGTGGATCTGGCAGGTCGGGAGGTTGATGTCAGAGTTGGAGGCGTTCCCTCCTCTTCCCGTTGTGTCCTACTCTGTCACAGCTTACACACTATACTAGGCCGGGCACATCTCTCTTCTTAACTAATTAGCTGTGGCTTTCTGTGCTGATTACATCACCAGCTATCCTCAGTATAGGCTACACTGGGCTTAGTGACGCAAAACATGAATTAATCATGATATGGCTATATATGAGCATCTTCCAATCCGTCTTAGTCATAAGATAATGCTGCAGTCACCCGAGCTAGCTGGCCACCGGTAATCCTGGTAAGAGAGACGAGAGACTGCTGGATCACAAAGAGGTGAAACAGGAGACAATGGAAAAATGTCACCTGGGAGTTAAGGAATTAGACATAACTAAATTAGGACCATAGCCTGATGGTTTGATCAATGATCGCTTGATCTAGTGATTTCTGGATTAAAGGAACACGCCAACATTTTTGGGAGATTTGCCTATTCTGTCTTCTTCCCGATAAGACGAGAAGAGAAGAATTCTAGTAGAAAAATAGAGGGTGTTAGTTAGCTTAGCACAATGAATGGTAGTCAATGGTGTAGCCTACCCCCATTAACATTCTGAGCAAAAACATTAAAAAGGGGAAAAAGGGTGAAAAAACATAAAATGCTTCCATACTGCTCACCTGGCGTAATCCAAGTCTCCACAAGCCATGAGATGCCAAGTTGACTTGAAAAGATAAATGTACACCCTGTTTTTAGCTGAAATGTGCACTGCAGGTCACATGCAGTAACTGCACCACCTGCAGGCCACAGTAACAGCACCACCTGCCACCACGCATTCTTTGAATTAAAATAGACAGCTGCAATCTGTTCCACACATGAAGATGAATGGATGAATGTAGGGAATGGCGAACAGACAGACCATGAGCTGCTCATATACGTTCACATTCACCAGCTGCTGCAAGCTAAAGAGCAATGAACATATAGGACCATGCAGCTCTGTTAATATACAGTCCATGGTTAAAACCCTGTATGCCTATGCCTTAATTTAAAGCTCCCCTAAAGTCATGTTTCAAATATGTGTAAAATACTCTACTTTGAATAATAATTTGTGTCTGATGGTTTTTCCCACACACACAAAAACGTTAAATTATCTTGTTAAAATCCTTAAAATGACTTCTCCTCCTACCCCTCATTTAAAAATCCAAAGCAACCAATTAAGGTTATCTAGAACATAACCAATCACAGCATACAACACAGGCTTTCAACACATTTTTACTTGTAACAAAGTGACGAGAAGGGTTCCTGACCGATCTGCAGTATATGATGGGTTGTGAGTGAGAATGTGATGGGGCTGCTGAAACTGCTGAATACTGGACAGTGATTGGCTCCAGGATTCGTGATGTCACGATTCGAATCTTGCTTGTTGAAAACGGCCTTTTCGGTGAGCTCAGGGAAATGTCCACTTTCAGCAGACGATTGTGGAAAGTCTTCTAGTGTCAAACTCTGCACAGACATCATTCTGCACAGTGAAGCTCAGACATCCAACCATAGGAACAAGAAGAAAAACAGATTTTTGACTTTAGGGGGTCTTTAATATCAATGTTAATTAAAAAAAGGGTAACACTTCATAATACTGTAACACAAAAAATGGGTAGTTACTGAGGAACGAGTAAGGAACGAGTAGTTCTTGGCTCAAACACTTAGTAAAAAAAACACTTTTTTTGGTAGGGTTTACATATCGCACTTCCGGTGGGCGTGGCCTAACCAAAGTAGGCTAGAACTGTAGCCACGCCCCCAAGGAGTTCGAATGTGAAAAAATAGGCTCCGCCCCCTTTCCCTGGCTTCCGGCGGGGGTGGGTGGAGCCAAAAAAGGTAACTCCGCCCCTGAAGGTCGTAGAGCCTCGGGGGCGTGGTTTTAGTGGGGTACCTCGATCTCCTAAGTGGGGTAGGGTACTTTACTAAAGTGGGAGGAGCTACACTTTTTTAATTTGCATACTTGAATAAATTCGTCTTCACTAGTAAAGTAAGCAGGAAGTAATGGTATATTCTTTAGGAACAACTCAGGAAGATGTACTGCTTCACTTGAGGGGGCACAAACATGGGAACTAATGGTAAAGTAAGCAGGAAGTAATGGTGTATTCCTTAGTAACTACTCAGTAAGATGTACTGCTTCACTTGAGGGGGCACAAACATGGGAACTAATGGTAAAGTAAGCAGGAAGTAATGGTGTATCCCTTAGTAACTACTCAGTAAGATGTACTGCTTCACTTGAGGGGGCACAAACATGGGAACTAATGGTAAAGTAAGCAGGAAGTAATGGTGTATCCCTTAGTAACAACTCAGGAAGATGTACTGCTTTACTTGAGGGGGCACAAACATGTTAAGTAATGGTAAAGTAAGCAGGAAGTAATGGTGTATTCCTTAGTAACTACTCAGTAAGATGTACTGCTTCACTTGAGGGGGCACAAACATGGGAACTAATGGTAAAGTAAGCAGGAAGTAATGATGCACTAACATGGTAAGTAATGGTAAGGTAATCATGAAGTAACGATGAGTACTCATGAACAACTGGTAAGTATTTGGTGGAGTCATGCTCACGAACATGGTAACTAATAGTCAGTTCTTAAGGAACTACCTGTTCATGAACTAGTGAAATATTAAAAAAAAAAATTTTAGGGAAGTAATCATTACTTACTGGTTCGTTAACATGGTAACTAATGGTCAGTTCTTTAGTAACTACCATGGGAACTAATGGTCAGTTCTTAAGTAACTACCATTAAGGATCTTTAAGGAACTACCCATTAACTATTAATGAACTAGTGAATGAAAACATATAAAAAAAAAAAAAATTAGGGAAGTAATCATTACTTACTGGTTCGTTAACATGGTAACTAATGGTCAGTTCTTAAGTAACTACCATTAAGGAACTACCTATCAACTACTCATTAACTAATCATTAACTATTCATGAACTAATGGTTCGTTCCTTACTCGTTCCTCAGTAACTACCCATTTTTTGTGTTACAGTATTATGAAGTGTTACCAAAAAAAGTAACACTACCTGTCAATACTATGTGTATTTTATGAGTGTAATGTCTGATTGTCACAATTATGTCTTATCTGAAGCATTGTTTTAAATTTTGTTAATTTAAATTAAAGTAATGGGTAAGGCCAAATAATTCAAAACAAAATGTTTTCAAACTAGCTTTTGAACTACTTTCTCTCAAAACATCTAATTGGGTCTTCTTGCTTCCAGCAGGAGGCAGGGCATGACAGGATATTATCGTTTCATTCTGCTCCAATCAACAGCCAGCATTTAACAGGCTACAAGGGATTTTCCACTGAGTGCTGAATTAATTTAAGATGTGTTGCTTCACTAAGTGGATTAACAATCACCCCTGGGAAGATAAGGAAAACATATATTTTAAATTATTTTCCCATCACTAGCACACCAAATACCAACCTCTAACCATGTGTTTTCATTTTGATGTTTACTATGTCCCTTTATGGTAAAAACTTGCTTTAATTAAACAATATTATATCTTTCAACATTTTATGTGAACAGACAATCATTTCAAGACCTTACAGATAACCATGGTTTTTTTCCTTGGATTGACAATTTCCTGTGTCCTGTTTTGTTCCAGTTAATCTTTGAGAGCCTGGGGGGATTTGGGGGTCTCTGCATGCTCTTCACAGTTGAAGTGAAACATGACACCCCATGTTTGGAAAGATTTTGGGGGGTATCTACATTATCTGGTCACAAACCAGTCAAGCTTTTACGCAGATGGGTTTTCTCTTGGTCCTTTGACTGTTGAACCCCTGAACCAAACAGTTTTGCAACAAGTCACCCCAGGCTAAAGGCATTTTTCACATAATCTGGAGGTTTACAGTTAGGCTACATGTATAAACCTCAGATGTTATGATTATGAAACACGTCATGAGTTCTTTTGAGGCCATTGCACTTTGTGATTGATTTCACGAGCGTGGGTTAGTTAGACTATAAAAACAGTGGTTCTGTCTATAATGCTCCTTAAATCTCGCTCGACAACAATGAATTCCCCTCAAGGACCAAACGGTCTCTGTGATCCCAGATGTCACTCCACACCAATAAGTTAACTACTTTACTTTACTTTGCCTTTTGGCGCCACTTTCCGCCAGTTCCTGCACGCACCTGCTGCATTTTTGATCTGTGAATGGCATTTTAATGAGATGTAGATTTTGCAATACTGTGCCGAACCCCCAGCCGTGCCTGCTCCCTGTTCGAACAAGACTGTGCATTATAGTGTGTGGGCTGCGGGCAGGAACAGCGAGAGGGAGAAGAAACCCTTATCTCACAGCTGCCATTTGTGTCAAAGTGAATGGAGATTGGAAGGGAAAGAGCTTGATGTGTAGGAGGCCAGAGTGAATATTTAACCTTGAGGCCATCCTTCTGTCATCTTCTGCTGTCCCACAGTGATGGATCACCGCCAGGCAGCCAATCAGAACTTTGTTTATGGAAGAAAAAAGAAGCATGCCTTCAGCGAATACCACAATGCAGAGAGAAAGTTAAGAGAAACTTAAAGGGATAGTTCACATTTTTTTTAAGTCTAGCCCTATTTGCTACTTATCAATGATGATGTTGATCAGTAGAGTTCTTTCTCAGCACAATCCACTCTGTTCCTCATAGTAGCTCTGGAAAGTTGGGCACCAACGAATGCAAGGTCAATGGGGTCACACTCCTGTGTACAAGCTGGTGTGTGTGTGTGTGTGTGTGTGTGTGTGTGGTGTGTGGGTGTGTGTGTGTGTGTGTGCGTGCGTGCGTGCGTGCGTGTGTGCGTGTGTGTGTGTGTGTGTGTGTGTGTGTGTGTGTGTGTGTGTGTGTGTGCACTGTGTGTGGATGACATTTTATTCAGCCTCGGTCAGCTTATACCTACAGGACCGTGTGACCCCGTTGACCTTGCATTTGTTTTTGCCCAACTTTACAGAGAGGAACAGCATGGATTGTGCTGAGGAAGCACTCTACCAATCAAGATAATCGTTGGTAAGCAGCAAATTGGACTAGTCTTTAAAAAATTATCCCTATAAAAATCCTTAAATCTATACAACTGGAGTTGGTCCCCAGGCGCCGCACGGTGGCTGCCCACTGCCCCTAGTTCTAGGAAGGTTCCTAGTAGAGGATGGGTCAAATGAAATGAAGATGATGAATTTCCCCACGGGGATAAATAAAGGATAACTTAACTTAAGTTAAACCCTTAACTTAACTACACGATTACACGGTTGATTTCTGCTTGACTTGAAGGTTTTACATCGTTTTAATATCTGCAGGACATTTGATTTGGACTTGAGCAAGAATGCATAACATCACAAACCTTTAAGCCCATTGTGTAGGGGGGGGTGGGCCATTCAGCTTTATGGCAGCATCCCCCTATCCACCTTATTTCTAGCTGCCATGATGCCTGATGGGCGCTTCTTCCGCTTCCAGTGTAATAGACTGTTTTACAGTCTATGGTTTTAACTTGACAAAAAAAATGTCTATGAGGATTTTACAGCAGAGCCATTCTGCTCTACAGCCGTGTCGTTCGGGTGCTGGGATAACGTAATGCATTGTGGGTATAGTCGGCTACTGTGGCTAATGCTAGCGGCGAGCGTAATAGTTACTTTACATGGCAGTAAAATTAACGCCACTGAATGACCAAATTGATTTAACTTTTAACCATTTCAAGTAACACTGTTTCCATACGGACCCCCAGTGTTGGTTAGTTGTTTATAACGTGACTATATTTATAACTTTTATAACGTACTACAGTTTCCGGTTTATAATTCGGGTCTGCAGCCGAGTATAACAAAGGAAATGGCAAGCTGCAACAATAAGTCACGTTAAACCGGACCTTGTACCCACAATTGTTTTTTACAGTGGGGCATTCAAAAATAAGGTGGATAGCCACTCCCCCTAGCTACCCCTCCAATCCCGACTCTCTACCACCTTCCTATCCCTAGCTCTTCCCTCGTCCCCCCCCTTCCTTGTCCCTCCCATGTCCCCTGAGCCACTCCACCTATATACTCAGTACCCACCCCTCTCCCATGTCCCCTGAGCCACTCCACCTATATACTCAGTACCCACCCCTCTCCCATGTCCCCTGAGCCACTCCACCTACATACTCAGTACCCACCCCTCTCCCATGTCCCCTGAGCCACTCCACCTATATACTCAGTACCCACCCCTCTCCCATGTCCCCTGAGCCACTCCACCTATATACTCAGTACCCACCCCTCTCCCATGTCCCCTGAGCCACTCCACCTATATACTCAGTACCCACCCCTCTCCCATGTCCCCTGAGCCACTCCCCCTATATACTCAGTACCCACCCCTCTCCCATGTCCCCTGAGCCACTCCCCCTATATACTCAGTACCCACCCCTCTCCCATGTCCCCTGAGCCACTCCACCTATATACTCAGTACCCACCCCTCTCCCATGTCCCCTGAGCCACTCCACCTATATACTCAGTACCCACCCCTCTCCCATGTCCCCTGAGCCACTCCACCTATATACTCAGTACCCACCCCTCTCCCATGTCCCCTGAGCCACTCCACCTATATACTCAGTACCCACCCCTCTCCCATGTCCCCTGAGCCACTCCACCTATATACTCAGTACCCACCCCTCCAATCCCAAATCTCTGCCACCCTCCTATCCCTATCTACAGCCCCTATTCCCTAGCCTCACTAAACATCCATGAGTGACTGATTGACTGACTGACTGAGTGAGTGAGTGACTGATGGCTTCTTCACCACCTTGGACAGCGCCGTTTGTTGTGTGGGGTGTGAAAATGGACTGCTGTGTGTGTGTGTGTGTGTGTGTGTGTGTGTGTGTGTGTGTGTGTGTGTGTGTGTGTGTGTGTGTGTGTGTGTGTGTGTGTGTGTGTGAGTATGAGTGAGTGAGTGAAAGTATTGCACCACGTAATGAGCAGTGAAGTCTCTCTCGCACGCACTCTCTCTCTAGTAACCGAAACTTAAAAAAAGTAACCGACACTCATATTTGATGGTTTTCGTTTCGTTCTGTTTCGTTTAGCTTGCGCTGCCTGTCATTGAGGTAAATCACGCTAGTAGGGCGGGGGTTGTGCAGGTACGGATGCCTAGCTGGCCATTTTTGAGTTGTGCTTTTCAAATACAGAGTAATGTTAAAATACAGAAAGTTAACTCTTTATTTTAATGGTAATTTGCACCCGCGAGCCCCCCGCCAATTTCCCACCCTGGACCCCGGCGGGGCCTGCTGGCCCAGCACCATGGGAAAAAGGCAGTTATTGCAACAGATCTTGCTGTTTTAAAAACTAAACTAATTCTCAAACATTGCTTCACATTCCCATGACAGTAAAACTTTCATAGAGATCATGGCCTTTCTTCATCATTGCCTCCCAATAGCTCCCCTATTATCACGAAGAGGTGAGATGTCTGGGCCAAAAAACAAGTTGATATGTGTCTTTAAGTGCGTTTGGCAGAGCGAGAGAAGTCTTCAGCTCTGGATGAATGACAAATCTACAGTACGTGGTGTTCCGGTCATAAAATATGCCTTTGTCGAGATGGATGAGATTAACGATTAACCACATTGCTTTATAGACAATTTCCTTTTCAAATAAACGAGATTAGATAGAGATAGCTGTTTTAAGGAGAAAACCCAAATTGCAACCAGAAGATGATTGTCTTTTTTTTAAATCGAGAAGGTACAGCGAAGAGCAACCAAATTGATTCCAGGGCTGGATGAGAAATCATACGAAGAGAGGTTAAGATACTTACAATTACCAACTCTAGTATACAGGAGACATAGAGGCGACATGATCGAGGTATACAAACTTGTTCATAAAATATATGATTTCACAGCCGAGCCTATTATCCATTTTTGGAAAAATAAATATGTGTTAAGAGGGAATTCCCTGAAGCTATTTCCAACAAACTGTCGCTCTGAAAGGAGGAAAAACTTTTTTACAGTTCGTGCTGTAAGAGAATGGAATGAACTTCCAGACGAGGTGGTGCAGGCCCCTTCAGTTAACACGTTCAAAAATAGATTAGATAAACATTGGTTAACAAAGGATTTCTTGTATAACTATAGGGCAGGCTGTTGATTCTATTATGAGACCACGTATTTGGCTCTGGTACTTGTTTTAATGTATGTTATATGTTGTTGTGTTGTATTGTTTTTTAAATGTATATTACAACGTGACTTCTTTTTATTTTTGTACTGAGTGTGAGTCTGGTGTAGAGGACTATAGTCCTGTACCAGAAATTTTCAATAAACTTCAATAAACTTCAATAAACTTTTTTTACACAGTCACTGTGAATAGTTCAGGTGAAGTGATACCAAATGTAATAAAAACACTTGATGGATAGCAACACACTGTCTTATGGTCTGTCAATGACTGTAATCTGGGACTTGTTTTGGTTCTGCACTTTATTGTACAGTAGGTCTTGGCTCATTTTGGTTTAAGCTTTGTTCTCCAAAAGACTTAACATGTTTTCATTCCGGCCGTGTAAGATATCACCCACAGGCACACCGAGGGGTGAAGCAAAGGTCAAGTTACACCTTGGGAGGCACAAGTTAGGTTTAGGCATTGGGGAGGGGTTCTCTTGGGGTTAGGCACAGGAGGATGGATAGGGGTTAGGGCCGAGGAGACCCTAAGCCTAACCCATAACCATGGAGGAGATATTTTCACCTTGGAAGACCAGCTCCAGCCTCCAATCCCGAAGTGTAACTTGGCCTTTGCCTGACCCCGACCAGGTGCGTCCGTATTCGTTCCATAATACGCCCGAGTTGCGACGGTTTAATTAATGGGGCGTCCCTGGTCATATCATATTTAATTAACGGGGCGTCACTGGTCATATCATACTTAATTAACCTGGGCATATCACCTGGGCAATCATATTAACGGGGCGTCCCTGGGCATATCATATTAATGGGGCGTCCCTGGTCATATCATATTAACGGGGCGTCCCTGGTCATATCATATTAACGGGGCGTCCCTGGGCATATCCTATTAACGGGGCGTCCCTGGTCATGTCATATTAACGGAGCATCCCTGGTCATATCATATTAACGGGGGAACCCTGGTCATATCATATTAACGGGGCGTCCCTGGGCATATCATATTAACGGGGGAACCCTGGTCATATCATATTAACGGAGCATCCCTGGGCATATCATATTAACGGAGCATCCCTGGTCATATCATATTAACGGAGCATCCCTGGTCATATCATATTAACGGAGCATCCCTGGTCATATCATATTAACAGGGGAACCCTGGTCATATCATATTAACGGGGGAACCCTGGTCATATCATATTAATGGGGTGTCCCTGGGCATATCATATTAACGGGGGAACCCTGGTCATATCATATTAACGGAGCATCCCTGGGCATATCATATTAACGGGGGAACCCTGGTCATGTCATATTAACAGGGGAACCCTGGTCATATCATATTAACGGGGGAACCCTGGTCATGTCATATTAACAGGGGAACCCTGGTCATATCATATTAACAGGGGAACCCTGGTCATATCATATTAACGGGGCGTCCCTGGGCATATCATATTAACGGGGCGTCCCTGGTCATATCATATTAACGGGGCAGAGAGCAGGGAAAGGGAGGAGGTGAGGAGGGAACGGGGAATGTGGGGGAGGAGAGAGCAGGGAAAGGGAGGAGGTGAGGACGGAGCAGGGGAAGGGGGGTGAGAGTGAGAAGACAAAGGCGGTAGAAGACTTCCCTGTTCCTCAGACCATCAAGGAGCTTCAAAGGTTCCTTGCGATGGCAGAATGGTAACATCGCTTTGTGCCTGCGGATTCTCCCAGCTGACTGAACCACTCAATGCCCTTAAATGGAAAGGAGCCAAGTTCATTTGGACTTCCCCATGTCAGGCAGCCTTTGAAGACCTGAAACACCATCTGATCTCTTCACCAATCCTTGACCATCCTGACTTCAACCTCCCATTCATCGTCTACACACCGATGCCAGTGATGTTGGTTTGGGCGCGTCTTGGCTCAACAGACTGGGCTGGGTAGAGTACAGAGCAGGTCCTTGCCTCCTTGCTCATGGACCGGAGTAAGAGTGGACTTGTGTAAGGTGTTTTGAATTAAAGCGGCCACCACACTTTTACCCAAAGCGTCCTGCAACACATTTTTATGCAGGACCAGTCTTGCTGTATTTTGTCTTGTTTTCAGTAAAGCATAAACAGTGGAGGGTGAAGCTGCAAGCCCCTGTGGGGAGTGTTCAGGAGAAAGCCAACTCGGTCTTTTTTTTCTTTTTTGTTGTTGCTTTTTTTTGGGGGCTTTTTTTGGCTTTGTTTTTCTGGCTGGAGTGGTCGGAAATGTCTTGTTGTGAACATACAATTGTCAAAGAGAATGCAATCGGAGCCAGATCTAGCGTGTTTCTGATTGTGATTAATTCTCGTTCAACAAACCCCACGTGTATCAGCTTTCATGTAGGAGCGAGAGCAACTGTCTGGAGGATGAGTCACTCTTCGATGGAGACGTGTGATAAATGTGGCTGAATAAGACAGAGAGAAGTGGAGGAAAAGCCTGCAGGGCTTCAGTTAACAGCTAACACACCTGTCATACAATGCTTTGTGCTGTATGGCGTGAAAAAGACTGACAGTGATTTACTGTAGCTATATGACAGCTGCCAACAGCAGCACTTTGTGTGATCTTTATCATATTACCTGTTTAGTCGTCAATCAAACAGTGCAGTTAAATAATAGGCTAACAACGTATTACTAGGTATTATTAGGTCAGGGGTGCCCAAACTCTGTTTAGGATGAGAGCTACTTATAAAAAATAAAACTAGTCACAAGCTACTTCTTTTGCCCTTGTCCCCCCCCAAGTAGGATATTTAGCACATTTTAACAGTATTATATTATTTATTTAACATGATTTAATAATGTTAGAATGTTAATTAGTGTAGCTATTGAGTTAGCTATACATGAGTGGGATTTAGTTCATGCATAAAAAAAACATTTTGGATTTATTTGGTGAGCTATCGGCCCAAGATCTACCAGTAGATCCTGGGCATCCCAGGTGTAGGTTATTTACTGTGTTTGTTTGGAATGTGTAGTGGAGTGTAATTGCCATTACACGCTGAAGAAGGGCTTTTGCTTGAAACGTCCACTGTGTGTGGCAAGTGGTCCTTAAACTTGGAGTGCTCTCCTTTTCGTTATTTGAATTGCTGGAGTGTAAACCATTTTGGAGCTTGATGCTTGTTGACAATTCCCTTCCGCATGATAATTATGCAACTCAGAATGTTTGTTCATAGTGCTCTTTTTTTTTTATTGGA
Organism: Poromitra crassiceps; assembly: GCF_964638095.1. Taxonomy (NCBI): domain Eukaryota; kingdom Metazoa; phylum Chordata; class Actinopteri; order Beryciformes; family Melamphaidae; genus Poromitra; species Poromitra crassiceps. The sequence goes on from NC_139632.1 coordinate 13,790,151, forward strand.
TATTGAAAGATATATATAAGGTACATTTAGAAGTGATGATACAAAAATATGAAGATCTGTCATAAAAAAAAAATCTCAGCTTTTCTCCAAAGTCTCCATCTTGCCACTCTTCCAAGATAAAAAAACAAATGCAATTCACATTGCGCACACACCCACCAACCATGCAAATACACGCACGCATGCATGCATGCACACACACACACACACACACACACACACACACACACACACACACACACACACACACACACACACACACTCACACAGATTGCAAAGCTACCGAACAGAGGCTCATTCCTAGCAGACTACATCTCACTCAGCAGTGAATATTATCATGGCTCACATATTGCAAGGTAAATTATATACCTGTATAGGCATATTGCTATACTGCTTGTAAAACACAGGCCTAAAAAGATGATTTAGGGCAGGGTATGCATGGCTTATGTCTCCACTGTGACACAGTGCTGTCCTGCTCTTCTCTGCTTTTTCTCCTTTCAGCGCTCTGTGAAGACAAAACGTTTATGAGCATTGGCATGAAGCATAATGATGTGTTATGAACAAGCATCCAAGTCCAATAAGGCATTGATTAAAGTGTGTGTGTGTGTGTGTGGGGGGGGGGGGGGGGGCTTGTGGGGGGTGGGGTGTGTGTGTGTGTGTGTGTGTGTGTGTGTGTGTGTGTGTGTGTGTGTGTGTGTGTGTGTGTGTGTGTGTGTGTGTGTGTGTGTATGTAACTTTGTACCTAGTTGGCCATTCGCCTATCCACCTCGCTCATCAGGGTCTGCACCCACTTTTGGTATGGATCAGCACAGATAGTCCGTTGTTTTTCCTGACCGGGCCTCATCTTCATCAGAAACCTACCCAAATCAATATGATCATTTATTGTAATGGACACACTTCATCATCAATATGAACAGCATGTGATTCTGAACAGTTAACACTGATAATTGATAACACATAAAAAAAAAATGCTAAACCAACGTTTGGATCAATTCTGAAGAACATTTCACTCCTCAGTAAACAGCTAATTTAGTTTTCCACTGGAGTAAACAGTAAAACAGTGCCAGATGAAACAATTGTAGTGGTTGTTTGGAAGAAACAGGGCCAAAAGTGAGTTAAAATGTGAAAGGTTAAGGACATCATGTTTGGCACTCACGCAACGGCTCTGATGTTGCAATCCCCATCTGTTTCCTGCATCCTGTAACTCTCCACGTTCTTCTTCACGTTCTTTTTCAGCCCCCTTACATGGCCCAGGCAGCAGTTGCCATACGAGCCTGCGGAAAGAGAGTTTGCTTATGAAGGAAAGCCAACATTTATGTCCCTCTTGGGGACAAATAAATCAACTTGCACGCTGTGTTTAGACAAGCTAGTGCAGTTCCAAGTGAGTCCTGCAAAGGGAGCACTATCCTGTCCCTGATATATTACTACTTCTTTGTACTTTATTGGACACTCGGGTCAATAGTAAGACAAAAAATAATAGATCTATCTGTCATACAGTAATATCTCACGTTATAAATTACAGACCATCAAAAACAGAAAGAGGCAACCGAGTGCCTGTAAGTTGCAGTGATCACCCAAAATGTGAAAATCAGCTGCCAAGGAGCTGGCACACATGCAGGCAGCAACCAGCACCCTTTATTTCACAGACTTTACGTATAACTATATCAGTTAGTCTTACCCACATCGATGTGTCAATAAAGTCTGAGTATAATAAGAGACAAAACATAAACAGTCGATTTTATCCCATGTGCAAACAGCATCTCCACAACAGCGTCACCCCACTGATCATAATTTCTCAAAGATGTTTGTATGTGATGTATATTGCCAGTGAGAAAACATCTGTGTATAATGACTTCAATCATCTGTGCAAAATGACTTAAATCAAATGACTTAAAAATGACTTGATCAAATGTATCTTTTCCATTTTCCAAGAACAGAAGAAGAAGATGATCATACAGCTAAGAAGATGATCAACAGCTATGTTTTGATGCAAAAGAGAAAAAAACAAGCCTGGACAGATTGATTACACATTGGTATGAAGCCCTGTGGTCAATTATGAGCAGAGTGGTTTTAGTGTCAACATCAAAGCTGTGATTTATTCTGCCATTCTATGCTCTTCTTCTGAAAAGACCCAAGATATGTGACCTCATATTGTAAAAATGTGTCAAAATATGCTATGATGAGATACAACCAAAGCCAAAATCATACTTTTTGTTGTTTCTGCAAAACCACACACACACACACACACACACACACACACACACACACACACACACACACACACACACACACACACACACACACACACACACACACACACACACACACACACACACACACACACACACACACACACACAAACAAAACATACTGCAAATTCACTCAATTCACTTATTTTATTATTATTGTTGTAGTAGTAGTAGTAGTAGTAGGTAAAACCTTATTTATGTAGCACTTTTCAGAGAAGTCAGAGTGCTTTGCATGATTCAAACCAAACAATATAAATGACACAAATAAAGGAATAAAACAAAGAATTCAAGTGATGCAAATACTAGCAGCTAAAAGGTACTTCCGAGCAGATTAGAGCAGCGGCAGTAAGCACAACAAATGCAAGGTTAAAATCAATAAGGAGACGCAAAGAGGCAGAATAGATGTAGAACGACAGGTTCATGAAATCAAGGCTTAAAGCAGTGCAAACAAACCTTTACCTATAGCCTATATTACAATATAACAGCTGTTGTGTGCAGCAGCTGTAGGTGTGATCTGTTCTCCTTACCTTGAGCCAGACTCAGGTACATGCAGGCGAGGAGCAGAAAGAAAAACAGGAGTTGGAACTTCATGGCTGCTGCTGCTGTTCTTGCTGCTGCTGCTGCTGCTGCTGCTGTGTAGTCGACTGCACAGAAAGAAATTAAACAGATAGATAACAGCACAGCACAAAACAGAAAATTGGACCGCCCCCTCTGTCTTGTTAATGTTTGACTGATGATACCATCCCATCAGAACCACCCCACCTCCCCCGATCTGTGCTCTCATGAAAGAAAAAAAGGTCTATTTGACATGTTTTAGATTTTAAGCCCTGTCTGGCTTCCAGCTGTGTGCAGCTGTTTCATCTCAGTGAAACATGATGAGGTGTTGACTTTAGCAATGGACCAAGAGTGTTTTTGGTAAATGATAGCTGAAATCCCTCTCAGCAAACTATATGATATCGGATTTCCCTGGAAATGTTGTTGGAACACTTAGCAAATGTTTACAAAATCAAGGTCACAGACACACAAAGCAAATAAACGGATGGTATTATGAACATGCAGAGAAGCTTATCTATACTAGTAGGCCTACTCACATTCAATATTTCACAAGACGTCATGGAAGTAAAACCTTCTGTTCTGTGTGTATTCTAGCGTGCAGTGTGCTGTGCAGTGGTTCTGAACTGGTCTAGCCTCACGACCCACATTTCCCCTTAAGTCGTCATTAAGTCGCGACCCACTCACCCACATTTCTGAGTTTGTTTGGTACCAATGGGTGCCTTAGCCTTCTAGTTTCAGAGGCATATCTGTGCCTGCTACAGCCTCTGAAACACAGCAATGTTGGCCATGAACGCCGGCATCCTCAAGTCAAGTTTATTTGTATAGCCCTAACTCACAAGCATGTCAATGAGAATATGTCCAGCTAAGTCTAGCTGACACAACAATAACAATTAAAGTAGTCATAATAACAGCATGATTGAACAAATATAGAGAGACAGAAAGAAATGGAGAAAGGGGGGAGGGAATGTGGGGGAGGAGAGAGCAAGGAAATGGAGGAGGTGAAGCAATCTATGATATCTGATTTCCCTGAAAATGTTTGCAAAATCAAGGTCCCAAACACACAAAGAAATTAAACTGATGGCATTATGAACATGCAGAGAAGCTTATTGTCATGGCAAATTTAATCTTTTCATATGTTTTATATAAATTTTATACTTATTCTACATTTAGATTCATACTTTTATATTGTATTACTTATCAGTAATACATTCTATACTTATTCTATGTTTTATACTAATTTCTAACATATTAATAACTTTTGATGCTTATTCTCATATTCAGTGTGTTGTATGAACGATTCCTTATTATGAACTCTTAATTGTGGTCGGCCTGGCCTAACCAGCTGATGGTTTTAACTTGACAACAAAAAAAACATTCTAAATTTAACCCTAGCTCACTTCCTGTTGCAGTGTATGCTATGGACAGGAGGGGGGGGGGGGGGGAGAAGCAGAGCAGGACTGTCAATTCTGTGAAAACCGTCTATAAGCTACAATGAAAACAGCCAAGGGACTGAAGGCCATTATCCTCACATGTTGCTTTGGTACCAACAGGAAATCTGCTCCCTATGTATCTTGATATTGTTCAATTCAATACATTCATTGAGATCTTATTAGAATCACGTGCTCAGCCAGATGACATGTTGTATGGGTCTGTGTTCCCATTGACTCATTAGCTGTTTTCACACATAGAGACAGGGAAATTACCTGTAAATCAAGACTGGCTATTTCCCGGAATTTCCCTTCACACCTGAGGGATCACATGTGGAAAAACAGCAGCGAAAGTACCTGTATTTGAGGGGGGTCGGGGGGGGGGGGGGGGGGGGGGGCACTGCAGAGCGGGTGGGGAGTGACGTGTGCACTTGGATGGGGAATCGTCCTTATTTTGGGGGTCGGCAAAACTCCGATGGTGAAATAAGGGAAATTGGCACGCCCACACATGAAGCAGACATACCGCTCTTATGACAAGCTCCGAATTGATGAAATGTCTGCGATGACGGGGGCGCGCTTATACCGGAAAACAACTTTCACACATGAAGGCATTACACCGCTTTCTGGTCATTTCCCGGTATAAAGCGCATGTGTGAAAACGGCTATTGTGTAAGCCACTACTGTATTACAATGATCAAACCAGACTTAATTGTCAAAGAAGACATAATTGGTGAACCCTTGACCCAGCTGAACTTCCCCTGGCCCGGTGTCGGGTGTACTGTATGCCCTGTATTTGATCATTGTATACTCTTATTGAGATCATGCGACTGCTGACTCTGGAATATTGTTGTGCTGTCGATTAATTAATTGCATTATCTCTTGTGTATAGCTGTATTGTATGATTTATTATAAGACATGGCCTGAGGCTCCAGTCTCTCGCTTCTTCCCTCACACACAGACGCAGTCTGAGTGAGACTGAAACTGACCAATACAATCTTTTGTATTCTGTTTGATAATAAAAAACCAGCAAAGACATTTTTGCCTTTATTGACTTTTATTCAGTTCAGTGAATATTCCTATTTTTCCGTGACACTTATCTATACTAGTGCTCACATTCAATATTTCACAAGACGTCATAGTAAAAAACTGGTGGTTTTTTAAACTGGTGATCCTCGCAGCTAGCATGAATGTTTGGTACCAATGGATGCCTTGGGCCTTGTAGTTTCATAGGATACATGTACCCTATCTGGCTTTAACAATGTGTCTGCTCCAGCCTCTGAAAGACAGCAATGTTGCTGCTACAGCCTCTGAAAGACAGCAATGTTGCTGCTCCAGCCTCTGAAAGACAGCAATGTTGCTGCTCCAGCCTCTGAAAGACAGCAATGTTGCTGCTCCAGCCTCTGAAAGACAGCAATGTTGCTGCTACAGCCTCTGAAAGACAGCAATGTTGGTCATGAACGCCGGCATCCTCAAGGAGTAGATTAACTTATTTTTCATGATCCGTGACCCACTCAAAACGGCCCCACGACCCACTTTTGGGTCCCGATCCACCAGTTGAGAACCACTGCTCTAGTGCACATGTCCTTTCCCACACTCCTCCTTTGACATGCAAGTTAGTAATACAATTGCCGGGAAGCTCTGCAAGTTAATCTGTACCTCCCCAAAAAGCCTGTGTTTTTCTTGGCTCAGTCCAAGCCAGTGATGATGATAACTGACAAGCTATGATTTCTTACTATGAGTGAGTGCAGCAGATACAAGCGATACTTGAAACCAAAGGTGTTAAAGCTGTGCAGATGTCTGAAACAGTGGCAGGCTCAGGTTGTTTGAAGGGCAGGGGCCAAAAAATTTAAAGGGCACAAGGCATGATGGGACCCCCACCAGCGCGCAAAAAGCTCTGAAGCATGTATGATAGTGTTCTTCATCCTTGATTAAGATTAAGATTAAGATTATTTTATTAGGCGATCAAACACGCCTAACAAGCGCAAACCTTTAAAACCATGGCGCCGCTCCCCTATGGCCCCTTTTCCCTTGCCTGCACCCCTTCCTTGACCCCCCCCCCCCCCCCCCCCCCCCCCCCACACACACACACACACACACACACACACACACACCATCCATATCCCCCAAGCCTAGTGGTTCCCAACCTTGGGGGTTGCGAGTCCCACTTGGAATTCAGATGGAGTTCCCTGAAATGTCCCTTTTTTTTTTTACACCACACACTATTTAAAACTACCCAGGAGGATTAGAGCCAGTGGTGAAAAATGTATGTGAGCACTGAGTTTAAATCAGGATTCTGAGAATAAAATCTGAATTCTGAGATGAATGTCATAATTCTGAAATTAAATCAGAATTCTCAGATTAAAGTCAGAATTCTGAAGAAAAAAAGTCAGCTTTCTGATTTTAATGTCATGAATTCTGATTAAAAAAGTCAGAATTCTAAGATTAAAGTCAGATTTCTGACTTTAAATGTCAGAATTTTGAGGGGGAAAAGTCAGAATTCTGAGATTAATGTCAGCATACTGTTACATGTGACATCACTGATGATGCCACTGATGATATTGCCGATGTATCAAGATTTGAATGTTGGGGTCCCTAGATTTTTGTGATGTCAAAGTGGGGTCACAAGCCAAAAAAGGATGGGAACCCTTAGCTTGCCCTAACCACTCCACCTATACCTACCCCTCAAATACCAACTCTCTACCACCTTCCTATCGCATATGGCCCTTTTCCCACTAAGCGGTAAACATACAGGGAACTATGAACCGTTAAAATGTTTATATCACAAAAACCTCCAAAGTAAAACACAGTAACTACAAATTACTTTACGACTTGAATGTAGTCTATTTATTATCGAGCAAAAAATGTATCATGCCAAAGAAAAGCATTAGGTAATAATAGCCCACTGTAAGCGATTATAAGCTATGCCACAAGGTCACTATAAACGCACTGCTGAGTAGGCTATCACAAAGGGATGCCAAATGAAATGGTGAATAAAAAGAATATAGTCTATCACCACTATTATCACCTTCAAAATAATAAAAATCTATCAACTCCAAAATCCCAAACTGGAAACAGTTAGACATACTGTAGTTTAAAGGCTTTGTTTTACTCTATATATTAAAATAATTCCCTTAGGGAAGGATTTTTACACTTCTGCTGCTTGATTTCGAAATTAAGTTAGCACAGAATTAATAGGCCCTATATCTCTTTTAGTTAGCTAGCTCCTTAGCTATAGGCATCTAGGCTAAAAAAAAAAAATGTGATACAGCTATCTATAAAAGCACTTAGTGTACATACATTACTATGCATCATTGGTAAAACAAAAAATGTACAATTTCAAAGAAAGCTTAATACCTACCTCGCACACTGTAGGAGGGTTAAAGCTGAGCTCAGACTGTCTGAGCTGCCCAGACATCCTATTTCTGTAAACCCCTCTGACATGTAACATTTTAGAGGGGCTGTGGCTAATGGTAATGAGTAAATGATCATAGGCTACACTTAAATAAAACATAATCTAACCTAAGGGTATGATTGAAAAACCGGGAGAGTGCAGATGAGATTACATCAATGCTATCTAGACTCTAGAGATTAGCCTAATTTATCAGCCTCTTCCAAAAACGCAGAAAAGATTTGTTGGCGGCCATACAATGTGTTTTGTATGTACAGTAAGCAGGGTTTGAGGGGTATAGCCTAAATTCAAAATCGTATCAAAGCATTTGGCTGCACGCACCCCTAGACTGTGATCATAGCACCCACTTTGGGAAAGCCATGCCCTGGAGGGCACATTGTAGGGGAGACAGTGTACGGCATGAGTTTTTCATCAGAAAGACATTTGTATAGGGAACCTCAAGTTCATCCCATTGTAACAGTGTTCATTTTGGCAGCTCTTTTAGATTTAGTCTTAGTCTTTGGATGAAAACACTAATTAGTTTTACTCACATTTGAGTCATTTCTATCCTTGATAGTAGTCTAGTTTTAGTTGATGACAACACAAAACATTTTAGTCCAGTTTTAGTTGACGGCATCAGTGATGTCATAAGATGATTTTGGTCAATAATGCACTGATGACATCACTGATGATGTCACAATGTCTATATGACATCATCAGTGATGTTATCAGTGACATCATTATTGACCAAATTCTTCTTATGACATCACTGATGATATCATAGGCCTGGTGATCCAACGACATGCAGCATGCGCACATTCACACACTAATTTCACTCACTCACTGAAATTGTTTTTTATAGTTTATATAGCTTTATAATACATACAATCATTGGTATGGGAGATTTAATCATCAATGGAGGGAAAAAAATATTTTTGATAATCATCCCACAACCCCCCAAAATAATCTCGCGACCCCCTGGGGGGTCCCGACCCCCAGGTTGAGAACCACTGCCCTGGTGCATTACACTTCTCTCTGCACCTGAAACCATAGCAGTCCATTGTCCATATTGTGTCTTGTGTCTTATTGGCACTGAAAGTCCCGTTGTCCGGGTACCATCTGTATCAGTGTGCAATGTGAAGTCAAAGTGTTACCCATCTGTTTCTGCAACAACTGTAACCAAGACCAATCTTGTTTATTTATTGTACTGTCTGTGATTCTGTTTATGATCACCTAGTTTGGTGATCACTCACTTCCTGAATCAGTCTGGATAATATAAGAAAAGACAAGAAAACAAGAAGAGAAAATATTTAATAGTTTTGATGTATTTACTATTATTCTAAAATGTAGAAAAAGTAAAATTAAAGAAAAAAAAGGGTGAACTGTTCCCTTGCCTGGCTCCACGGGCACACGACATGAGAAAATAAAACATACTACACCCCCATCTAGTGGTGGGAACCAGACTTTACCTTCCCTGCCATAAACCCCTTCCAAGCTTCCGCGGCTTCCACTCCATGCTTCCACTCGCCAGGTTTCACGCGCTACTCACTTCCAGGTGGGCGGGGTTTAGCAGAGGCTTGCGTCCATAACAGCTAAGCAGCCTTTTCCAGTCCAGCAAGTCAATAAACACTGGGTGCAAGTCATTCTGACTACTCAATTTTTTAGCAGTTGCCTGGCTGCAGGGCTGCAGGGAGGGTTTTGGTTGTTGGCTAAGACACTTCATACCGCTGCGAGACGGGGTAAAGTGCAGGTCTTGCTGTCGCGCTCGTTGGATGATCCAGTTTAGCAACTTGTTAGCTAACTACCCGGTCAGAAAACCACATGGAGTCCCAAAACACCAGCGGTAACGTCAATGCAAAGACGCTGTTAAACCATGCGAAGACTCTGAAGCTCCACACAGGAAATTTGGTAAACCGAAGTCGTCTAAAAAAGAAGTGTCCGTCCTCTCCCAGCGAAGAGGTAACGTTTATGACTAACCAGTCAAAGTAAACTAGCCCGTGTGTCTGTCTGACTGTCAATTACCAGAGCAACGGTATGTTGTAGGGTATAGCACTGTAGCCTGTATTACTAGCATAGCTTAAAGTTTAGGTGACGCTAGCTAGGTTACTAACTAGGTAGTTAAATATTAATACGTGATTATTGATCATAAATCTTGCAGAAATAAAATTACCTAATCAGCCCACCAGATGGAGAGGATAGACGGGGGTTAAATCCGTTAATATTTCAATGAGGCAATATTTCAGATTGCACCTGTCGAGGTTCATAACTTTACGCCTTAACGTTACAGGATTGAGTCAGTTTAGGCTGAAGTGGATTGTGGATGTGTGGACCATTTAGTGTAACGTTAACCTAATGATGTACCCAGGGGCGGAGCGACCCTATCAGCCCAGAGGGGGCGAAGCTCTTAGGGGGGCCCCATCAAAAAAAAAAAAAAAAATTTTTTTTTTTTTTTTTTGAAGGCCAGGCCAGGCCGCAGGGCCAGTTCCAGAACAAGATGACTAGGGGTGCATCCTAGATAGGAAGGGGTGCAGAAGCCCGGCCGAAGGCCGGGCCCACTCGGGTGGCCGGCCAAAGGCCGGCCGGCCGAAAAATTTGACATGTTATTTTACTAAAAATAATGCATTTGACCATCATTTCAAGTAGAATGATACCACCCAAGCAAGAATATTTCAAGTGTTTCAAGTGCTTTACTGAAATATTTGGACCATATAATGATAATACAATTATCTCAACCTTAAAAGGTTACATATAGGTGCCAAAAAGCCATAAAATCACATCAAAGAACAAAGAAAAACAACAACTATAATTCAAGTTTAAACAGTAAGTGTGCAGCTGTAGCATTTATACATTTTTTTACTTTTCAACTGAGCATGCAGACAAATAAGGGTGCAATGCATGCTTTTGCACCCCCGTAGAACCGGGCCTGCCAGGCCGCAAAGAAAAATGTGCCTTTTTTGCATGTTTGAATCGGTTTTAGCCATATTTAGTGGAATATCTCATTTTAAACACACCAATGTTATTGTCTATTGATTGAATTCCTCTCAGACTCACACCACTGACTTTATTAAATAAAGTCATTTTAAGTCACAACTGTAAAATAGCTGATAGCCCCTATATCCGAAAACACAATTTGTCACTCACTGAGCCAAGTAATATTATGTCCAAGAAAGACTACAGTGAAGCCACTTTACAGACAAGCTTGTTCTGAAGAAGAAAAATAAAAACACAGGTTGCCAGCCAGGTGGCCTGGCCTGCAAAAAAAAAAAAAAAAAAAAAATTTTTTTTTTTTTTTTTTTTTTTTTTGATGGGCCCCCCTGACGAGTGGGCCCGTGGCGGCCGCACCCTCTGCCCCGGCGTACGCTCCGCTACTGGATGTACCGGTATGTACGTTTCAACTATGGCGGGTAATATAAGTTTATCTTCTAGCTTAAGCTAAGGTGAATGGTTTACAGAAGATACCATAACCAGGTCAGGTGTGGAATAGGGTTGTTGGCTGGTTACACTTGGAGGTAACGCTTCAGTTTCCCATGAATGTCCATTGTTGTTTGGTTACTTGATAACTTTTACACAGCTGGCATGTGACCAGACTGACCACAACGCCTGGAGCTGCTCTGCTGACAGGGAATGGGAGAGTGACTTAGAGATAACTGAAAAATGTCCCTTGTACCCTGCTGGTCCACCCAGCTGGTGCGAAGCAATAATCGCGTAAGTGTAATTTGGAAAATCCTGGAGCGAAAAGTGTAAGATTAAGCACAGGTTGTTTTTATGGTTTATTATGGTAATTCACGTTGAAAAAAATAGAAAAACATCGTCCTGGCACCCAGAAACTCAAATACTCCTTAAACGTCTGCTGGGGTCCACCGGCACGCCCATTGACTCCCATTAAAACCGCCTTTTTGAGACCTCCAGGAAATTTTTACAAAATTAATGTATTTAATTTTTTTCAGCGGGCATCCTGTACCAAATACCTTGAAATTTGACCTTAATATCTAACCTTGGGGTTGATTGAACATTTGGTTGAGTTACAAGGCTTCAACATCCATTGCATAGTTTTCCCATTGACTTCAATGTTAATTTTGCAAAAAAACAAACAAAAAAAATCGACTCCCAGCCACTTTCCCCAAAAATAATTATTTTTCTGATCTTACACCTCTCAGTTCGACTCAAGACATCAAATTTGTAGTTTCTATTGTGTTTGCCCCCCCCCCCCTATTTTCTCAGTGTAGGCATAGCAACCACTTGCATGGAGATTTACATGAATTATACACTACAGTCATCGTCATGGAAACATGGTCACATGACCTTGAAACCCGGATTTTCCGGTGCAAACTACTGATTTGAAGCCTTTAGACCGAGATTGGTGGAGGAATCAAGCTATTTCATGTTTTTTGTGAAAATTTGCTGGGAGTCCAAAATTGGCAGTTTTGTGTTTTTTATGGTTAACTTTACCTGTTTTGAAAGTACATCGTATCTCAGCAACCGTTGGTCCTAGAGACTCGCGGCGGCCATGGCTGGAATCAGCGTCGAAAAGTGAGTATAAGTATTGAGTATAGTCGTGCGTGGTGTGGCGATCAGGCCTTCCGTTTCCCGAAGACGATGCTTCTGCTCTGCACCGAGGCATGGCCAGCCTGATGCCGGGGCAGACAGGCCTCTCAGGCGGGCTGTCAATCAGTGTAGGTCGGTGCGTGTAACTTCCTCATTGGTCCGCGGACGCAGGTCAGACCCGTGTGAGTGTTGACCCGGATGTCAAAACTCGATCATGGCGTTCACTCAACAGTTGCTGGGAGTTACATTTACTCCTCAAAGTAGCCTATAATTTCACAATAAAAACAACACGACCGTTTTGAAAACGTTTGGTGACGGTTGGTTCTAACGGTTGTGTTTCAGCAAGTAAAACAACTTGGTTGGGAGTTTATTGTTATGGTTATGCTTATGGTTTGGATATATAAAAAAACTAAATGTGATCCCCCCTTTCCATAAATGCAAAGTTGATTTTTTTTAGCAAGATAAATATTATTCAATGTAAAAATGGCAATTGTTTTTATTACTAATATTACTTTTTACCTATATTACCTTATTTTGTTATAGAAATAAAACACACATACAAGTTCACTTTGAGAAACAGAATAATGTATTTCAGAATAATGTATTTTCAGAACAAGTTTCAGAACAAGTTTCAGAACAAGTGCAGAACAGTGCATTTCAGTATCAGCATCAATAAAGTTATCACAAACAAAATTAGCCTAGCCTACAGCATAAACAAAAAAATAAAAAATAAAAATATTTGAATAATAAAAATAAAGCAGCAACAAAATTAGGCTACATAGACTACACCACTGGTATGCCAGTGGTGTAGCCTATGTAGCCTAATTTTGCAAAGCAACTCTGGCTGCACTGTGGGCATATCAACAAAAAAAAAACACAACAAAATTAGGCTGGCATACACTCACTGCACAGCACAACTCGAGTGTTGCTGCACTCTGCGCATAAGCTTCTCTTGCAGCTGGCACAGGTGCAGGTACTGCGGCCTTTTTTGCAGATACGACACTTCTGCCTCGATTTTGTGGGCTTGGTGGGAGGAGGCTGGAGGGTTGGACCCGGCCGGGGGGGTGGAGCCAATGCTGCTGCTGCTTCACCTGCTTGGCGTGCAGCACACTCTCTCGCCATGGTGACGAGGGCGGCGGCCCCTGCTCCTCTTGGTAGGCGCTCCCGGTGGGCCATGTAGGGAATGGTCAGCGCCTTGCCCAGCTCCTCAATGAAGAGCCGGCGTCTGTATTTGGCTCGGGCGTGCCAGATTGGGTCTACCTCCTGCCAGAGGACCCAGGCATTGTAGGCGGATGTGTCAATAATGTGGTGGAAGACAGCCACTGGCCAGCGGCTGGTCTTTCTGCGGCAGGTGTACGTTCCAATACACTGGATATGAGAGAGAGAGAGAGACAGGGGAGCATCATTAGACCAAATTATATTATGACATCATTATTGACCAACATCAGAGGCACTGAATAATTTCCCTAAGAAGAAAACTGCTACAAACCTTGTCGAGGTTATCCACCGCCCCTTTGGACTTGTTATAATCTAGAATCATCTTCGGCCTCTGCTTCTGGTCCCCTGGATGAAAGGCTGCGTTGCGGTGTTTGGTGGACAGCAACAGCACATTTTTGCCTTTTTTAGGGACGTAGCTGGCCAGGGTGCACCGTTCCTTGAACCCAAACAGGGTGGAGTGTTTGGCCCGGCCCACGGTGGTGCGGAGGACAGGGGGTACCTCCGTCCGGGACTTCCTCATCGTCCCGAGCAGGGTCATTTTTCTGCTTAGCAGCTGCTCTCCAAGCCCGTAGCTGCAAGGGTAAGTAATAATTTACAGCGTCAAAAATAAAATAAGATAGGCTAATAGCCTATAAAATTCCGTCAAAAATAACATGCAATAAAATAAATGCATACCTCGTAAAAAAGTTGTCTGTTGTGACAGTGCCCTGCAGCCCTTCGGTCAGCTGGAGCACTACCCTGGCGCCCTGGTTCCTTTCGGGTTTCTCCCCGGTCTTCCCCGTGTAAATCTAGGTTCGGAATACAGAGTGTTAGGCTACAATCACATGCATAAAAAAATGATAATTTGCAACGTAATAATAATAATTATAATAATAATTCAATTGTAGTAGTATTATTATTATTACCATTATTATGATATAATTATAATGATTACAGAATAATTCTAATAATAATAAAATTATGATTATTATTATAAAACCATATCCTACCTCGACGTTCCAGGCGTAGGAGGTGCGCACGTCTGCGCAGCACCAGACTTTTAGGCCGTATCGGCATGGCTTCGATGGAATATACTGCCTGAAAAGGCAGCGGCCTCGGAAAGGGACCATCATCTCGTCGACGCAGACGCTGCTCCCCGGGTTGAAATTGAGCGCCAGGCGGCGGTGCCAGGCCTCCCAGAGTGCTCGGATGGGAGCCAAGCGGTCCGGCTTGCCTCCGCGGGAACGAGACGTCCGGGTCAGCTTGTCATCGAACCTGAGGAAAATGGTAAATATGTAAATAAAAATAATATTCAATAATTCAGAAAAATATATAGACTATAAAATATAAAATAAAGTATTGAAAAAGAAAAGTGAAAAAACAAACCTTATTTGAGATGTGAGTGCCTCGAACCTTTCACGGGACATGGTGGCCCGGAAAATGTTGCGTCCCGTCCCCTCGAACCACAGGCTTCTTGTGCATTCATGAGCGCTGCGGTAGACCCCAGCTAGGAGTAGCAGACCGATGAAGGCTTCTATCTCAGCCGCATCGGTCCGCTTCCAGCTGGGGCCTACCGCACGCTCGGCCCGCAGATTGGTGTTGTGGGCTATGCCCTGGACCATTTCAGCTGTGATGAAGAGCCGGAATGTTCCCTCTGGGTCGTCCGCCCTTGCGGCCCCGTAGCGGGTGATGCCCCGGGTTGTTGCAGCGGGGTAGCTGCGGTCGGTGGTCCCGCTGCTGTCCCGGGACCAGGGCCCGGCCTGGGACATCCAGCACGGCGGGCACGGCGGGCACGGCTGGGCTCTCTCCGGCTCCGGTTGTTCTTGCTCCATCATCTCCTCCGTCTCATCCTGGGATGGCTCGCCTTGGCGAGGGGCCCATGTCGGGTCATCTTGTTCACCCTCACCTGAGCTTGATGAGCCAGAACGGGGGGGATCCCCTTCCCCATCACTCTCGTCCTCCTCCGAGACACCGGTGTCTTCCTCCGAGCTGTATACTTCATCCTCCAACCCATCCTCAGCTTCGGGGGGCAGCTGCACAAGAGCCAGGGCTTCTTCCACGGTGTATTCTGCATGGCTTGCCATCTCGGTCAGTGTCAGGGTGAAAGGAACGGCACCCAGCCACGACATACATATATAAACTATTTATATTTATAAACAACATCAGAAACGGCGCCAATCTCACGCAGATTTTATTGGTTATTGGGCCCTGACGACAGTGTTACCCTATCCTGGGCCCGTGCGACAGTGTCCACCCTATCAGGAAGGCACTTCAGCACTGGGACCTGTCCCATGTTGTTTATCAACATCACCATCGAACACGGGCCACTGAGACCCCGTCTCTATGGGCCCTGACGACGGTGTCACCTATCACGAACGCCCCGACGCTGTTGCTGGGCCCTGACCACAGTGGCACCCTATCACAAACCGTTTCAGTCCTGGGAACTGTCCGATGTTATTTTCCCCAAAAACGACATCAATAACGGGCCACCGCGAAGCCATTTCTATGGGCAATGACGACAGTGCACCTATCACGAACAGCTCCGACGCTGTTGCTGGGTAGTTGCTGGGCCCTGACCACAGTGTCAACCAATCAGGAACGGCTTCAGAGCTGGGAACTTTCCCATGTTTTTATTCATGGTGGAGCTCATGTGTGGGTGTGTATTGGGATCAGAACTGGAGTTTAGGAGATCAGAATGAAAATGTGCAATTCTCAAAAGATGAAAGATGGAAGAAAAATAATTCTTCCGCGAAAAATGTGTCAAATCCAATGCTATGATAATCCCACCGGTGTAGATCCAGGTGGCATTCATGGGAAAGGAAAAAAATCATATTTTGTTTTCTACTGTAACTTTTATTGTACAGTAAGTACAGTAAACTGGCATTCGAGGGGTTAAAATTCAGAGTAAGCACTAAATGTTGATATGAGGTATGAGGGATGAACTTACCAATGGATAAGAATCAATAAAAAATAAAAATAAAATTAATTAAGACTATCAAAAATAAGAATTAATATCAAGGTCCATGTACATGGACCAGCAGACGTTTAAGGGTAACACAGTTAAAAAAATGCAAATTTGCAATTCTCAAAAGATGAAATATGGAAGAAAATAATTCCTCCGCGAAAAATGTCTCAAATCCACAGCTATGATAATCCCACCGGTGTAGATCCAGGTGGCATTCATGGGAAGGGAAAAAAATCATATTTTGTGTTTTCTACTATAAATTTGATTGTACATTAAGTACAGTAAACTGGCATTCGAGGGGTTAAAATTCAGAGTAAGCACTAAATGTTGATATGAGGTATGAGGGATGAACTTACCAATGGATAAGAATCAATAAAAAATAAAAATAAAATTAATTAAGACTATCAAAAATAAGAATTAATATCAAGGTCCATGTACATGGACCAGCAGACGTTTAAGGGTTAGCGGGTTAGCAGGGTACAAGGGTTTTAAGCCCATGGCACACACAAATCAAACATTCTCCAACAGCTGCTACAGTAACAAGGACAAACAAGAATTGAACATGTTGAATCTGACCAAGCATCTCCAAACAATTCTAAACAAGACAAGGACAGACAGCCAAGGCACACCAAACAAACATCTGTTTGTCCGTGTTTGTTGGAGAATATTTGATTGGTGGGCTATTGGCATTGCTTGTGAAATATTGCAGCAAGAAGGATTTACCAGTACACTATAGAAAGTGTGACATGTGCAGTCCATTAAGAACTTTTATTTCATTTAACTGTCATCATATATTAAAAATTGATGGACTGCAGCAGACAAGACTGCCTCTAGTGTGTGTGTGTGTGTGTGTGTGTGTGTGTGTGTGTGTGTGTGTGTGTGTGTGTGTGTGTGTGTGTGTGTGTGTGTGTGTGTGTGTGTGTGTGTGTGGTTGGATATGGCAAAGTGTGGCATTACACTACGAGTTGATGATTCAGTCCGAATATCAGGCTAGCATTACACAGCAAGAGACAAACAGAAGATTGTATAAAAACTTTGAACATTTTGTCAGCAGACAGTGTGCTATTTAGCAATTTGCTTAAATTGTGAGTAATGTGGCTAGGGGCTAAGCATCTTGTACCTCAGAACTACAGTATTTAGTCCAAATCTTTATATTTATTATAAAGTTAGCAGTCTATTTGGGGCGGTCTAGCATCTCTTCGTTTGGCACCACACTGAACCCCCTTGTGGCAGAATTCTGGATAAGCTGCAGGAATGAGGAGGACCTGTGAGTGAGGCAGGAGTAAAACCAATTGCAGTAATCTAAGTGGGTAAACAAATGCTTGAATGACCCTCTCTTAATCACTTGAGATAACACTAGTTTGATTTCTGAAACAATTCTCAGCTGCAGAAAACACACCTGCACAGTTCACAAGCCTGTTTGCCCAAGGTTGAATTTGAAGCAAAGACCTGAGGCTAAGTGCACCAGCTAACTACATATCATACTTTGAGAACTTAACCAAAAAGAACACTTTTGGATGAAAGATTTGTTTGGATGAGATAGAAAAATATATATCACGCTAGAGCATTCACGAGTCCAATGTTCCCTATAAGCTGTGTGCATTTGGTGGCCTAATATCTCATAATTGTCCTCCACCATAATTGTCCTATGAATCGTCTCCCTCCATTTTTTAGTATGCCGCTAGGGGGTGGCATTGATAATGCATGGGACTGCCCCAAGGGTGGAACTACATCACTTTGGGGGACATGTTTACTAGTTGCGTGTTTATCACAACAAAATGTTATCAATAGTAATATCTTGTCATCATCAGTCATTGCACCATTTATCCCCACAATGATGGTCGGGATTAGGGAATTTGTCATACTTTTGATTTGTTGGTTTCCAATCATGTTTTTCTGTCTGATATATTTCAGCTTCAAGACTGCATTCGAGCCACGCTGACTGACTGGTTTTCCACAATACAACCACCTTCCGAGGTGATGAGGCATCACAATTTTCTGATTGTTCCCAAAGTAGTGCT
Organism: Poromitra crassiceps; assembly: GCF_964638095.1. NCBI lineage: Eukaryota > Metazoa > Chordata > Actinopteri > Beryciformes > Melamphaidae > Poromitra > Poromitra crassiceps. The sequence continues at coordinate 13,808,495 of NC_139632.1, forward strand.
GATGCATGATTCATAATATGTGTCTGTGCATAGTAGTACACCCTAACCAATCTCTCCTACCTTGTGTCCAGTTGTTGGGCTGGGTCTTTAGATCCAGTGCAATGATTTCAACTCAAGTCAGGCGCATCACCTAAACCGAATCAAATCAATGTTGGTCTTTAAGCTTTTTGGGTGTTCAACAACCAGAAAGCTGTAAAGACATAGCTTTATATTTAAAAAAATGACCACATGGAGGACGTCACCGCCCAGCGACACACCACCTACAGTAAGCCATTCAAAAAGCCAGGGATAACCCTATCTAAAGTTATGCACGTATTATAAGCAATACAGAAACATGGGCGATAGCATTTGCATACAGCCACGTAGTATGTGGATGAGTGGGACGATAACCTTCTACTACTCCATCAGGCAGTAGCATTCCAGTGCCTGCAAAAACAATAACGGTCATCAAAGGATGCCCGCACAGCCTTACTCAAAGGGAGCTGTCATAGTGAATGTTCATGCAGTGTTGGCTGCCAAAGGCACCACTCCAAATGTGTGTCTGCCTGCTGGGTGGGGGTGAGTGATGTTATTAATTAAATAACCATTTCAATGTAATATGCTTTCCAGGAGGTGCTGGTAGTCCGCTTTTGCCAAACTAGCACAGGATGAGAATAGTAGAATACAGGTTAGACATGCAAACAAGCATACATTCAGCAGCACCTAGCAAACAGTCCCACTGAACACATCCGTACTTGGTTGCTTTGAACACATGCCTACTTGACTCTGGCCATGGTTGTTTTGCAGTTGTCAGCTAATCTTCTTCTTCTAGCACCACGCCACTGCATTCAAACTGGGATGGGGAAGGTTTGGGAGAGAGGGGATGACGTTATCTTGAACACACACAAATACAATGGATAATGTTAACATCACATCCTGTGTTTATGACTCCGAGGCTTATTGGAAACATCCCTTGTGAAATCTCCAGATTGTGATGAGTCATGCCTTCTGGGTTCCCTTCATGGTGTATTTGTCACATCTCGACAGAAGTAGGAATACTGGCTAAACAGTAGAGCTCCAGACGTCAGCAGAAGTCAAATTCCATGTCATGTGCTGATATGGAAAATTGAAGTTCCATTCATTTGCATTTCATATTCAATAAGAGATATAATTACATACACATTTATAATTTTGAGTTATGTAATTATAGCTTTATTGAATATGTAATGACTTAAATTCTATAACCTGTGCTATGCTAGGCATGATAGAAGTTGTCCTGTTTATGAACAGAGTGCTTGTCTCATCATGTAGGAGCTCCCAGATACACTGGACTGCTCCATACCTCAGGCAGCAACAGATGCCATCACACCTGAAGAGAGGGAGGAGCTGAAGGTTTCTGGTTAGTATTAGGTGTATTACTTTTTATTTATTATTAGGTCTATTTTTTTTTTTATTTTTTTTTTACAATCAGCCTGCATGTTTGTATTTCTGTGGTCTCTGTTTGTTGGGTTAATGTTGTCTTATATCATCTACCTGTATCTTCTGTACATGTATTTAGGGCTTCTCTCAGTTTAAAATTAATATAATACTTAATTCAATACATTGTACACATTTCCTCCTGGACAACTGTTCAGGCTCACTAAACTTTTCTTGTTTTACCCCCTGGGGTTTTCACTGCTGGGTCCCATGATGAAAAGTGTGTGCATATGGTGTGGGGGGGGGGGGTGGCTTTGGATTTGTCTTTGTTAGTTTTTACATCCTTCCTTGATGGAACTTTGAGAAATGAAGTTGGAAACCCTCATTACTGTTATTTCGACACAAAATGGCCCCCGTGAAAAAGGGTCTATTAACCCAAGGGAGACCCATAGCATGATTTGTTTATGCTTTCCTTGTTTTTGCAGTCAAGCTGTTCCTGTGCGAGTCAGATCAGTCTTCTATCCGAGATGCAGTGGAGATGGGTGAGCTTTTAATCTCTTAAGTCTAAAACTAAATTTTAATGGCTGTCTCTAAAGGCACTGCACAGCTCACGTGAAACTTTTTTCTCTGAACTTCATAAATGGCCTGTGCAATGTAGTGTGTTTTTGTAAGAGCTCTAAGCAAGAGTGAAACGTACTCAGGACATTTCCATCCTTTGTTTATCTCGCACCTCCAGCCTGCCAGACATTAGCAGTGTCCCAGCTAGACTCTGTAATCATAGCACCACGTGAGCCTCTGGAGGGCAACAGCCAAACTCTGTCCCACCTTCAGCCAGCCTGGGAGCAGTTGGAGGCTCTGGTCAGGAGCCAGCGGATTGCAGCCATTGGCACCTCTGACCTGGACAAAGATCTACTGGAGCAGCTCTACAACTGGGCTCAGGTGAGTGTAACTCTCGTGTGCACGCCTCTATTTGTGTCAACTTTCAGTTCCACGAGATGTTGACACGTTAATAGGTTTGACAGGCAGATAAGCATAGTTATATTTTCCCAGGATAAAATGTGGCCATTGGCTGCAACTAACGATTATTTTCGTTATTTATTGTTGATTATTTTTTCAATTAATCGATTACCGTAAATTCCGGACTATAAGCCGCGGCTTTTTTCCCGTTTTTTGGCCTTTTTTGCCCCCTGCGGCTTATATAACGGTGCGGCTTATCTATGGATTTTTTCCAAAAAAAAAAAAAAATCTCTCTTTTTTAGCACTCTTTCTAACTATAAATCCACTTCTGTTTTAATTTCCTCTCTTGCCCTCTTTTAACAACATAACATAACATAACATAACACAACACAGGTAAGCAGAAAGAAAAAGACGAAGCAAATCACCGCCATGAATGAGGAAATGACTCACCTGCTGGAGGCTGGAGATACACGGCTTGGGCTAAACTTTTACTCCGTGAAACACTATCGATTAAGTCCGACATCGCTCAGAGGTTTGAGCAGCTTGAAAACAAGTTTGAAAACGTGCAGAAGTCCATCCACTCACTCACTAAAGAAAATAAGCGAACAGAGTTTCTAATGCGGAAAAGCGCATCAGCGCACTGGAGGACAAAAACAACACAGTGAGTCCGAAAGTGGATAAAATGCAAAAACAAATCGAACCCCTGCACACGCAGGTTGATGACTTAATCAGCAGGAGTAAAAGAAATAACATTCGCCTGATCAATGTAAAAGAGGGAGCTGAGATTGGTGACATGGACGCTTTCGTGGCAAAATCCTGTGTTACATCCTGGACCTGAAGGAAGGCGAGAAACCACCAGAGGTGGACAGGGCACACCGGGCGCCTCGGCCACGTCCAGACCCCGGCCTGCCACCGAGGGCCATCTTCATCTGCCTACTCCGCTGGCCCGACCGTCAACTCATCCTCCAGGCTGCGGGGAAGAAGCCCCTCACCTGGGAGGGTACGCGCTTTTTCGTCCGGCAGGACCTCTCCGCGTTGGTGCAACAGAAACGCGCAACATACAACAGCATCATCGAAAAGGTTAAAGTCAATGGATATCGCTTTGGCGTACTGTACCCAGCGAGACTCGTCATAACCATTGATGGACAGCGGCGGAACAAGAGCTCAAAGTGAAACTGCCGAATATCTTTTGAGTTGGACTGGTCAATAGTACTGTGAGTAACTAAAATAAAAAAATAAAAAACGGAATTCTCTCTTCTTTAGCACTCTTTCTAACTATAAATCCACTTCTGTTTTAATTTCCTCTCTTGCCCTCTTTTCACCACACCGCGGACACTGTGTGCACTGTAAAAAAAACAAAAAATACCACAATGTGTGATTTTGTCTGGGGATTAGTGACCTGACTTTTGTTTTGTTGAAATGTTAATAAATGGGAGCTTCCCCAAACAGCCATCTCTTTCCCGACAATCCCCTCTGTGCACGAAGCCTTACATATGGTAATTAAACATCAAAACACCCGCGGCTTATAGACCGGTGCGGCTTATATAAGAAAAAAATAGTCACCTTTGAAGGTGCGGCTTATAGACCGGTGCGCCTTATAGTCCGGAATTTACGGTAGTTGTTTGGTGGTCTCTATAACATGTCAGAAAACTGTGAAAAATGTCGTTCAGTGTTTCCCAAAGCCAAAGATGACGTCCTTAAATCTCTTGTTTTCTCCACAACCCAAAGATATTCAGTTTACTGTCACAGAGAAGTAAAGAAACAAGAAAAGATTCACATTTTAGAAGCTGGAATCAGAGAATTTTCACTTTTTTTCTTTAAAAAAAATGTAAACTCAAAATGATTCTCAAAATAGTTGATTAATTTTCTGTCAATTGATTAACTGATTAACGGTTGCAGCTCTACGTTGTACCTCTGACCATTTTGTATGTTGAAGCAAATAAAGCCAGTTGTTCACCACCTCCCCTCCCTTGGCCCAGGTGAAGCCCAGCAGTAACCAGGTGAACCTGGCCTCGTGCTGCGTGATGCCTCCTGATCTCACAGCCTTCGCCAAAGAGTCTGACATCCAGCTGCTCACACACAGCGATCCCAAAGGTCCAAATCCATTTCAGTCTTTCTGTCATACTCTCTTGTTTACAAGTGCTTTGCATACTGTGTAAGCCAGGGGTGCCCAATAGGTAGATCTACCGCTAGATCTCGGGCTGGTCAGTGAGTAGCTCGCCAAAGAAATACAAAATTTATAAAAAAAAAAAAAAATTATGCATAAACTAAATACCACTATAGCTAACTCAGTATCTACAGACTAGTATTTGATAACATGATACATGATAACATTATTAAATAATGTTAAATAAATAATATAATACTGTTAAAATTGGCTAAATATGTACTTTGGGGGGACAAGTTTGGGCACTGTGTGTGTGTGTGTGTGTGTGTGTGCGCGCACAATATGACTTCACCTTGTATCTGTTTGCTGTTTTGGGGAATGCTTCTTCATGAGTTGTAAGCTAATCCTGGCCTCTCATGTTACTGTCTACAGAGCTGATGTCTGCGGCCACGTTCCAGGAGGCCGTCCAGGAGAGCACACAGGACGTGCAGGTTGCCGACTGGAGGCTGGAGTGGGTCCTGCGCTACTCCATCATTGTCAAGAGCAGGGGCATCATCAAGGCAAAGGGCTACCTTGTCAATGCCAGGAAAACTAGTCCCTAGCACAGCCCCGCTACAATGGAAAACACAGGGATGAAGCCATTTTCCTCCTTTTCATACATAAATACACACACAACATGCAAAGTAATACAAACTTTGTCTAATGGATGCCACTAATCAACATAGGTCGTAGAAACCATTGTTTTGTAAATTGAATCGCTACGGGATGAAGTTGTGTCTTGATCATCTATGATTTCTCAACTTTCCTCTTCAATCCTATGAGATTGAAGATAAGAAATTCACACACAAGGTCAAGCCCAGTAGCAGTGCAGTAGACTGCAGAGAGAAACAGGCAGAACGGGGTAGGAAAATCCAGCCTGACCTCCAACTGGATATGACCCATGACGGCGTTTGTGCAAGCAGCCGAATACGACCTGACATCACGTTTCAAGCGGTCGTGTGAATAACAGCCCAGTCTCAAGAGTTTGGTGAAAATATAACCAGTCAATTTAAAACATAACTTTGCATGTCAAGAAAGTAACAGTTTGTCGTCAAACTGAAACGTAGGGGTTAGTTTCGTATAAAATCTACATAGCTTGTGGAAGCGCGTGGCATGTCGCCGGTCTTCAGCTTTGCCGGTAGAGAAAGTTACATCACATAATGCCTACCCCACACTACAGGATAATTTGCAAGATTATGGCCAAGATTCCCCCCTCCCGATTTTCTCGGGGGTGCTCCCGATTTGAAGCGCGTCGGGCAGATAATCTTCCCAAATGATCCTGTAGTGTGTGGGGTTCCAAGATTCACAATCGGGAAGACTGCCTCTTCCCGATTGTGAATCGGCCATATCTAACATGTTAGATATTTACAACCCGACAGGCGATTGCATCTTGAGCAGAGAGCCAGTAGTAGCTGCGTTTCCATTAGTTTTTCGCAAAATAAACTGGTCCGCGTCCACCCGCAGCCCCGCACAGAAACAAAGAACGAGGAAATTGTCATCGAGGTGAAATACCCGTGCATCTTTGAACGGGACGGAAAACTATTGCTAATGCTATACTGCAAAGCATGTAGCCTACAACAAGCGCTTAGGTCTCATAGCTTCCCGCATCGGCGAGTGTCCGCACGGAAAAGTGACGCCTACATTCCACTAGGTCCGTGTTCGGTCCGTCTGCGCTGCGGTACGGCATCGGAGCCGATACGTTTCCACTGAGTCAAAATTAATCAGCAGACGCGCCCCTCCACAAGGCACCTACAGACGGTTTTCGCCTGGCCGTGCACAGTAGGCCTACACCCCGAATGGACGCGGCTGTCCGCGCAAATATTAGTTAAACAAATCCTTTCAGTGCAAATGCATTATAAAAACAAAAAATAAGATTTGTTTAGAAAACGAAATGACACAAATGTATTATTATTATTATTATTATTATTATTATTATTATCATTATCATTATTACTACTACTACACCCCGTGCGCACACTGAATAGGCATTTTAAAAGTTAACGTCGAGCCCTGCTTCCAAGGTGAATCTTCTGCATAATCTTCTAGTGTGTGGGGTTGCGTTTGAACAGACGCGATTGTGTGTGTGTCCCAAGATTGAAATGTTAAAAAATCGGCTCTCTCTGTCCTGTAGTGTGTGGGCTCTCAAGATTTTTATAATCTTCAAGGATTTGAAAATCCTGTAGTGTGGGGTAGGCATTAGGCGACAGTGCATGTAGTCCTTCTGATTTATAACTTCTAGTGCAACAGTTTGGCAACAAACTGTGACTTTCTTGACATGCAAGTTACGTTTTAAATTGACAAAATTAGTGTTGGCACCCCGTGGCACAATTCAAACGAAAAAGTAACCTTATTCTCCGTCCACCGCCATTCATATTTTTCGCAGCGCTGGTACAGGGAGAAAGGAGGAAGTGACGTTTCACTTTGGCTCTCTATTACGACCTCATGGAGCATATGAGTTGGAGGACATTTTTGGAAAATTTCACCCCGTGTGCCGAGTTTCTCTGATGTGGCTCTCATCATGACCGATACATTCATAGTCCAACCACTCATCACCACAGTGGAGGCTTTGTTTTAATGCTGGAGATCTAGGTAGCTGAACCTTTATCCAGTGTGGTTTCTTAACCATGTCCTGATGTGAAGTGCCTCTCTTCCTCTTCTCCTCCTTATATCTTCCATATCTGCCTCATTTAAACTCAGTGTTAGTCAAGCTTTATGGGATCTGAATGAAAATATTGTATGAATTGATATCACAAGGAAAAGGTAGATTCATCACTTTTAGATTTTAGTAAACTACCGTAGTCAGAATTAGTCCAAACTTTTTGAAAGGGGGAAACAAAACCTAGTATGAACATTTTCCAGCATACAGTATTAGATATAAAGTTCTTTTTGAGAAAGGTCTGATTTTATTCTTGCTATTTAGATCTAATACCTACTGTATATTAATACCGTTTGCATTCCTCAATGGAGAGAAAATTTGAATCCAACTACAGATGAGATGTTTATTTTATTATCTGTTTTAAGTACTCAAGTGGTTACAAAAGCAATATGTATGTGAATTTGTCATCTTACCATGCTTTTTTCAGTACCTGCCCTGTGCAGCCGTCAGCTAATGAAATGTGTCCCTCCCCCATGCTCATGAGATTAACTTGAGGGAAGCAGTACTTAGTAGCAATATTTTGAGATTGATATTCATAGCTGACTGATATCTCTTATTTGCATGTTATAGCACTGGAAAGTCAAGTAAGTGTAAAAACGTGTTAACACTGAGGAAGTGCTTGAATACCATTTCTTATTTATGATTCATGGCTTTTATCTCCAGACAGGGTCCAGTAGATCTTAGGAAGACACGTTTTCACTTGTACTGTAAACATAATATATTTAATGTTGGCATTATCTGTATATCATTAATTGGCTTTATTAAAATTATGAAACATTTACACTGTCAGTTCTGTTGAGTAACGTGTAAAAATATATTTAAAAGTATAATATAAACATGGCCTTCTTGTGTAAAGAGTAGTTTGATAGTGTGTTCGTTAACATAGCGTAAAAGGTGTAAAAGGATGATCTTCCTTAATGGCTTTTGTCTTGGCACTGCTCTAATTTGAGGTGTTCTACCCAAAACTTTGAGGCAACTACATGGCCCATATTTGCCCCAATTAAGTCCAATTAAAATCTACAAAGTGGTGAATTGATTCAGTGAGTAATCAAATTACAAACAAGGAATTTGATTTAGCAAGTATGCAGTGCAGGCCAGGGTTACATCAATAGTGGAAGAAAAAGTAATACAGAAAAACAATCAAATTATAAAGTGAAAATATAAAGTCCTTTCTTTGGGGGGGGGGGGGCTTTCTGGTCTCGTTGAAGAGGCAAACTCCCTGTGAAGAGGTTCTGGGACGAGAAAACGAATAAAAAAAAATGTTGCTGTGTCCGTTCTCGGCTTCCGTAGTAATTATGTGATCAACGAACAATACCATTATTGTAACTTCAACTCGTTTACACAAATGCCACGCTGAATGTGCTCCACTCCACGGGGACACCTCGCCATTCCGAAGTGTCGGCATTCCGATCATTGACTTCTATGCTTTCGGAGAGGCGGCCCTTTTTTATCTCCAAAAAATGTTTCGCCGAGAGGTTAGGTTAGGCTTAGGCGTGGGGGGTGGGAGAGGTTAGGTTTAGGGTTAGGGTCTGGGGGAGGGTTCTTTCGCAATGGCGAGGTTAGGGTTAGAATTTTGTCGGAATGCCGGTATTTCGGAGTGCCGACATTTCGGAATGCCGAGGTGTCCCCCCACTCCACACTGTAATCTGTGCCTTTGCCTGTGCGTGTATCGTATGGTCGAGTCTAGTCGCTGCGGAAGTAGGGCGAACAGCAAGAGCTCATGCAAGAGCTCCGTTGTGCTTGCTGCAGCTGCTGGCAACTCATGCTGGCAACAATAAGACTTCCTGTCCCGTGAGCTAGCAACAATAAGACTTCCGGTTACCTTCAAAGTAAATGACGACCGAAACCCACCGTGGTTCAGCCAAAACCACGCCCTGTGCCCGCCTACGCAGCAGTCAAGCGCCGGGATTGGCCAGGAGCAAGTCTTTTGTCTTCTTTTGACAGCTGGAATCTCCCACACATTGCTCCCACACCACAAACACTGCATGACGCAGCCCAGCGATTTCATTAACCAACTGAAATTGCTCTTGATAGCGGACATTGACGCTATTAACGCTAATGAAAACGTAATACAAACTTTTAACACATTTCCCACACCACAAACACTGCGCCCAGCCCAGCGATTTTATTAACCAAATTGCTCTTGATAGCGGACATTGAAAATAAATTACTGTAATATATTAACACCAATCAAAACATAACACAAGCTTTTAACACACAATCGATTTTTAAACATACCCCTTGAAACAAGGTTAACTCAGGCTTAACAATTGTTAAGCGGCTTAAACTCAGGAACTCACATGGTCAGACAGGAAGGCTACAACCAAAAAAGTTCCGGCTGAAAACATGCATGCAACTTCAGTTCCTACTAGAATGGTTCCTAATCAGACATCAACATTGCGCTACTCCGCGGGGTTCCGCATTTCTGGGTGGCAAGTGAAGTCATGCTGAGCCCTCGTATAGGCATATAATAATAAATTTAAACATGCAACTGTTGGGATGCTGAATATAAACACTGGCTGTTAAACTGTTGGTACTGCAGGCTGGATGAAGTTGGAAGCTGCATAAAACATTTTAAAACCATCTAAAAAAAGTAAATAAAGTTAACTGTTGCTTCTCGTCTCGACATGGATTCCAAGCTGTGGAACAGGGAAGAGGATTCGTGAGCATGGGCGCCTGGCCAATCCCGGCGCTTGACTGCTGCGTAGGCGGGCACAGGGCGTGGTTTTGGCTTAACTGCGGTGGGTTTCGTAATAACGCGTAAAAAGATTATTTTACTTTGAAAAACGGCCCCGGAAATGCTTAATTTTACTCGTCTTATTGTTGCTGACTGAACAAGTAGTAGCAGCAAGATGGTGGCCACCAGGAGAGGAGTGCGTGTTCACTCCCCGACTAAAACAAATTCCGAACAATCCTCTGCTGAGCAAGTAAGTATGAGAATGAGACGTTTCCCATGTGGTCTAGATGTACACAGCTCATATATAAACTAAGTAACGTAAGTTAGCGGCGAGCAGAGCCTGACGCGTGTCTGTTCAGCTGCTCTCACGTGGCAGAGTGTCCACTCAGACTGACATGGTCGCACTTATAGTTTGTAAACATAATTTTGTGTTTAGATAACGAATGGAAAAGTAAATGGCTGGACAAAATGCTGAATAGGTGGATGGCCTGTTATCAAGACTGCATAAGATTACAATTTCGTTGAATAATCACTTGGCTAATTAATTCCTGAGTAACGATTACGTTAACGTTATAGGTGGAACTATAGGGGGTTGTATCAAGGGCTGCACACAGGGAATTCAAATACATTTTATTTTGTTTCTAACCCCATCACTTAAATCTGAAACTGTTTCTATGTGCTATATTGCTGCTTTGTCTGAGCTCTAAAATGTAAGCCCTGTTAAGGGTTTCGCTGCACAGGTTAAGAGGAAAGAGGAGTGGCAGCCATCCATCCTTATCCTTATATTATAAAAGGGAGCATGTGGGCAATGTTTCTCTGTTATCTGTTTCAATTGTTGTCATAAATCACTGATAATGTCATAAGTGATGTCATCAGTGATGTCACTTGAGCAATTGAGGCAACTGATGATGTCATAGGGAGTCAGTGATGTCATCAATTATGTCATACCATCACTGATGATGTCATCAGTGATCATACATAGGCATTGTTGTGACATCACTGATTGACACACACACACACACACACACACACACAAACACACAAGAGAGACAGAGAGAGAGGGAGACATTGCGTGCGCGCCAATAGGGCGAGGCCACGCAATGTATAGCCACTTATTAACATGCAGTGGAATCCTATTATAACCAGCTCCTAGCCGGTTGGCCTGCATGTTAAACTGCAATTAGCCGGCCTACGCGCACTCCCGCGAGTCCGAATCATATTCATCTCGGTCCCCGGTGTAGCATCCGCATTAGCGCAAAATCGGCTGCTGTTTAACTCTGGCTGCTCATGATCCTGATCATGTAGGCTAGCTGTTATGTGGGCAGGTGGTGACACTAATGAATCGTTCGGGCAATCGCTTATATCAACGAATTAAACAAGCAAACTCACGGTTTCCTCAAGTGCTGCAAAAACGGCTTGAATTGTTTGGTAGAGGGATCCCAACGCGCTTCAGCTATGCAGGCAGGCAGGTCCGGTATTACTGCTGCGCTGCTTGCTTGCTCCCATGTCAGAAAAAGCCTAACTTTTGTGGAGAGAAATACATTGAAAACTAGTCAGATATGACTTGAATGGCACTTGTAAAATAAATCACCCACAGTGATTGACGACGGTCCGACCACTATTTTGACTGGGCGGCTTTATGTAACAAAGGCGGAAGCGCACATTTTTGGCACATTGCCACCCCTCGTGGTCGGAATGGACTCCGTTAAAACGGCATGTTTTTGAATGCAGTTTGGTTAAAGATTCGCTAAAGCTGTTTCAATTTAGCACAGCGCCGACGACGACTCACACAACACGACAACTATTTGCCTTGTAGGGAATAACGTGCATGCTCCCGCACCCCCCCCCCCGCCCACTGGCAGAGAGAATACTGACCATTTCCAGCTGTTTCTAAACAAAGACCCCTCATGTTTAAAAAGGTAAAACCGGAAAATATCCTGCTCTGGTTAGCCAGACATGATCCAGACTTCATGTTTAAAAGCCACTGATGTGAGCTACAGGGCGAGCTGCGATAGCGACTAGGAATCGAGCGCAAAACAGCAAATCTTTTAAAACACTTTTTTTCTTGCAGGATCGGCACCCACGCAGTGTGATGCCAGACGATGCTACCCGAGATCTAGCCCGATAATGTCCCGCTGTTCTCCGTTCCTCTGCGATCCACTCTAAATCAGCATCACACGGCGTTCCATAAGGAAATTGGGGGGGTTGAGCTGTTACAACGCTCTCCTACCCGTGTCCGACTAAAGATATAATAATCTCCCTACGGAATGCCGTGTTGCGCTGATTTAGAGTGGATCGCAGAGGAACGGAGAACAGCGGAACATTATGGGGCTACCTGAGATCCAGCTCGCTGTATAGCTGATGTCACCTTATTATTGACTTTGTCTTATCTGCCACACAGGCCACTCCATCCACTGGTCGCAGAACCAGGAGCACTGCTAAACAAGCAGACAGTACTACCCAGCATGCCCAGGAAGAGGAGACCAGCAGCCAGCCTGATGATTGCGAGGGTGGATCCCCAGTATCGCCCCAGAGCCAGACATGCTCCATGAAAAGATGCAGCAGAGCGTCCAGGCTCCACAGTCCAGAGCAGCCTTCCTCCCCCGTGGGCTCCACCCATGAAGCTGACGTGTCAGACCTGGAGTCCTGCTGCTCCGCCGTGTCCGACATCGAACTTTCGACCCCACGCACCCGGGTGAAGAGGAGACCGCGCCGTTCAGCAAATCAAGAGGAAGAGGCATCTGAGGTGGAATCGTGTTCTTCAGCGGTGTCTGCATCGAAAGGGGGCCAGAGTGCTCGCCGGAGCACGAGGAAGAAGGCACTTCCGGAAAGTTCGCATCCAGCCGAGGTTGAGTCCTGCGGCTCTGCGGTGTCGGACTCCAACAGAGTCACCAGGAGTCAGAGAAAAAGCGCTCGCACCAGGTCATCAGGCAAGCGGCAAACTGAAGACTCTGAGCTCTCCGATGCCGACAGCTGCACATCCAGTGTCGCGGGCGCTGATGTTTCCGCGTCCACCACCGACAGAGATACTAGATCGAGTGGGCGAACCCGAGCCATCCCTATGCACCTGGACGAGGTCTCAGAAGGCTCTCAGTCGCCAGACCCAGTTGTTCGACGTACCAGGGCCACAAGAGGGAAGGCGGCAGCTTCTGTAGTTGTTCACGAGCCCCAGTCCTGTGAATCTGATGGGTTTGAGTCTGGGCCCAGCATGACACCGCGGAGGACGAGCACTCGTAGCCGGGGAAAGGCCAGGTCCACAGGTCCCACATCTGTGAACTCTGACTCGGACCTGACCGATGTGCATTCTCCACTGGGCAGCCCCTGCTCTGTGCGGGGCAGAGGGACACCTTGCAGCAGCCGCACAGGCTCTGGGACCAGCAGTCGGGCTGCTCCATCCACCAGGCTCTCACCCAAGGCTCTTGGTGTTCGTCTAGAGAGAACTAGAGCCCTGGACGGAGCTTCTGAGGTCGCTGTGTCGGAGGCAGCAGAGGAGGAGGAGGAGGAGGGTGAATTAAACGGCTCTAGGTTAGAAAGTACAGTGATTGCTGACCCAGAATGCACCCTGGCGGAGGAAGATATGACCCTAACCTTAGAGGAAGATGAGGAAGCTGTGACTGCATCAAATGACGTTCCACCAGAGGAAGCCGGAGTGATAGAAGTTGGACGCCGCGGCAGCGTGACCCTATCTGTGACTGCTGATGTGGAAATGGATGAATCTGCTAGTGCATTACCGTCTACCACCACTGCCCAGGAGTCGACAGACACAAAAGAGAATGGAAAGGGAGTGATTGTCATCACTGCAGAAATTGAGGTGATGGATACTCCAGCAGATTCCCAGGTCTCTCTCAGTCAGTCGGTAGCTGTTTCAGATAGTCCTTGTCCCACCAAAGAAGCCCAAGCTGTCGGTGAGCCCGCAGTAACAGCCAGCGACCAGCAGAGGGAGCCATCTGCTGATAACGAGGATGGAGACAGCTCAGATGTGGAATTGGTGCAGGAGGAAACATCATCACAGCCATTGGATCTTTCCTCTTGCCGATCAGTTTCAGTAACAATATGTAGAACATGTAGAAGGGCCGTTACTCCTGAAGTCACAGAGGAGAGTGAAGAGAAGGACAACGCCATGGAAATAAGTGATGTGGACGCCCAACCATCACAAACAGAGAGACTGGAGGATAAGCCTGTGGAGGGAGATGGTACTGTGGAAACACTGCCAGGTGGAGAGGAAGAGGAGGAGACAGATAGACCGGAGGATAAGCCTGTGGATGGAGATGGTACTGTGGAAACACTGCCAGGTGGAGAGGAAGAGGAGGAGACGGAGAGACTGGAGGATAAGCCTGTGGATGTGGATGGTACTGTGGAAACACTGCCAGGTGGAGAGGAAGAGGAGGAGACAGAGAGACTGGAGGATAAGCCTGTGGATGGAGATGGTACTGTGGAAACACTGCCAGGTGGAGAGGAAGAGGAGGAGACAGAGAGACTGGAGGATAAGCCTGTGGATGGAGATGGTACTGTGGAAACACTGCCAGGTGGGGAGGAGGGGGATGAGGAGGAGGAGATGGAGGTTAGTGCATTAAATGAAGATGCTCAGACAGTGGTTGGCTCAACTGAGGTGCCTCTCGCCCCCGCAGAGCCCAACGAGGTTGAGTCCATTCAGGTAACGTCTAGCAAGGAGCAGAAGGTAAATGTGGAGTCTTGTTCTGAACAGGAACCGGAAAACTCTGTCATTGTCAGCCAGAAGACGACAACGATCAGTCTGCTGGAGAGCAGCGAGGATGAGGTAGAAGAGGAGGAGGAGGAGGAGAGGGAAGGTTCTGAAGAGGAGGAAGATTTGGAGCCCATGGAAGAGGAGAGAGCAGGACCTTCCAAGAAGCCCGAGGCAGCCGCTTCGTCTGTCGATGGACTGTTCATGATTGACACGCGGCCCGGGCAGGAGGCTGACGGACAGTACCAGGCGGGTCCAAGTGAGAAAGGGGCGGGCACAAAGGGGGAGGAGGCCAAGCAGGAGGAGCAAGACGAGGAAGAGTTTGTGGACGAAGAGGCAGATGACGATGATGAAGATGCACAAATCCTCTTCTCCAGTAAAAATCCTCACTTGTAAGTGTATGCGAGGCAAAAGCTTCAGATTGGCACGCTAGATTAGACATGCACCCATGCACATGAATGTAAACGGTGAATGAATCAGGAGTGACTCAGGAATGAGTCGTCAACCCAGAAATGCAGCAGCATGGGTTCCCTCAGCAACATCATCTTCACAAATGAAAACCACTTGATTTTTGAAGCGTTTTCTGGCCATCACATTTATGCTTCAAAAGTCATAAAAGCGGTGTTCATTTGAGATGAATATATTGCTGAATACAAAGATCTAAGTCTCATAAACGTTTGTTAACCACACACCTTATTTCAGGCATCTAACCTAAAACCCATTGACTTTGAGACGAGGGAACGCAGGGCAATGCTAACTTCCGGGTTGGCCCACAAAACGATGTCATCTCTGCGGCTCTCTGTAGGCCCAGATTATGCAAATCTGTAGATGAAATAAGTTGAGTGAAGGCCGGTCTCTGAACGCAGTAGGGATTCTTCTCCCACTGAGCTCCCATTGTGGCAGCCTTCCTTAATTCAGAGGAATGTCAACATTGATTTTTCTTTTCTTTTCCTCCGGGATAATAAATCTGTATTACTTGAATATTGAATTGCCGAGCACGTAAAGACAGCACGGCCACACTCTATTTCACGCACATCTTTATCAATACATTTTCTATTCCCATCGTATGGAACGTGGAAGTGAGAGATGAGACACCACTGCGTCTCCTGAGGAATTTTCTCTGTGCCAATTTGTTTCAGGAAAGAGTTGTCCAGCCGTATTGACCCGGGCCTCAGAGTGAAGGAGCTCGGGGGTTTATACATCAATTTTGATGGCAGCAAATCAAAACCTGTCGCCAGTTCGCTGAAAAAACTGAGGGAACAGAAGCTCCAAGATGAGGTAAATAACTTTGATTGATTTTTCTTCCCCTTTTTTGAAGGTGATTTGTGATGCAGAATAAGCAATGAATTTTAGAGTTATGCAAGGATGGGTAAATTCAATAACGCTCGAGATGGTGTCATTCATGCGTTTTCTTTTTTTCCTCAAATCCTTTTTGACTTTGGCTCTTATCTCTGAGGAGCGGGAGTAGTTGTGTGTGTGTGTTGACGTGTGTCTGCCTGCCCACAGGTGATGAAGAAGAGTGTGATCAGTCCAGACTTTGAAAAGAAGGAGGCAGTGCCTCCATACAGTGAAGCCAAGCGAGCGTTAAAACTGAAACACCAAGTAAGTTGGGTGCTTAGCTCAGGGTTCCCCCACACATTCTCATGGATTACCATTTCAAAACTTTTCCATGGTGCACTATAGAATTTCCATGTAATGTGAGACGCTGAATCAATACTCTAAATTAATACTACACTGACTGGACAAATCTGACACACTGCATCACATTACATCGAAGCTATTGAAATAAAACATGAATCTTCTGTTAAAAAATATGAATATAAAATACAAGAATACAAGAACACTAAAATCCAATGCCACATTGTTGTAAAATACAAGAACACTAAAATCCAATGCCACATTGTAGGAGCCAATTGCCATTGTAGGAGCCTCTCTCTATAAGTAAGGACCAACCCCTTTATTCTGGTCAGGTGTTCCGCCCAGAAGAGCATACAGTTTTTGACCCTCACACACCCACGGTAGGCAGCTTGTTGCTGCCGTACCAAAGTTACCTGTTTTTTTGTTACTGGAAATGCTATGGAAACAAGGAGGATTAACAAGAAAATAAATGGAACGAGTATCAAAGCATGAAGTTTGTCTCGGACTTTGATTCATCAAACAAGGTAACGTGTGAGTCAATCAGGTTTAACCCTGGTGCAGCACCTCAGTGGCTTAAAGCATTGGCTTAGCTTCTACACACATTACCACGTTATGTCATCAGCTACACAAAATAAATTGCTATTAGGTTACATTACATGGAAGGTTATCCACAGATAGTACCAAAAATATGACTGTTAGTCATACATGCACTCGCTGCAAAAATCTGCTTCTTAGTTCTGTTTAGTTCTATTCTGTGCTTGTGAGGCTCTGCGACATGCTTCTACAATGCTTTCTGATGAATCATCCATGTCTTCCTCAGGCTGAGAAGAAGAAAACGACAGGAGACGGCTGGTTTAACATGAAGGCTCCTGAGCTGACTCCTGAGCTGAGAGGAGACCTCAAAGTCCTGAAAATGAGAGGCGCCATGGATTCCAAGAGGTTCTACAAGAAGAATGACAGAGATGGATTTCCTAAGTACTTTCAGGTCAGTAACTATTAAAATGTAAATTTTCTCTCTGTCAAAATAGAACAGTTCCTTGCACATATTCTGAGGGTTAAACGATCAACACCATACTATATAACATATTGCAGTAACATTTGTTTTTGGTGTGTGTGTGTTACAGGTTGGTACAGTGGTGGACAACCCAGCCGACTTCTATCATTCCCGTATTCCCAAGAAGGAGAGGAAGAGAACCATGGTTGAGGAGCTGGTGGCTGACGCCAATTTCAGGCAGTATGTTACCTGCCTCCTCTAGAGTCACATATACACCAACACACTGTATTTTTATTATATATATAAATATATAAGTATTCCCTCCAACATGATTACTCACTAACTGTAGTATTGAAAGTTGATGAATCAATTTAGGGAAAATTAAGGCCCTTAAAAAGTCTTAATTGCCATTTGACGAGGTAACATTTTGTAGCTGTTGTGCTAATAGTGTTAAATGGGCACATCATACTGTCTCATATCGACCGCAGAGCCCTGAATTGAATTGATATCTTATTGTGGCAGACTTTGTGATATCAGCAAATATTGTATCGTTTTCCAAATAATCTATAATATTGTATCCTGATGAAACTTGTGAGCTCTACCCCTGTGACAAAGGTGACGTTGAGGTCTTAAAATATATAGAAAATGTCTTAAGGTCTTAAAATGTATTGAATTTAACTTCAGGATTCCTGCATATACCCTGTATAGTAAAGGGAAGACCGGTGTATTATGCAGGTTCACTATATTCAAGTTTTTCTTTTAATGATCAAAAGAAAAGGCTTTTGCAAAACCTTAAAGCAGCGGTTCCCAAACTTTTCCAACTCGGGGGCCCACTGAAAATCTCTATGATTTGGCTGCCCACTTGCAATAACTCTGTGGACCACCAGAGGGCCGCGGCCCACATGTTGTGAATCGTTGCCTTCAACTTTAAGGCTTAGAGGAAGCACACATTTTGATTGAATAACACATGCTGTTTGTTTCTTTCTATCCCTTCTCTTACCAGCAACAACAAAAAGAAATACCAGCAGATCATGACAGACAGAGCAGCACAGGGAGCTGGCAAGAGGAACAAGAAAAAGAATAAATTCCATAAGAAGTAATGACGACGAGACCTGGCGTGATGAAAACTGGTTTGGAGAGCGTTTTCAGAGATACTTCAACAAAGGTTGAGCTGCAGTTGACGGGAGCATGAATCCTGTTTTGGGACTCATCAGCTCATACAAGAACTTTCAGATCCTGAGATGGACTTTATGTTGAGACAGTTTGATGATTGATGAAGATAAGTTTAAAACAGATTAGAGGAAGTAAAGCTGATTCAGTAAACATGAAAATGAATTGAAAATGTGTATTGCTTTGTACATTTATCAGTAAATATGGTGTACATGGTTAGATTTGCTCTTTTAATCAAATGGTATTTTGCAAATGTTTTGCAACGTCACCGATTGAAAGATCTTTTTAGACTAGCACCAATTATGTGGGTCTTAAAAATAAATTCCCTGCTTACCAACGTGAGGGTCATGTATGTTCAATCCCCCATGTTACCTCCGGCTTGGTCGAGCATCCATACAGGCCGTGTCTGTGGGTGGGAAACCGGTGGGTTATGAGCCCTGGTTGCTGCGCTGGTGCCTCCTGTGGTCAGGTTGCCTGGGAGGAGAACTGCGGGGTAATAGCGTGATCCTCCCACGCACTATGCCCTGCCGGTAAAACTCCTTGCTGTCAGGTGAAAAGAATCGACGAAGCATGTGCTAGTCTACAACTCTCCCCTGATCGTGGAGCAATGACCGAGACAACAGGGGGAATTGGCCAAGTACAATTGGGGAGAAAAATCCGAGGGGGGGTGGATAGATATATATATATATAAAAATTAGTAGATAAATCCTAAATTTATTTTTATTCAGAAACTGAAACATTGCTTGTGCTTCAAATTATTTTGGAGAAATAGGCTTGACTGAGTGAGCTTGAACACAGGATGAGTGGGAATAATGTAATCATAATCAATGTGTCATTTACAGTAAATTTTTGGCTAACAAGAGACCAGTGTAAATGTACTTGTGTAAGTATAAATGTAGTGTGCACACAAATGAACAGGTTGAAATGGCACAGGTCAGTCAATACATGGCAGATTAAAGCTACATGTGAGGAGCAAATATTTGTGCTGTTAATTCTATTTCCTCTGTTCTCAGTAAATCAATCCATTGAGAACTGAATGGTGAACTGTACCCTATTCAGCAGAGTTTAAATAAAATATCGCAATGTATTGCTGTTGCTGTTCAATATCCTAAAACACTCATTGGTCAATGGTAAAAAATTAAGAGGAAATTGTGAAAGCCGATTTAGTACCTGGAAAGATCTCGTCCAGGTGGCATATCAAAGACTGCAGGATACTGTGCATCCTGGTGGCTCACCTGGTAGCACATACGACGGAGGCTCGGGTCCAAATCCGACCCGAGGTTCTTCGCCGCATGTCATCCCCTCTCTCTATCCTCACCTTTCCTGTCTGCCTACTGTCCTATCTAAAAAACGAATTGGGAAGAGATCCAATCAGAAGAGAAGAAGTTAAACATCTGTGTCTGTATTGCACATTCAAACCTTAAAACAATTCCAGAATAACATTAATATATCTTTACAATAAGTTTGGAAATTCTAATTAATAGTTACGGTTTTCTTTGACTAAGATGAGATGAAAATACTTAGACACTTAGTTGATGAAAACTTGACTAAATAAAATCAGGATGAGGTTGACTAAATATGATAAGAGCTTAAGAGAAAGTGGATTATAGCTCACTCAGATAAACATGTGAATGTTGTGTAATATACAAAGGTTGTTGGTTCAATCCCAGCCTCAGGCAATTTCTTAAAAAGTACTCACATTATAAGCTGCAGCATTGATCCTTCTTTATCATCACCAGTAGTTTGAACACTGATAGAAATAAGCTGATGAAGGAGACTAGTCAGTCCCTGACTCTAGCTCAACTCACTGGTACTTAGTCAGTCCCTGACTCTAGCTCAACTCACTGGTACAAATCTCACCTGTCTCACTCTTTATGCTCCGTGTTATTGACAGTGTGAATACAGTGTGTAGAAAACAATAGCTCAGTCGGCTGAGCAGCTGTAGACAGCAATCCAACTCTCTGAGCTAGTGGGTCATAGTGATTAAGACTAGAAGATTAAAGTATAGTCTTTATGCATCTTAAAATATGTTTTGAAGGGACCTTTTAAGTTGAATAGTATTTGAATTATATTAATATGACGTGAGTTTCTATTCGCCTTGCACAGAAAACCTTTTACTTTTATACTTGAGCACCTTTCAGAGCCTGTACTTTTTTCCTTTTACTTGAGTAATTAAGTTGAATCAGTACTTCTGCTTTACCAGTCTTTTTTTTTTTACACGAAAATCTGTACTTCTACTTAATCAGAGCAACAATGTGATTAAATTTGGAATGACAAGAAAAAATTACACGTCTGTGCAATAGGCTAAGTAGGCCTAAATAACTCAGATATAGGGTTTGCAATTGTAACGTTCCATATAATGAATGCTTGTTGATTTAATGATTGTTTTGCACCTGCTGCTCACGTTTGAGATACTTCTGGCTCGCCTGGAAAGAAGGTGGGAGCAGCCGAGTACAGTCAGCCAATCAGAGGCAGAGAGGGGCGGGTCATGCCTTCGCCTAGCCTTCCCATCATGGGAAAAAAAATATCGCTTGAGGTCATGGGTTCGACCCTCAGTCACCCTCAGGATGTCCACATATCTTTGGGTAGCAAAAAGATTAGTATTTAAATAAGAGTGGCAATAGGTATACAGCAACAACCAATTTTTCTATACTGCAAAGCACGGTTCCCATGCACAGCAGGTTTTGACCCCTGGTCTACCAGAACACACTGCACTGACCATACAGACAAACCCACAGACCTGCCTGTCTGTTTTTGGAGGATTTGGCTGTTTGTGATTTAGGATATGTTTTTGTGAGATTTGTGATGATTTTGGTCAGTAATGATGTCAATGATGATGTCATAAGGTCCATGACATCATCAGTGATGTCACTCGAGCAATTGTGATGTCGTCAGTGATGCGAAGTTGAGCAATTGTGTGCTGCACATGCCAATAAAGTAGGCGAGGCCACGTAGACGCAGCAGCTTAGCTGCGGGTGAGGCCGCGCTCGGGGCTGGAACCCTAGTCTAAACCAATCTCAATAAGACTGCATGATTCTGTTTCTAAATTCAAAGCTACTGCAATCATTTGGACCTTGATTTATCTTACATTGTTTCATGTAGGCGGCTAATGGTAACAGAATCCATGGGCATTTTTCCATGTGTTTGCATACCATCAAGGTCCAATTTGTAAGATTCCTCCATAATAACAACACAAAGCCACAAACCTTTGGTACAACTGCTCAAAGATTGTTTAAATAATCTGACTGCATCCATCTTTAAGTCAGCGGGCCAGACTTTATAGAATAACACTGTGTTTATCTCTATGGGATTTAGATTGCATAGAGATAAGCACCTATCTCTATGGGATTTAGATTGCATAGAGATGGATGGTTACACAATGTAACCCAGGTTTCTTGAGGAAGACTTCTCTCTCTCAGATTACTTTATCCAGTGCTGCAGTGCAGCTGTTGTGGATTACCACTTTAAGACACTTAATTAGCACCACCTGGGTGTGATTGTTCAGGTGTGGCTGGTTTGACTGAGGCTAAGGGCTCTTAGACACTTAACAAAAACCTTTTTTTAGTGGCAAATAAATAAGAAGTTACCCTGTTCCAGTAGTCAAACCACCTGGCCTAATGGACAAGGTGTCTGATTTTGGATCAGAAAACTGAGGCTTTGAGTCTCTTTGTGGTAAACTTTCTAGTTCAGCAATTCCAGAAGTTTCTTTTAGAGCAGCAGGCATGATAACTGTGATTGCTAGTGGTTGTAAGTTTCTAAACACATGTAATCTGTCAACATGCATTTGAACAAATTTTACACGGCATCGATAAACAGATGGGAAAAGTACACACATTCTTTTAGAATGTACAGGTAGTTACTAGGCTAGAACCCACAACCTCAAAAGTGACAGAGGCCTCAATACTGCAGGGCAGGATGCCATCTGTGTGCGCCACCAGGTCAGACTGCTTAAGAAAGGTTTTCTCAGGACTTTTCACTCTTTCCTCTGGCTGCCGCGATTCAAAACTGACTGAGGCTCGAAGGACGTCCTGATATCACCGTGATGGTATAGTTCCAGGAACATCATTTTTTACTAGTATAACCCATCCAAGTTGTTGTACTTGCCTAAACCTAATGTTTTATAAAAATGTGTTTGGTTTGACAGGGAATCAAACCCCAGTCCACAGATTGGAAGACAAGCACCTTAGCCATTAAGCCACAAGACCACTGACACCCTGAACTACACTATTTTCACACCCTAACCCCTAATCTTAACCTTTTTTTTTTTACTTGCTGCTCGTTTTCAGGAAGAAGCAGTTGCAGTGACCAATCAAGTGAGTTCAGGCTGTGGCTTTCTTACAGAAAGGCTTCAGGACTAACTTGTGCCATGTGCCACGTTTTCAGGAAGAAGCAGGTGTGGCGACCAATCAAGTGAGTTCAGGGCGTGGTCATCCTGGCCCATATTAGGAAAAAATGATGGTCCAGGAACAATAACAACACAGCGATATTAGGACGTGCGAGGCTCAAACCCACGACCTCAAACATGACTGAGGCCTCAGTACTACCAGGCAGCAAGCCAACTCTCTGTGACACCAGGCCAGACTTCTTAAGACAGGTTTTCTCAGGGCTTTTTCCACCGCTGGCTGTCACATGTTAAAGTAACTGTTCTTCAAGAAACTATACTGCAAAGGAGAGCTCCCATGCACAGCAGGTTTTGACCCCTGGTCTACCAGAACACAGACGACTGCACTGACCATACAGACAAACCCACAGACCTACCTGTCTGTTGTTGGAGAATTGTTTTTGATTGGCTGTTGAATGAAGTAATCTTACATAAAATTGACAAAGTAGCATCTGTCTGTCTGTCTGTCTGTCTGTCTGCGATTTTGGTCACGTTTTTGGTCCCACATTGTGAGATTTGTGATGATTTTGGTCAGTAATGATGTCACTGATTATGTGACAATGTCTATGACATCATCAGTGATTGGCACTCGAACAATTGTGATGTCACTGATGATGTCATAATGTCCATGACATCATCAGTGATGTCACTCGAGCAATTGTGATGTCATCAGTGAGTGATGTCATCAGTGTTGTGAAGTTGGGCAAATTGTGTGCTGCACATGCCAATAGAGCAGGCGAGGCCACGCAGCAGCTGAGCTGCGGGTGAGGCCGCGCTCGGGGCTGGAACCCTAATCTAAAACAATCTCAATAAGACTGCATGATTCTCAGTTTCTATTGATTTTTTTTGTTTGTTTTGTTTTTTTGTTTATTTGGACGGGACAGTGCAAAATTAATGAACACAGAAACCACAGAACAGATAGTAAAACCTGGAACATAGTAAAAGTGTAAAAATTGCCGGATTTAGCACGAGGCTAATTTCCATCCGTTGTCCCCATAAAACATAAAACACAAAAAACATAGAGCGTAAAACGTAGAACATAATAAAAACATACATAGAACATAGGTAGCAGCAGTACACTCTAAAACTACTCTAAATTCAAAGCTACTGCAATCATTTGGACCTTGATTTATCTTACATTGTTTCATGTAGGCGAATGTTAACAGAATCCATGGGCATTTTTCCATGTGTTTGCATACCATCAAGGTCCAATTTGTAAGGTGAACATGTTGGTTTGTAAATTTAGTTTTTCTTCTGTGGCTATGAAGCTTTTTAAAGCTTAAAGCATGAGACTGCTGCTCCAAGAAGCTGAAGCGCAAGTCAAATGTTTGTAGATGTCAATGTACCCACCTGCTGTGCTCTCTTATGTATTTTTATTATGCTATGGACCCCCTTGATTTGTGTCTTAAATAAAGTCTGAATTGAATAATAATAATCATCTTTATAGCACCTTTCATAAACAACATGCAGCTCAAAGTGCTTTAGAAGGCAGATTAGACAGATAAAAAGACAAATTCATATAAAATAATATTTAAATTGCATTAAAAGAATGAAATCAAGTAAAATAGAAATACTTTTTAACACCGCCGCCACACACACACACCAAAGGAAACAGAACCAAGCAGTGTTACTCCTTATTGAGTAGTCACTCTCACTCACACTGGTGACACCGTCAGCCAGTATAAGTGAATAGTAAACAGGTTGTCCCCCACAAGTGATGCAGTAGTTCCTGTCTTGGGCAATATAATAGATCCATGGTCTTGGGTCAGTACCATTCATTGTCAATGTGGCCCCGTAGTGGCACAGGTCAACATTACAGTGTGTCGAACAAACTAACGAATGGACAGAGACTGATCCATATTCCCCCTTTTGGTGGGGAACAAAGGAGAATTTTGGTATTTTTTACCCTGGACTGTTTAGTAGTACTTCTTAGGGTCTTAAGGGGTTTTTGTAGGTCTGTAAATGTTACTGTATAATACATGCACTTTTTTGCAAATCTAGACAGGTTAGTAAACAGCATATATTTCAAATACTATCTGCTTTATTGTCTGGGCTCCTTATCAGGGTGTCCCATTTCACATATCTCCATTATGCCTCATATGATTCTACTTGTATTTGAACAGATTTGTGAATATTTGTAAACAATATAATCTTTGTTTGAGCCATTATTTCCTACAACACTATAAATGTTTTACATAAATCTGTGACAAGGTTTAGTTGTTCAATATAACTCATTACTGACTGCAATATATTCTATTAGCAATGGTAAAATACATAAATGATTCACTATAGCTGTTCATGAACAGTTTTCATTATAAGGAGCTGAAAACCTCTGTACAAAGGTGCTTTTTTAAGATTTTATTTTTTGGGGTATTTTGCCTTTACAGCGACAGTAGGCAGGAGAGAGAGAGAGAGGACGACATGCGCAAAGGACCTCGGGTCGGATTTGAACCCGCCTCGGCCGCGTGAAGCACCGAGCCTTCGTCATACGCGTGCCATCAGGTGAGTCACCAGGACGCACAAAGGTGCTTGTTCTTCATGTGTGGGTACACACATACATTGACAAACACACTCTAAATACAATTTGGATTGATTTCAGTGTAACCCTGATGTGAATGATGGACTAAATTCAGGTTAAGGCTAAATTCCTCTCAGTCTCTCTGCTCTTTCATTCAGGATTAGAGTATTTTTTTCTCCCTCCCTGTCTTTGGAATCTCTCTGCTTAGTCTCTTGTAGCTGCTACCTCCTGACAGTGTCTCTCTGCTTAGTCTCTTGTAGCTGCTACCTCCTGACAGTGGCTCTCTGCTTAGTCTCTTGTAGCTGCTGCCTCCTGACAGTGGCTCTCTGCTTAGTCTCTTGTAGCTGCTACCTCCTGACAGGGGCTCTCTGCTTAGTCTCTTGTAGCTGCTGGCTCCTGACAGTGGCTCTCTGCTTAGTCTCTTGTAGCTGCTACCTCCTGACAGTGGCTCTCTGCTTAGTCTCTTGTAGCTGCTACCTCCTGACAGTGGCTCTCTGCTTAGTCTCTTGTAGCTGCTGGCTCCTGACAGTGGCTCTCTGCTTAGTCTCTTGTAGCTGCTGGCTCCTGACAGTGTCTCTCTGCTTAGTCTCTTGTAGCTGCTACCTCCTGACAGTGGCTCTCTGCTTAGTCTCTTGCAGCTGCTACCTCCTGACAGTGGCTCTCTGCTTAGTCTCTTGTAGCTGCTGGCTCCTGACAGTGGCTCTCTGCTTAGTCTCTTGTAGCTGCTACCTCCTGACAGTGGCTCTCTGCTTAGTCTCTTGTAGCTGCTGGCTCCTAACAGTGGCTCTCTGCTACGTCCTCGTCTGTCTTTGTGCTGCAGAGATGAGCCCTTAACAGCTGCAGCTTACATCCAGCGTGTCTCCTTCCCACACGCACACTCAGACACACGCGTGCACTCAGTGTCCTTTCTTTATTCTCCAACCCATTTCACACAGCTTTAGAGTAATTAGACACGTCTCCCCTTTGCGTTCACCATCAGGGCGTTTCAAAACAGCCCAGCTGATGGGTGGGAGGGAGGTGGTGCTGCTACGCTTTTGAACGTAACCCCTGCCAATTCCCTGCCTTTTCACTGTGTAACGGAGACAGACGCAGCCCAGCAGGGAGGCTACATGCAGCCCAGCAGGTAGTCTACATGCAGCCCAGCAGGTAGGCTACATGCAGCCCAGCAGGTAGGCTACATGCAGCCCAGCAGGTAGGCTACATCAGGGCTATTCAACTAAATTGTTCAGGGGGCCACATTGTCAGAAACCTAAGGGGCCGGGGCCGGACCCCGAGCCATTATATGTACACTTGACACAACCCGCCACCACATTTTCGCAGCCGTGCTGGAACTATTATTAAATAGGGGGTGCTGTAAGGAATGGAATCTCGACGCTGCCCTAGCGGGAAGCATAGAAGAAAATTTGATGTTTTTTGGACTTTTATCCATATTTAGAAGAATATTTAATTTTAAATCAACATTAGGATTATACTGTTGTGATGTCATTATTCAGTGTCTTCTCCTTTTCTCACTCACTTTCATGTAACCACCCTCCCTTTAGTCGTTTTACACTACAACAGACAGCAACACACAGGCATAAACACTGAACTTATTATTATTATGGAAAATCAGATTATGATGAAAATTAGGGGTGTCACGATACACTCAGTTCACGATACGATACGTATCACGATACTGGGTTCACGATAACGATACGATACGATACGATTTTAACAATATTTTTTTTAACTTGAATAATGACAATATATGACTGGAAAAGTAGTATTTTATTTGAAATGCACAAATACAAAACATGCTGTTGTGGGAAATTGTTATTACAATAACAACTAGAAAAAACATGAGATTGGAGATAAGGCTTATCTTGAAATAGAATGAGTTACACCGTCACTTAGATTTACTTTGAACTAAAAGGTTTCTCAGCAGTATAAATTCTCATTATGCATCTTCAGTTTTTCTTCAAACTCAAACAACAAGACTTTTCTTAGTCTATTTTTTATGCATCTTCAGTTTTTCCTGTCAAGTAAACAGTTTTGCCAGAAACTCAATTGAATGGTTTCTCTCCTGTATAACTTCTCATGTGTCTCTTCAGAGACTTGTTCAACTGAACTACTTTCCACACATTGAACTTCAACAAACAAAGACGTTTCTTTGTCTACTTTTGAAAAAAAAAAAAAAAAAAAATGTTTTTTTTTTTTTTTTTTTTTTTTCTCACGATATGAGATTTCATCTCAACGATACATATCGTGACGTTTTACTATCGCGAAATTTCGTGGGACGATATATTGTGACACCCCTAATGAAAATCAAACACTGTAATGTAACAAACAAGGAAAAATGAAATAAAAAAGCTTCTCCCGGGCCAGTCATAGATCTTTGTCCCCCACCCAAAAAATAAATAAAAATAAAAATAATTATATCAAACTCTGGCCCGCGGGCCGCCAGTTGAATAGGCCTGGGCTACATGAACCCAGCAGGTAGGTTACATGCAGCCCAGCAGGTAGGCTACATGCAGCCCAGCAGGTAGGCTACATGTAACCCAGCAGGTAGGTTACATGCAGCACAGCAGGTAGACTACATGCAGCCCAGCAGGTAGGCTACATGTAACCCAGCAGGTAGGTTACATGCAGCCCAGCAGGTATGCTACATGTAACCCAGCAGGTAGGCTACATGTAACCCAGCAGGTAGGTTACATGCAGCCCAGCAGGTATGCTACATGTAACCCAGCAGGTAGGCTACATGTAACCCAGCAGGTAGGTTACATGCAGCCCAGCAGGTATGCTACATGCAACTAAATGAGCATGAATGAGGGATGAATCAAAATACATGGGTGAGAGAAGAGAGGTGCTTCGACACACAGTGATACAATCTGGAGGTTAAGTTGGTATGTGTGTGTCCACTGCAGACAGAACATTATGGCAGGTAAAAAGCTAGTTTAGTGTGGAATGTTAAGTCTTATCCTTGAACTTGATCTATGCGTTATCAGAGTGACTGACTGGTTTAACCCCAGAAGCGCCCTTGCCTTGTAATTTGTTTTTTCTTTGGTCAGTTTCCAGTCCGAACAGGAGGGCAGAGGTCAAAGGTCACTTGGTGTTTCTGGTTGGTTCGGTGGGTCTGCAGAATCCTCTGGACTCTGCTGTGGATCTGCTCCCAGTGAGAGGGACTGGGCTGACTGGTCTGGAACCTGAGGAAACACACCATAAGGAGACAGCACATTACAACATCTGTACAAATAAAACGAAATAAATAAACGCCTTTATTTGTATAGCACATTTCATACACAATATGCAGTACAAACTACAAACAAGTAACGTATTCAAGATTCAAGAACTTTATTTGTCCCCAATGGGGCAAATGGTTGTGCAATAGAGGGAGAACACGTAAAACACAAATGCATAAATCATACACAGTAATAAAAACATACACATTAAATCAAAACATACACAGTAAAGTGTAAATATTGCATTAACAAGTACACAACGACACACAGTAATGACTACCTTTTCCTCACAGAGTTAAGGAGGGGGATGGCAGAGGGTATGAACGAGTGCTTATCTGTTCGTTTTGATTGGTGGAAGTATAACCAGATGGCAGAAACTGAAATGGCATTAAATGATCAAATAAAGTAACAAAAAAAGAGAAAAAAGATAAGAATATGCAAATAGACAAAGTTAATTGCATTTAAAAAAAACAATCAAATTAAACAGTTAAAATGAAGGCTAATTAAATGATAAGCTGAAAAGATGTGTTTTTAGCAGTCACTTGAAAACGCTTACAGATCCTTCTTTATCATCAGGCTGTTCAACAGTTTAGGAGCAGAGTTTAAAGAAAGGCTCCATGCCCAATCATCTTTTGAGTGGGCTTTTGTACATCTAACAAACCAGTGGAAGATCTGAGGGCTTTTGAAGTTATGGTTATTGTGGTAATCGGGACCACAATGGAAATAAGTTTGATGACTTTTTTGTGATATCCTGATGAATTATTTTCTACTGGATGCTTGTGGTGTACTGTATTTTTTGATTTATCAAATAAATTCATTCATTCAGAAGAGACTATAGACTCAAATAACATATCCAAAGTCCCAGACACCAGAATCAAGTGGGGTTAAGATCAAGTGAAAAGGATTTTGATAGGATAAGGTTAATCTTGCATTCATACAATTTCAGTAGACAGTCACTGCTCTTGTTTCAGTGATACTCAAAGGTGTTCTTTTTGTCCACTAGTCTGTGCTGCACCCTAAGGAAAGATTGGAGAGCCGGAGCAATGCTGAAAGTACATTGACTTGAAACTTTATATATACTGTCTTATATATTTTTTAACACAGCTTGGAACATAAATGACAAAAATGGTTTTGATTTTGGCTCCCTTATTCACCTAGAAGAGACAGTCTGGCTTGAGAGACTAACAGGAAGTGTAAACACAATCAGAACAGATTGTGTTTACACTTCCTGTGCCAGAGGTTATCCCTGCAGCCGGCTTCCAGTGAGTCACTAGCTTTGATCTCTGGTTTGAGCAGGTTAAACAGCCGGCGTTTTGAACAGGAAGTCGTAACACAAACGGGTCAAGTGGGCGGGGCTACATAAGGTGAATACGTGCAAACAAAAAAATTAAATAAATAAAAAAGTAATACAACCAACTATGCGTTCGAACCAGAGGCATAAACGTCCTTCATCAATACAATATAAAATGTATTTCGACTGCAAGATGGCCACGGGGCACTTGAGAAATAAACAAAAAAAATAAAATGGCAATGAAAGACAGACAATAAACAGTAATACATTCCACTATTGCCTCTCATCCACGTCTATTTGTTGGGAGTGGAGAGATGATGACTGACTGACTGATGCTTCTCATCTGTAATCAGATAAATTCACTTCCTATTTCAAAAAGTCATCAAGGACAAATCATCCAGAGACATGAATAGAGCGAGACTTCAGGGTGTGTAGGGGGGGGGGGGGCAAAAGTTGCCATTGGCATCTGTCTTTGGCGTTTCCCATCAAAGATTTGCGGCAAGACGTGACCCTCTCCCTGTTGGAGGGAATCTACAGAGGCACACTCTAATCTCCAGCCCTGCAACTCTTGTCGCGTTTTCAATCCAGGGAGAAGTATCATTCATTTCCTCCAATTTACTTTCCAGTTTAAAATGGTCTATTGATTTTAATGTTTACTTATGGACTGAGAAGGAGGGGAGGGGAAGGGGAGGGTTGAACAAACAAACAGAAAGGAACATCGGTCCCGTCGGCGTGTGCAACTCACAGCTGCCACGATCGATGGCAAGGTCTCTCAGAATGTATTAAAGCATGCGCCGGGTCAAACGCATCAGGGCTCAGGCTGAACACAAATCAATAGCATTTTCCTCTTTGTTTTCCCTCCTCTCTCCCTCCGTCCCAAGTCATAATGAACAAACATGACAAGACATCAGATCCCCTCATTTGAGAGGTGGAGGGGAATTCATCCTGCCCGTCGACTGTGATCAAAATTAAAGATTAGAGGCGTATGAGTACACGCATACACATGCACAAACACACAAACCAGCGCCGGTGTGTGTCTAACATCTTATGAGAAAGCCATATTTGTCAATAGTATAATTGGAAACTCATAGAGGGGTGCTTTTTTCCCTGCACCGATCCTTTTGAAGATCTTTTGAGCAAACACAAATTATTTACAGACAGATCAGGACAAATTCAAAGCAAATTCTACGACGAAAGAGTATTTTGTTTTCTCATGCTCAGGCCTGAGTGTAGAGAGAATCTGCTGGCTTTGTGGCCAGAGAAGCCAGCATGCAATGCTGATCCTCAGAGATCACCGATGAACATCTGGACTTGAGGAGACTGCAAGTTGAATCAAAATCTGCAAAGTTATTATTAACAAGCATTCTAGTAACTGTTGACCCTTATTATCCAACTTTCCAACCTCTCGTCCAATTTCTATAGGACAAGAGGAAACATCAAACAATGAAGATAAAAATAAAATAAAAAATCTAATTACAGCGTTTCTTCATCATTTATCCAGGTGCTTTTACCTCCCCTTTTTTTAATAGATTTTTTGGGCATTTTTGCCTGTATTAGACAGTTCAAAGTAGAGAGAGAGGAAAGCTTTGGAGAGAGAGGGCGATCAGATCTGACGTTCACACGTTTCCTATTGGCCACTGAGCGGCTCTATTGGCGCAGCTGGGGGTCAAGTGGTTGACTTAAGTGAAGTCGGAGGTGATTGGGTGTTAAGTGCGTTGCCTTGTTCAGGGTTAGGAGGTTGGGATGGAAGAGTCACTCATTCAGCTTTTCCCAGCCAGTTCCAGGAATCAAACTGGTTGCTTTTCTCTAACCTTTACGGTGTAAACATACTGGATCAGAAACCGGTGCTGCGCGTAAATTCAGCTCGAGCGGGAGGGAGCATGGCCATTCACACCAGAAGCGCTCGGCTTTGTTCCGTGCTGGTCACAACTTGTACCGACTTCCTGCCTGGCTGTACACAATGGCTCATGGCTTGCGCCCCGCGTGTAGTCAGGGAAGGTGAGGAACGCTGAGCGCTGGATGTGGGGTGGGTGGCTCATTAATACACTCTGCTGCAGCCACCAATTCGTCAAGCAACAGATCTTCCTCAGTCCCACTCATCACTAAACCGCATCTTGAGAGCACATGAGGCACTCGCCTCCGACTGACACCTTCAACTTCTCTTCGATAAGGATGGACACTGAGCCTGAGTTTTGTCCTACTCGTCTTGTAACTAGTTCACTCGGCTGCGATGGTGGTTTCGTAGCCTCACAGCTTTGTGGTGGTTTTGTAGCCTCAGCGCTTTGTTTAGGGTGTTAATGGCAAAGCTCCCCATCAGCAGGAGCCCTTCGTTCACCTCTCTCATTAGATTGGTGACCATCTGCCTTACTTTGTACCCCTCGTCACACAGCAGCTTGGCTGGCGAACTCATCTGAAATTCAGGTTAGACTTTATTATGTCGTCCAATTGGATTTATGACATTACTGATGTATAAAAAGTGGATAAAATCGCACCATACAAAAAACACATTTTGTGTGCGTCTCTTCTTCGCTTCTTTTTTTGTTTGTGAGGGTCGCCGCGGAATCCGCCCTATTATAAGATCAACCACAGCAATGGCTGCCTGGGCTGCTTTCACATCGACTTCCTGTTATTATTTTCTAATCTATTTATTCAATTATGGAATGTCTTTTTGGACAGCATTAATTTAGCAGGGGAAAAAGAAAGGTTCAGGTTCCCACATTTACTTGGACATCAACTTCAATGACTTTTAAATGTAAAACTTTACTCAAAAACTTAAGGGGACGGGGGAGACCTTAAGGTTGAAAGAAAAGGTTTGTGTACTGTACATGCACGTTACCGTTGCCTGAGGGAAGAGTTGCTGAGATTCAGAGGCCTTCTGGAGCTTGATGCAGCGAGGGCGGACTGAGCTGAGAGAGCACCTCTCACAGGTGCCCTGATCTGGGCTTCATGCCTGGACAACAGCTCTGGAGAACCTGACCCTGACTGGAAGAGGTCAGAGGCCAGCACAGTTAAGGTCAACAGGGGGTTGGGTCAGGTGCAGTGAAGGCAGTATCCAACAACATTAAAATACTTCTTAGCAGGTTAAGGCAATAATAATTTGACACTCTGGATAGACGCTTTGGATAAAAGCGTCTGCCAAATGACGTAATGTAATGTAATGTAATGTACATTCTTTAGAATGAGTATTTTTACTTTTGATGTGCAAGTACATTTTACTGCTAATACTTCTATACTTTTACTTATTATTTATGTATTTTTTCATTGAATTATGGTACGGTATTGCTATTTCTACACGAGTAAAATATGGAGTACTTTTCACTGTAACATGGGAATTTGCACAGAAGACAGCATTTGATTCAACCTCTTGGGAATAAGTACCATTGGTGGTGTTTGGTGGAGTCTTGTATCAGGACAATAAGATCAAGTTAAGTAAGTATATTTTAAATATAATATAATATAATATAATATAATATAATATAATATAATATAATTAAGCAATATAGCATGAGAGCCAGTGTGTTGTGCCAAATATATCCCCCTGATCAGCTGTTATCCCACGAGGCCGCAGGCCGAGTGGGATAACTGCTGAGCAGGGGGATATATTCCACAACACACGCAGCTCGAGTGCTATATTGCTTTTATAAAACGGTTTCCAAGTATGATAATATAATAATAATAATAATACTATAAGTCCGACTCCGACTGGCATGTCATTCTGATAGAGTCAGTTGAAACACTACTGTAAGGCGGGACCGCAAGAACATGCGGGTGATTTGATTGGATCGTTCTGGAGACTGAAGTTGACATTGGCCAATCCTGGCGCTTGCTGAGTAGCTGAGAGCTTTCTGGAAACCCCGACAGGCAGCGTTGCATTCTCAGCGCTTGCTGAGAAGCTGAATGCTTTCTGCAAAGCCCGACACCAACTAACGTTACGGGGTTAAATGCGGGGTTAAATGCGGGGTTAACAGCCTTTCTTTTGCAAAGAAGACATTAGCCCGCATCTATTCTTGTACAAAACATCATTTTCTGCGAAGTATTAGTAAAGTTATAAGCGAAGATCGATTCACAAGGATCTGACAGCTGGCATTTTTTTTTCTACATTGTCATTTGAGGTAAGCCTTATTATTACTCTCTTAGTAAGGGAGTTGCCATGGCAACCAATAACCCATGGCCATGGGTTATTGAACTCGGTTACTGGAATTATACAATGGCTGTGAACCAATCAGATTGCTTGATTTGAGAGAGCCGTTTTATAATATAATATAAAACCTGTAACTGTCAAATTCATCTGACAATCCAAGCAGACAAAAAGAAACACGAATAAGTGTTTGCAAATACCATTTGGCAGGCCTGGTTGAGAGCGTAAGTTTTAGAGTATGTAAATGCAATGTATTATAAAATAAGTATTTTCCAGAATAAAGAGCATCAGCATACACAGTGTAAACATTAAGTTATGCATGAAGTTATGGATGTGCTGTTGCATCCAAATCCTAGCCGGCTAGATTCTTTGGTTTGAGATACTGTAATTGATATAGAAAATAATATACAGTAATTGGACTCACTCTGGCTGTTCTTGGTCTGTAGCTCCCCAGGAGAGAGGAATCTAGGATGAAAAGAAGTGACAGGAACACTGGGAGGAGCTTGTGAACTGCCAAAACTTCTGCACTACTTCCTTTGAAATATGAAATATTGTTTCCTCCTCGAACATAAACAGATGTGAAAGAAACTGTATTTTGTTTCAGTATCTGTGTAGGCTGTACTCAGTAAAGGCAGCGGTATACAGTACTAACAATGAAGTCAAACTTGCCCTACATCAGGGGTTTTCAAAGTCTGAGACTGTGGGCCAAGACAAAGCCTGGAAAAAAGAGCCTCCCTTTTGCGAAAAGTCCTTTCTACGGCAGGTATACCACGGTATATCACAATTGGGTGAGCGAGGTATACCACGGGCTTAATTGAGTGAGTGAGGTATACCACAGGCTTAATTGAGTGAGTGAGGTATACCACGGGCTTAATTGAGTGAGTGAGGTATACCACGGGCTTAATTGAGTGAGTGAGGTATACCACGGGCTTAATTGAGTGAGCGAGGTATACCACGGGCTTAATTGAGTGAGCGAGGTATACCACAGACTTAATTGAGTGAGCGAGGTATACCACGGGCTTAATTGAGTGAGCGAGGTATACCACGGGCTTAATTGAGTGAGTGAGGTATACCATGGGCTTAATTGAGTGAGCGAGGTATACTACGGGCTTAATTGAGTGAGTGAGGTATACCACGGGCTTAATTGAGTGAGCGAGTGTGCATTGTGCATTGTGTGTGTGTATGCGAGTGATGAGACTTACCTGTGAGATCAGCTGTGAAGCTGGCAGAGCGACTGTGACACATGCTGCCGGATCTGGGAGAGGAGAACTGCTGAGAGGAAGGAGTTTCCATCGCAGAGACACTACTGCAACCAGAGACCTAACAACAAAGAAGAAAAATCCGCCGCTGAACAATGTCCATAACTCAACAGACTTTTAAGTTTGAATTATTTTGATGCAGTAAAACACCTGAACAGCGTGGTCATATACTGGTAGTTGGGCCTTCATCAGTGTGCAATGTGGAATCTTTCCAACAGTTCCATCAGTGCTACAAACCAAAATAGTTTTTCTAACTGCCTGGGCGAGTTACAGTTTCCTCCACTGAAACCCCAACAGTCACCCTTATCAATCGAACAATCGAACACAAAAATACTCAATCAAGAAAACAAATAGAGCTTTTGTTGGTCTTCTTAATTTGCTAAACGAAAGTAGGAACAGCTGACATATTCATCACATTCAGTCATGCTATCAGTCTGTGGCAAGATAATGGACAAGCTAATGAGAAAGCTCGGACACTCATCTCACCGATACGTTTCTGTTTGTCCTTCACCGCAGCCCTAATCACTCCAGCAAGAGGATCACAATAAGGCTGAAGTAAAAAAAAAAACAAGATAAAACTTTTACGGGAGGATAACCGCTAACGACCATCTCAAACACAACAAACTACTTGGCGATAGCTTCCCTCCACACAAACCAAGAGTTGAAGCACTCAAGCGTCCACCGATAATACATCGAGCGCGGGCCGAGCTACTTCATTAGGTATCTGTTTGTTAATTGCAGCTTGACTCTTAATTACCAGGGTTAATTGTAGCCGGGGGATTCCCCCAGGAAAAGCAGAGTGGAACAACACGCTCTGCTCTTTAACAAAACACCCACTGCTTTCTAGTAAACGCCATTCATGTGTATCACAAAAACAACAAACAACTGCATCCCTCATCGTCTCCTTTCATAACGGCTTCCTGCTGGATTCTGATATTCAAACCTCAGGATCACATTTTGATGTGAAGGAAAAATCACAGAGAAAAGCAGAGTGAAGCGGGAACGTGAGGCCATGTTTGTCTTCATCTAATTTATATTCCCCCAGGGCTCTGCGATCAGAAAAAAACACTCATTTTTATATGCAAATCTCTCACAGCTGCAATACGCCCATAATCAAAGTGTTAATAAACAAAAGTGTGTATCAGGGCTAAATGCTGGACTCGCTGCTACTAACGCGTATCAGAGCCCCACTATGAGGATGAGAAGCCATATTACAGTGTGAGGATGATAAGCCATATTACATTCACGAGTGATGTAGAGGGGAAAAAGTAGAGACATTGTTGTGACATTAAACACCATTAAAGCTTCCTGGGAAAATAGGAACAATAAAGTGACTGTATATTCACGCTTCTAGCATACAGACTACGACATGATAAATGGGAGGCGTGGTCAGTTTTGCAGTAACGGCATTGTCTTGAATGTAAAGGACCCACTTTCCTGAAAAATGGATGTTCTGAAGGGCTAAGTTGTAAAAATGTACCACGGATACACACACGCTCACCAGCTCTTTTAGATCGCATCCAAACCATGTATTTTTCATCATCTGTGACGCATCACAGCAATTTAGTATCTTTGTCAACGCCCTGCAAGTAAAAAGCTGGGAGTGAATAACTAATAGCATCAAAAGAGAGTTAGTTTGCTGTAGGGAAGCTGTGCTAGATGTCTATGGTGCGAATCATCAAGCAGCAACATAGCCTCCTGCCAGTGCCATGGGGCCCACAAGTAATGAATGAAATCGTTTCAGGAGGCCAGCAAATGTATGCAACCCATCTGTTGGACAGATGTATCGCTGACACAAGTCACAGCATCGCAGCACTACAAACTACAAAAAGCAGAAATGTGCTGTTACCAACCAAGAAGGGCGGCTGGCTCTCCGTCTCCTTCCTGAAGCGGTGAGGCCCCAGCTGGAGTTGGCCGAGCCTCAGTCTGGCGTCCTCGGAGAGCTGGCACATCCTGCGGTGGGTGTAAGGGGACAGGGCGCGTGTCCTGGAGGCGACTGTGGGCTGCTGGTAGCCAGAGTCTGCTGCAGCAGACCACCCGGGACCTGTCTGTTGTCTTCCCCTCCCGTGTCTCTGGGAACTACGGCCAGATGGGGACGAAGAAGCCGGAGAGGGTCTGGACGATGACGGCCGTGCAGACTTTGTCATTCTAGCCTCGGTGTTTTGCTGCTCTTTCCCACTTTTCACGGGACTACAGTTTCCGCCCGCCCCCGTGGAAGACTGCCGGCTGGATGGAGACTGACATGGTGCTTTGGGTGATGAGGAGAGTTTGGCTGAACTCCGGACGGACGAGGATAGAGATGGCCTCACTGGAGAGAGACAGCAAGGCTGGGGGGAGGGGGGAGCAAGGTTGATATGTTGATTTGATTGTTGTCAGACTACTTATGCATCAGATGTGGAAATTCTCTGTTTTGAGACTCAAAACCACAATGCATCAGCAATGTCTAGATTTCTCTGCAAGTTCCTTGACCGATCTCTCTGTCTCAGTGTCTACTGTCTATACAGACTTGTTCTTCCTGGATGAAACCATTCCAGCCAAATCATTCAGCGTAAAGGCCTGCATACCAAATTCAGAGATTTGTTTCAAAAACGCATTACACGTGGTAGAAATGTGTTGCTGGTAACATGTGAAAAGTCTAGTACTGAATTGCGGAGTTAGACCGTTTTTCCGTTTTTCACCCTTTCTGTGATCAGTGCCTCTACACTAGAATTTATAAAAAAAATGCATCAGAATGTATGAAGTTGTGCAGCAGTGGAGGGGGGAGCACAGCACTTCAGCAGACACGCCCCCACAGTTTTCAAAGAATACTGCTTACTCATGATTTTGAACTCTACTTGCCGAATGCCGACACTTTTATTCGTTCAAATTTGGCTGGGTGGTTAATAACATATTTTTTCTGTGGTGTGACAAACTCAAAACACATTTATTTCTGGTTTCCAGGGGCTTCCAAGTGTTACCGCAGTTCTCTCAGTCGGCACTGCCATGGAGACCACCTCTGCAGAATGACTTCAATAACTCTTAATGGCCGCTAACATCATTCTCAGATGCAATATCCCACTTCCTGCGGGCAACGTCGACCGGGGATAAATAAGTTAAGAAAAAATGTTAATTGCGTTTGATGCCCATCTCCAGTCTAATATGATAAAGAGGCATTACCTGGCTGTAAAACAAAGATCATCTAAATGCTAATTAGGGACATCACGGAACATTCAAACTAATTTTTTAAGAGAAACAGAATGATAAATAAATCCTGATTGAGCTTGCCATTTCAGAGTGCTCGGACTTAATGGGATTACGCAAAGCCCTCCCCCTATTGGTGGAGAGCAAGTGAGAGTCAGTCACTTTCCCCCCCGTCTGTCTGCGACTGCGTGCTGACGGCTTGTCTCATGTGATTAGTAGCTCTGGCCACTGTTGGCATTGCATGATAAAGTGGCCCCGTCCTTGAGACAAAGCCTGAGCTACATGCAGCTTATTAAACAAGAAAAATCAACCATGCCTCAAATGCGTACGTACATGCAAATAATGTTGGGGGGTAAAAAAAAAAAAACGCGACAAAAGAACGCTTCTGTGCCAAGTCAACCGTGCTGCTGATCTTTTACAAAGAGGGGGAAAACGTGCGCGGATTGTGGGGAAAAAAGCAGGACTGACAACAGTGGAAACACAACCGACAGCTGTGTGTGGAGAGAAACAGGGATGAGAGAGAGATTAGAGAGGCAGAGAAAACAGGAGGAGGACAGAAGAAGAGCAACACTACTTTGCCGGATGTATATTCACCACTCCGGTTAGAGAGGTTTCGTGGCAGTTGCTATCATTCTAAATCTCTATTTGTCAGCAGGGGCAGGCAGGCTGTCAGGGAAGTGCCTATGCTGAGAAGCCATTAGGAGGGGAGAATGGAGAAATTCTACTGTCTGACAGCCACAGCGGTGCTCTGATCCACACGTCCCCCCTAAGGGGGCCAGGAGAACACATTGACAATCTGCCTCGCTGTCAATGACATCCCATTTAACCAAATAGCTTTGCTCAGGTGAGACTGCACCTGGGAAACATACAGGTGTGTGCTGCTACTGTTTTTGACACAACACACACACACACTGGCCACTGTATGATGGATCATGCTACTAACAGGACTGTGTCGTCTGTGTCACACACACACACACGTCAAACACACACACACACACACACACACACACACGTCAAACACACACACACACACACACACACGTCAAACACACACACACACACACACACACACACACACCGAGTGGATTACCCTGCAGAGAACAGACGAACACCTCATAAAACAAATCCAGGCGCCGCCATGAAAGAAAAGAGTCAGAGCGAGAAAGAGACAGAGAGAATAGAAGAAAACGGCACTCTTTAAAAGGTAAAATGGTGATCATATGCAGCTGAGCACTCTTTTCAAATCCAATGCGTCACACAGTGGAGGAGAGGTGAGCCAGGCCCGGCGGGTAGTGGCAGTGAATGTGAAAAGCCGAGGGACTGGCCGGTTCTGACTTACTGGCCGGTTCTGACTTACCGACTGGTTCTGTGTCAAAAACTGCATAAAATCCCAGCTAGCGGGGAGCAGTGAGAGGAGCCTGGCTATATCAGCATCACAGATCTGGCTCCCCGTAATTACATTCACAAGGAGAGAACAGATACCCTTGAAACACTACAGGGATGGATAGATAGATGCAGTAGCCATGGCAACAATAGAAGGTAGGTCTATATGGTGAAAACAAGACCAAACTGATAGAGAGTGATGCTACTCATTAGAGCGGAAATGAATCTTCACTCTTCCAGCTATGGTCACTTTCACAGTAACACCGAGTGTTTGGCTGTGACGTGCTCTCAATTTCAGCCTCGTTTTGAACAGGCAGGCAGGCAGGCATATAATTACACTCTATATTTGACTCTCGGGGGACACTTTGAGGGGCTATTAACATTTTAAACTTTGAGCACGCTCCAACGCTTCTGAACGGCTGGGAAACACGTGTCCAGTCCGGTGAAATGTATTCCAAAAGAAAAACAAGAGAAAACAAATGCGAGAGAGGAACACAAACGAACCGCAAACGTGGGAAAAGCTAGAAGCCCGGAAAGACTATCTGTAATGAAACTTACAGGCGAGGTGGGCCGGCTGTCTCTCCCATCACTCTCCTCAATCACAGATGTGCTGGCAAACTCCACTTTGGGACAGATTCCCTAGAGGGGGAGGGACGACAAACGGCGTTAACAGCGAGATGGAGACAAAAGCGCCGATAACAGTGTTGCTTTTTTAAGATCCATTTACAACCACAATTCTACAATCTATACGCTGGAGAAAAACACATTGGAGGAAAGAGGAAGAAGTCTGCAGTGTTGTTGAAATAGTACGGCCATTTGGAGAGAAACATCTGAATCGCGATGTGTAGACCTCGAACACAAACAAGAACAGGGTGTAGAAGAATGAACGAGTGAAGGAGGTAGAGCGAGAGAAGAAGCTCCCAGTTGACTTTTTTCCTTCTCTCTCTATAACAGAGATGGAAAACACAACACTATCTTTTCTCGAGAAAATAGTTTGCTTTGTCTACGTCAGGAGAATGCCTTTAAATTGGTTATCTGAGCGGTGTGCCGGTGACCTGTCATGTGCGGCACGAGAGCTGGTGAGATTGGGATGGCACTCCCTTTTCGAGGAAGCTACAGTCCATTGCAGGGTTTGAACGACGATTGTAATTTTGAGGCCATTTACACCTGGCATTAACATGCATTTTCTGTCATCAGATTGCCATCAGATCGTGCTTGACCACTTGAAGTACAGGTGTAAACGCCCCCAAGACACATTGAAGACGGATTGCATTGTGTACACATTGAACACAAGTGTAAATGTAATGTGTCCTCTCAATCTGCATACAGCAACTGTATGCAGATTGAGAGGACACCCATTTTGGGTGATCAAATTGCAATCAGATTGCAATCTGATGACCCAAAACGCATGCTAACGCCAGGTGTAAATGAAATCAGGCGAATATGGTCAAGCACTATCTGATTGCAATCAGATGACAGAAAACGCATGTTAGTGCCAAGTGTAAATGGCCTCACTGATGCCAATCAAGCTAGATCACATGGGGTGACCACAGCTCTCCCGGTGGAGCGGGTAATATAATTGAAGAAATCAGTGAAACTCGTCATGTGACAGAAACACTTCCCTTCAGCTCAGACAAGAATGTGCTTTTTTGCATTGGCTCATTTAGCAGCCCAGCAGGAACCCTAACCCTAACCCTAACCCAGCAGGAATGAGTCCTAAGACGTGCCTAAGACCCGCATGTTAGCACTTCCTTTTCCCTCCTCTCAAAGTCGCTAGGATTTTGGTTCAATGCCTGAAATAAGGTCTGTGGTTAACAAAAGTTTATGAAACGGCAAACTGTTCAGCAAGATAATATTCACAAACAAGGACCACTTTTATGATTTTTGAAACTTAAATGTGATTTTCAGAAAACACTTCAACAAGTCATAAAAATGCACCTCATTTCTGACGATTATCTTGCTGAACTCAAAGTTAGTTTCAGTTCCATAAACCTTTTTTAAGCACAGACCTTATTTCAGGCATTTAACCCAAATCCCCATTCAAAAATCCCCATTGACTTCCCGACGACGACGAGGGAACCAGGAAGTGCATGATTTCTGGGTTGGCCTACAAGAATGTGTTATCCCTGCGGTACTCTATGGAAAACAAATAGAAGAACAGTAGGGGGAGCCTACAGGGAAGGAGGAGGACCTCTTCATCAGTATTTCTCTCTCTGGGGCTCCGTCTCGGGAGATCAGTCTGGGTCCGGGGTACAGGAAATCTCTGGTGCTCTCCTCCACCGTGGCCAGGATCTCGCCCTCTGAAACCACAAATAGACATGCCCAGGGAGACACACACAGCATTGAGATCCTACTCGTGCACTGTTCAGAGTGGATAAAGTAGGAGCAGAACGCGGCCATACGGCTTCATCAGAAAGCATACCTGGGGGCACCAGCTGAATCAGCTCAAAAGATGTGGTGTCAGCTAAGAGGGGCGCAAGCACAAATACACTGTGAGCTAATGATCAGTATCACAACTAATAGGCTATAAGCTTACATAGCAAATGATTCAGGGCTAAGTGATGAGGAGGCAAGTCCCAAGAGGCCATTTACCATCGAGCAGGTCGGCCACGTCAGCAGGGTCAACCACGCCTGGGAAAGTCTGGGAAAGCAGACAGAGTACAGACAGAGAAAATCAATGCCTGATAACAAGATGAGACGCACAGGCTGGGTTCTGATTCCTCCACTCTATATGTGCCTTACATTACTCTGGCAAAGGAGCTTCCTTTCTACCAGGCAGGTTGCCGGTTTGAATCCTCAGAATAGCTGGGGGGGGGGGGTAGATTTGGCCTGATGGAAT
>NC_139632.1:13856036-13861036 GCF_964638095.1 Poromitra crassiceps
TCCAGACGGTCTAGTTTGGGAGCAGCCATTAGAACGAGTTGTGTCCTCTTGTTTCATGGTGCTTGTCTTTCTTGAGCTTTATGGCAAATGAGTGCAATGTCTTGTAATGGTCCCTATATTCTTCCTTTTCAGAGCAGTGTAGCTCAGTATGGAGTCTGCTATTCTGATATAGAGAGGTCAGATAGAGCTGCTGCCTCCTAGATCTACCTTTTTTTTTTTTTTTTGAATCAGCCTGTTTGTCCCTTTGGGCAGAAGAACGTGAGGTCTGTGAGTTTGGTGGCTCTCTATTGGGGACAAAAATGTCCCTTTCTCTATTGCTGTTGTTGACCGGCCTCTTAATTAACATTGCTAATTAGCCCTCTACGTGTCACCGCGGTGACAGGGCCTGTCAGCGGGCCATATTGATGGCTCCGATGTCCCCCCTCGCTTGTCTCCTCGTTAACTCCCATCCGATCTGGACAACATTCTCCCCATGTCTCGTCCACTTTGTCATTAGGGGCCTTGTTGTCTTTTCGTCACCCTGTCTGTCTGTCTGCCAGAACTGGGCACAAGGGACACGACGGTGAAAGCCGCTAAATGCCGTGTCGACAGTAAACAGCTGCGGTAAACAAATCATGATGTCCAATTCCCCCGTTGTCTCA
Source organism: Poromitra crassiceps (assembly GCF_964638095.1). Classification (NCBI taxonomy): domain Eukaryota; kingdom Metazoa; phylum Chordata; class Actinopteri; order Beryciformes; family Melamphaidae; genus Poromitra; species Poromitra crassiceps. Next base: position 13,856,678 of record NC_139632.1, read on the forward strand.
TTTGTCCCGTTTCTCATCAGGACCTCTGCTGGCGTGCCCTTGTGCCGCGACAAAGACCTGCTATTGATCAGACAAGACTAGCGTGTGCACCGAGATGGTAAAGAGCACACCTGACACACCTCAGTGACGGGCAGACAGGCTGCTGACAGGCTGCAGCTATAGGGCAGACAGCTCCTGTGTGACCTCTCTGGAGCTGGATCATGATAATAAGTCAATGATAATGATACTGTTTTGATGCCGTGTCAAACACATTATCAGACTCAAAGTCCTCCTGGCCGATCTGGTGACTCCGAGCAGGTTGCCTCGCCTCGCCTCTCCCCGACAAGATAGATGTGCAGTGAAGCAGCTGAGATGTTTCTCAGCATCTTGCCACCACCACCACCACCCACCACCCTAATCCAAGCTACGTCTGTCTCTGACTGTTCCCTGGCTCACACACACACACACACACACACACACACACACACACACACACACACACACACACACACACACACACACACACAGTCACACACATCAGCCTGGTCCCTGGCGCCGGGCCAGAGCAGGCGGGGCCTCCTCTGTGTCTCGGACCGTTCATCCCGCGGATGAAGTTCTCCTTCAGAAGCCGCCCGTCCATCACAAAGCTTCCTGTAATAGACGCTGAGTCGTGACAAGCCAAGCTGAGAGGCCATCTGCACGCGCTGGGCTCCGGGAGCTATTTCTGTCGCCGAGCGTGCCTGGCCAAAGAGCTGAGATACATCTAACTGCAGACCCGCAGAGCCAGCTGGCTACGCCTCTTGACACGGTCTGGCTACGCCTCTTGGCACGGTCTGGCTACGCCTCTTGACACGGTCCAACAACGCATTAAGAGTTCGTGTGTGTCAGTTCTGCCCAGGCTAAGAGCCCCTATCTCGGGTACCATAGACCCAGGCAGGTCCCCTTACCTCCACACTGCCTCTGCCCAGGCTAAGAGCCCCTATCTCGGGTACCACAGACCCAGGCAGGTCCCCTTACCTCCACACTGCCTCTGCCCAGGCTAAGAGCCCCTATCTCGGGTACCAGACACCCAGGCCAGCCCCCTACCTCCACACTGCCTCTGCCCAGGCTAAGAGCCCCTATCTCGGGTACCATAGACCCAGGCAGGTCCCCTTACCTCCACACTGCCTCTGCCCAGGCTAAGAGCCCCTATCTCGGGTACCATAGACCCAGGCAGGTCCCCTTACCTCCACACTGCCTCTGCCCAGGCTAAGAGCCCCTATCTCGGGTACCACAGACCCAGGCAGGTCCCCTTACCTCCACACTGCCTCTGCCCAGGCTAAGAGCCCCTCTCCCGGGTACCACAGACCCAGGCAGGTCCCCTATCACCACCCATCCACTACCCAGGCCTGGAGCCCCTCTCCTGGGCACCAGAGACCCAGGCAGGTCCCCTATCACCACCCATCCCCTACCCAGGCCTGGGGCCCCTCTGTCAGCCACCAGACACCCAGGCAAGTCCCCTATCACCACCCATCCACTACCCAGGCCTGGAGCCCCTCTCCTGGGCACCAGAGACCCAGGCAGGTCCCCCTCCACTACCCGCCCTGCCCCTCACCTTGCCCGGGTACCACACCTCCGGCAGAGACCCCCCACCTCCAGGACCTTGCGCACCAGGGGGTCCTGTGCCCCCCACTCTTATAACGCAATATCCACTCCAACAAGGGGATTATTCCTGAGAATAATTTTAATATTGATTGTAATTCTTGCCATTTTTGTAATACAGAGATAGAGACAACAGATAATTTATGTTTTTCACTGGATTAGCTACTAGCTTTTGGTCTAATTTGAATTTATGGATTAAATATAGCATTGATGCACTACCACCATTTATACTTGAAACTGTCAAATTTTGAATATTCATTGAAGGTAAAAAAAAATAATTTTTAATGAACAATGTAATTATTTTGACCAAATATTTTATACAGAAATGTAAATACTGTATAGCAAAACTCTACTCTGTCTACAACCTTTAAAAAGGATTTAGAAACATTTTCCAAATCCATAAAATATACATATGAAAAACAAAATGTGTTGGGTGAGTTGAAAACGAGCCTAACTACGCTCAGTGTGGAAGATAGAAAGCATAATTGTTCTTGTAATTCTTTAAATCAAGAGAAAAATAACGAGTATTTTATTTTGTGTGGAAGATAGAAAGCAACGAGTATTTTATTTTGAAGGGTGATGTGTATACCAGACCGTGTCAAGAGGCGTAGCCAGACCGTGTCAAGAGTGTCAAGAGGCGTAGCCAGCTGGCTCTGCGGGCTCTGCGGCGCTGCAATTATATGATGTTGAAAGAGCTCCGGGCTGGCACCGCGCTCTGTTGATCAAAGAGAGAGAGAGAGAGGAAAACACCCCAAAACTTTTTCCTGAGGTCAGAACGAAGACGCCAAGGGTAGGAGGGGGAGTGTGTGGGAGTGTGTGTGTGTGTGTGTGTGCGCACGCCCATTTGGGCATGACTGTGCAGGTGTGTTATATGTGTGGGTGTGTGTGTGCGCAGGGCCAGCTCTTTAATAAAACTACTAGTAATACTGGATTATCCTCCACTTTATAATGTAATGTTATTTATTTTTTGATCAAGTCAATCCCCCCCCACATTTTCTCCCTAATTGTACTTGGCCAATTCCCACTGCTGTCCCGGTTGTTGCTCCACCCCCTCTGCTGACCTGGGGAGAGTTGTAGACGAAAATATGCTTCCTCCAATACATGTGCAATCGCCAGCTGCTTCTTTTCACCTGACAGCGAAGAGATTTACCAGCAAGATGTAGCGCATGGGAGGATCATCGTATTCCCACCAGTTCCCCTCCCCCCTGAACAAGTGCCCGACTGACCAGAGGAGGCACTAGTACAGCAACCAGGACACATACCCTTAATTGAGTTTCCCACCCACAGACACGGCCAATTGTGCCTGTTTGGACGTCCAACCAAGCCGAAGGTAGTCTGACTCACTGGAAGCAGGCTGCAGGTCTAAGCTCTGCCATTGGTGCCGACCATTTGAGTCAGAGCGTAAGGGAAATCCCGCGCTCCCTGCATGTCGCTCTCAAATGCCTCCACTGCTGTGAAACAACAACAACAATGCTAGCTAGCAAGCTAGCCTTGCTACACGCTAAAAATGGACAGTTTTGACAAAGATTTGGGTTGTGCAATAAAGTAGGGCTGCTTGGTACCTTCGGTGGATGGATGTAAAGATAACAGAACATTTTTTCCCACTAGATGAGAGTGAGAGTAAGAGGAGCCAGACTCTCTCCTGCGCTGGTACAGCGGGAAAGCGGAGATAGTCTGGCAAGCGAGACTAAGCCAGAGGTAACACGGGGGTTCGAACCTACGACCCTCGTGTTGGTAGGCAGGGAACCTACTGCTTCACTACCCAGATGCCCTAATTACAGTAAGACCCGTTTGTTCATCTGTGTGTGGCTTCATCTCGGCCTAATCAATACTATCAGCAAACAGTCTAATGAAGCAGACTGTGCGGCCCACACACACACACACACACACACACACACGCGCGCGCGCGCACGCTACACACATGCACACGCGCGCGCACACCCACTCACACGCACACTCAGAGTAACTCCGGGCCGATGCAGGAGTTGCAGACAAACAGCCAGATGGGGTGTAAACAGACTCTGGAGTCGTGTGGAGAGAGTTGCCATCAGCCTGCTGGGTGAAGAATGAAGACCCATAGAGACACTCAAACACAGACACACACACACACACACACACACACAAACTCTCTCTCTCTCTCTCTCTCTCTCTCTCTCTCTCTCTCTCTCTCTATCTCTCTCTCACTGGCCAAGGTGACAGACTGGCAACAGAGGGGATGGCTCGCATCTTCACAGGCCAAACTTACAGGCAATACCCGTGTGTGTGTGTGTGTGTGTGTGTGTGTGTGTGTTGGTAGGGGTGTGTGTATGTGTGTGTGTGTGCGTGTGTGTGTGTGTGTGTGTGTGTGTGTGTGTGTGTGTGTGTCCGTGTGTGCGTGTGTGCGTGCGTGTGTTGTTGTTGTTGTTGTTGAGGTCATGACAAACTACAGTACAGAGGCCGAAATCTACACTCAGACAGCCCATTCCAACCAAAGATGGATGGTTTAAAAGTTAACGGCTTTTGGACAATAGCTTTTCACATTTATAGCACGCAGGATTTATGTGGCGCAGGTCATTTTTTGATCATTGGAAGAAATTGAAAAAAATAAAAATAAAAAACGACTGTATCACCGTCTTGTTTTTCGGGTTTTTTTCCACGCCTTCCCCTTCGTCTGTAGGCCAGTTGTTTCAATCACAGCAGCGCGTGTGACAGACAGACAGTCCAGCGGGTGACAGGCTGTATCTGAGTATCAACAAGGTA
>NC_139632.1:13873536-13886036 GCF_964638095.1 Poromitra crassiceps
GAAGCCTAAATATGAATATTGATGTAACTTGGCAGTAACACAGTCACTAGCCAGAGATATTTCAAGCACAGACGATAGCGAGCTTCACCAATCAAATACGTCGATATCACATTGTTGAATTGTGAATTGAATTGTGGGGTAGTGTAGTACTTCTCCATGAAATCGAATACAAAATGTAAGAATAAACAAGGATGATATCATACAGATTTGTGGCTTCTACAGGAACACATACCATCGTTTCACAACTAGCTCGCCCGTGGTAAGTCTACCTCGGGTGGTTATGGCATTATGGCGAATAATCAAAATCTCATTGCAGAATATGAATGAGGAAATACAGAACCGTCACGTGACTGTGGAGCTCTGTGGAGCTCTGTGGAGTTTTTCCTGTTGGCTTGAAGGGGTTATGATTGACAGAAGGCGGGCCCTAACGTAACCACAGAGAATATTAGCTGTTGATTAAAACGCATTGCCATGAAAACTGAAATTGGACATGTAATGAGGCAGAAGCAGGATCTTGTCTGTTCTTGTTTAGAAGCAGAGACTGGATTCCTGAATGCATGCAGTCATAAGAACAGCATTTCTTTCAAAATGTGAACGTTTACACACTAATATTATCTGATGCAGCTCATGCAACCTGGCAGAATGTGATTGGCAGCCTCTCGTGCGGTGATGGATTACCTCTATCGACCAAAGTCACCAGTTGGTTTCTATCGACATTTGGAACCGAATAAAATGAGTGAACGAGTCTGAAAGGTTTGATGACTGATTTTAAATGATAAAAACATCTATTAATCATGGTACATGCATGTAAAAACTGTCACAATTAACATGAAAGGGACGGACAATGTATTTTATTTATTTAAAAAAAATTGACGTGCAAAAACTCAAATCATGGACTTGTCTTTTAAGCGCCTTGCTGAAGGGCACCTCGGCAAGAGCTGCTGAGGGAAAGGACTATTTCTCATTCACTTCATTTTCCTTTTTTCCCCACTAGCCCGCCCAGGGATTCAGGTGGGAAACATTCTGCTCACAAACCTGCCTCTCTACACTGTGTGTGTGTGTGTGTGTGTGTGTGTGTGTGTGTGTGTGTGTGTGTGTGTGTGTGTGTGTGTGTGTGTGTGTGTGTGTGTGTGTGTGTGTGTGTGTGCATGCGTGTGTGCGTGCGCGTGTGTTCATGTGACTTACAAAGGAGAAGTCTGGTGCGTTTTGGCACAGCAGTCTGGGGAAGACGGCCTGCCTCTGGACCCGCTCCTCCTCCTCGAACACATTGCCGTACATGAAGCCGTTCAGCATGGTGGAGTGGGCATGGACATCGATGTAGAACTCCAAACTCACCCTCTGATGGCGGGAAAGAGAGAGAGAGAGAGAGAGAGATAGAGAGAGAGAGAGACAGGGGGGGGGGGAAAGAAGATGACATAGCAGCAGGTTAGTGGGGAAGTACCAGATATTTTTCTGTGTGTGAACAAGATTCGTCATCCACACTCCAGCTCCCAAGAGGCTGAGCATGGGGAGAGGCTTTCACCCATGGGACCGAGTCTCTAGAGACCGCCGACTCACAAGAGGCTCCCACATGGACGTAGCTTTGATTTTAATGGTGGGGGAGACATGTCCCCTGTGTCCCCCCCCTTCCTACGTCCCTGGGCTCACAACCTGAAAGCAGACAGCCACAATCCCACACACCCACTTCAGTCACTGTCAGCTCCTGTATGGAAGGACACACATTGATGTGGATGTCACAAATTTGATTAGCACTAAACACTTTGCAAAAGACTGCCTGAAACGCAATGAAGAAGAATAATCATTGTATTTACACGTGCCATACATACATTGACACTCAGCAGTGCAGTTATTTTATCTTGTGTTGTAAATCCACCGCACACCTTAGCTTGCGCTGTCGTAGTTTCAGCTGGATTCGGTAACAGAGAGACATGCTTGTAGACATAATGCTATTCAATGTTTGGGGTCTATGTTAGCAGTATTAAAGCAGAGAGACAGGAACTGTATAGCTAATATGGATACTTTTTATCGCAAGTCACATTGTCATCGCTATATTGAACAATGCTACCGCACATCTCAGATTTTCCTCATATCGTGCAGGCCTACCTATAGCCATGTTTCTCAAATGGGGGTACGTGGAGGTACTACTGGGGGTACTTGAGAGAAAGGGGGAAAAGGAAAGAATTTAAGAATAATTCATGGAAATATTAGTATTTTTTTGTATATATTTTTAGATAATAATACGATTTAAAACGTGAACTAGAACTATACTTGTAAAAATATTTCCAGTTTTCACTACTCAGCCCAGCAGACATGATGGCAAATGAGGGGCATCATGTGATCAAGCACGCATTCATTCAAAATGTTGTCGTTGGGTAAAGGGGGTACTTGGAATCAGAAATCAGGGAAAGGGGGTACTGAAGCCAAAAAAGTTTAAGAACCACTGCCTCGTACTACATCAAATATTGACTTTACATTGAGTGTGTAATGTCTCCTCTCTCCGGTATACACCGTGTGGGCCAACATGGGCTTTGCCACTTTTTTTTTTATAAACAATTATGAGAGGGGTGCCCTTTTTTCACCTGAGCACCTGCCCCCCAAAATGTGTGTGCACGCCACTGCTTACAGTAAACTGCCTAATTGGCAACCACATTGTTGCCACACACAGGGTGATAACAGTGGCAGGTGGAAAGATAACAGACAGTATCCACTTCACGGGTATAAAAAGCAAAACCTCCTCCATAGTGAGCGGCTAAATGATAGCAGATACTGAACAATACCTCGCTAACTGCTTGGCCCTTCTCTTTCAAGTTCAAGTTTGTTTATTTATATAGCCCTAATTCACAACCATGTCTCGGAGGACTTCACAGAGAATGTGTCTATCTAGATCTAACTCAACACAATCAATGAAGAAAACTGAACACACTTATAAAAGACAAGCACAGCAAAAGACACTAGATAGGCAACAGCAGATTTGAGCAAGACAAACAATCTAGCTATTCTACAGGCAAACCTACCTGGCAACCCCCCAGTCTTAGACCCTAAATACACACACACACACACACACACACACACACACACACACACACACACACACACACACGCACACATGCACACACACACACACACACACACACACACACACACACACACACACACACACACACACAGATTATTTTTTGGGGCATTTTTTTCTTTATTCAGATAGGACAGTATGGCAGACAGGAAAGGTGGGGAGAGAGAGAGAGAGAGAGAGGGGATGAGATACAGCAAAGGACCTCGGGTTGGATTCGAACCCGTGCCGCCCGCGCGAAGGACCGAGCCTCCATCGTACGCGTGCTACCAGGTGAGCACAATAGCCTACAGTTAATGTTTAATTCAATTCTTTGAAACTATGTGAACAGCCACGTGTTCATCAGCTATAAAGTGACACAGTCTCCCACCATGTTCATTTTCTATTGAAATAGGGAAAGTAGTCCACAGAATTGAACCATATTTAACTGTTGCTTTAATATGATTTCAGTCAGGAACACTCTCGTCATAGATTTAACCATTTATTTGCAGCAAAATGAAAGTTGTGTTTGGTGCTGATGGCTCCGCTCTTTACAGAAGATGTTTCCTGGATTAGCCAAGCAGCATGCTAAGCTAAACAGGGAGCGCAATGCAGAATCCACCATGGGTATGCAAGACAAGTTTCACTTCTGAGCCATGCATGACTAGAAAGGTGGAGGCTGGGTGGGTGGTGCAGACAAAGCAGCAGCAGCAGCAGCAGCAGCAGTAGTGGTGCGTGTGTGTGGCAGCATTGGTGTAGCAAAGATCAGTGTAGGAGGGAGCCATATTTAAATGGACCACCTTGATGTGAGAATGGCTGTGATTGGCGAATGGTTAGAAACGCGGATCCAATCAGTGGGCTGTCAGCTGATTACAGCTGGGGTGTAGGCTTATGACTTCCGTGTCCTGCATGAACTAAGGCAATGTTTCACATTTTGAATAAGTTGTATCAATCCCCTACATCAGTGATTCCCAACCTGTGGGCCGCGAAGGTATTGCAAGTGGGCCGCCAAATCATTTCCAAAAAAGTATGATTTTTGAAAAAAAAAATCAAAAAAAAAAAATTAATTTTTTTTTGAAAGATTTTGAAAAATCATACTTGAAAAAGTATGATTTTTGTTTCTTTGATGTTATTGCTTTTGCTTGAATTGAAGTTTCATCTTTACATCATCTTTATATTGGGTTTGTGTTTATTTGTAACCCTATCGATTTAATGGGCTTTCTTCTGATATTTGGATTTTGTTTGGATCTGATATTGGATGTCAAATTGTTATGAGAATGCATTTTTCCATTGTTGAAGGATACCGTTATTTATTAATCAATTTTGTTAATTAGCCTGTTACAGACAGCCCCTTGCTTGTCATTTCTGACATCTGTGTGGTGCTGATGGACAGCTCCTTGAATGATTGGTGTGTGTGTGTGTGTGTGTGTGTGTGTGTGTGTGTGTGTGTGTGTGTGTGTGTGTGTGTGTGTGTGTGTCTGTGTGTGTGTGTGTGTGTGTGTGTGTGTATGTGTGTGTGTTTGTGTGGACAGCTCCTTGAAAACTGTAATACTGAAGGTGTTGCAACATGTTACAGGTGCTGTGTTAGTGACTGTGGAGCTTCCAACATGTTTCTCCTGTATTCAGTTCAGTCCTTTATGTAAAATTTTCAATAAAAAAGTGCTCTGAGAACGCATTATATGGCCTTTGTATTTATGGGGTCGGAGGTGGGCCGCGAACATTTTTGAGACATAAAAGTGGGCCCTGAGTTGGAAAAGGTTGGGAACCACTGCCCTACATGTCATTTAAAATGACTTAATATTTAGCTTTGGCACTCTTACATGTCATTTTCTCACTTTTGAGATAATGCTAGTTGCCTACTATCACTCAACATACCAAACAAACTTATACTTATCAGGTAGTGTATGTTGACTAACGGGCCTCCCAATCCCTTTAACCCCAAGCCCAAGTCCTGAATCTAAACCAGCTCTTCCAAGACGTGTGGAACAGCCAAAACATACCTCCTCAGTCTGAAGGTCTAAAACTCCAACTGGTTTTCACAAAGATAGACGAACAAGAACACACACACACACACACACACACACGCACGTACGCACGCACGCACGCACGCACGCACACACACACACACACACACACACACACACACTCACACACACACACACACACACACACACACACTCACACACACACACACACACACACACACACACAGTGCACGTAGACGCTAACCATCAACGCTGCAACAGCATTGGCCACCCTCCTTCCTCCCCCCTTCTCTCACTCTGTTATCACTCATCATCTCTCCTTTTCCATCCCCTCTTCTTCTCTCTCTTTATCTCCTCCCCAGTGTGTCTCTCTCTCTCTCTGTAGCTACCCACCTTATCCTATAGTCTCTCTCCCCCACTCATTACACATTCAGCACTACACCTTGTTCCCTGTGGGTCGTAAAGAAGAGGCGAGAGAGGGAGGGAGGAAGAATGTCGAGATAGTTGGAGAAGAAGGGGAAGGAGAGAGGGAAGGAGAAGGACAGAGAAAAAGACAGACAACCGTGTGTGTGTGTGTGTGTGTGTGTGTGTGTGTGTGTGTGTGTGTGTGTGTGTGTGTGTGTGTGTGTGTGTGTGTGTGTGTGAGAGAGAGAGAGAGAGACAGAGAGAAAGAGAGAGATGGAACCCTGTGAGTGTGTGTGAGAGAGAGAATAAGACAGAGACAACGAGACAGGGCGAGAGAGAAAGAGAGATCAAAAGAAGAGAGAGCAAGGACGAAAGACAGACAAACATGATAAGAGGGAGAAAGCGAGAGAGGAAACAAGACATAAAAACAGAGAAAGAGGGAAAGAGAGGAGAGAGATAACATAGGTAGAACTACATGTATGTTTGTGTGTGAGAGAGAGAGAGAGAGAGAGAGAGAGAGAGAGAGAACGAAGCATACAGAAACAGACAGAGAGGTGAGAGAAACACAATTTAACAGAGAGAGAAAGAGACAAACAAAGACAGAGAGAGAAATACAGAGAGAGAGGGAGAGAGAGAGAGAGAGAGAGAGAGAAGCGGTGCTCGGGCTGCCCGGGCGACGCAGTGTGCCTGTGTTTGAAATTCCGCTCACAGCCAAAGCAATTTCCTGGCGGTGGCTGTGCTGTCAGCTGCTCGGCTGGCTGGCGGTGAAATATGGTGGCTGGGAGTCGGCCGCTAGCAGCCCCCGACAACCTGATGGATGGAACCCCAGAGGAGAGGAGCAGCAGCAGGAGGAGGTGGAGGAGGGAGGGAGGGAGGGAGGCAGAGGGGGGAGATGACAACAGAAAAACAAAAAAAAGAGCCAGAGTGAAAAAGCTAAACGCAGCCAACGGAGCGGTGAAGGTGGTGGGGGTGGGGGTGTGGGTGGGGGCAGGTGAAGGTGGTGGTGGAGGGACAGAGAGAGAGAGAGGTAGAGAGAAGAAAGGTAGAGCAAGGAAGGAAGTTCCAGCCCGGGCGTAGACGAGAGGAAAGCAGCCTAATAATCACCTGGGTCTCTCCCTCCTGGAGGCCCGGGAGGAGAAGGAGAGGAGGTGGAGACACAGTAGCCACCTACTGTGTCTCCCTGGACAGGCAGGTGAGAGAGGAGGTGGATACCGTGGAGATGTGGAGAGACACAGTATAGGAGGAGGGTGGACAGGTGAGAGTTTACCGTGAATACGAGTCCAATTGAACACCACACATGTGGGGATTCACGACATGTTAAGTGGGAATTTTCTGAAAGCGTCGAGTTCACGACTTAAGATGTGTCGTGATGTTTTCGGAAAATGGCAGGTGGAAAGTTATAATTTTAGCCGTAGCCTATAGGACGAATCAGCGTGACATCACGACAACAGAAAGTTGTCAAGAAGCGGCTATGAAGTGGATTAAATGGTGGCTGTGCGGCCTCGCCCATAGCTCGGCTGCTGCGTGGCCTTGCCTACCCTATTGGCGCACGCGGGTGTGTGTGTGTTGCTCACTAAATGTTATTGCATCAGTGATGTCACAATGCCTCCTTGTGTGTGTGTGTGTGTGTGTGTGTGTGCCCCATTATGATATCACTGATGACATCATCAGTGTGTGTGTGTGTGTGTGTGTGTGTGTGTGTGTGTGTGTGTGTGCGCGCCCTTAAGACATCACTGAAGACATCATCACTGAAGACATCATCACTGATGACATCACATCATTAGCTAATTAGCCTAATTAAAAAATCTGGCTCTGTCAGGTCACCCGCACGGGTGCCCTTTACACACCCTGAAGGTTTCAGCCCGATTTAACGTAAAACGGCATAGCTGTGGCCGAACACAGAACTTGAAACAAACAAACATTGCCCACATACTCAATTATATATATATTTATATATAGATTCATTGTAATTTATATATCAAGACAAACTATCTTACAAAAAGAATTTAATGCAATTCAATTATGTTTCCTGCAGTCATTCCAATTTCAATTGTTTCCTTAAATCTGTCTGAAATTCCAATTTCCCCTCCAATTGAACAGAATAGGAATTTACCATTAATTCTGGGTTTAACTCATGAATGGCCCCGACCCTGTAGTCCTGTCCTGATGTGAACCCAGAAGGTTTCTCCGCCACAGCATCATGTGAAGGACAGTAGAGGAGCAGCGCTAACAGCCATGCAGCTCAACAATGTCAAGCTCAGGCCCACTACAACAGCCAGTTAATGCCCTGTCAATCAAACGGAGACAGGTCTGAAGGCCCCACCACTGTGATTGATGCTTCAATTAGCAACCCGCTCTGACCTCTGGGATTGTTCATTTGAAATTGTAATTAAGCAATTAGGGGCAATTAAGACAAGGAGGCCGCTGAATGAAAGTCAGAAGACAATTTGAGCGAGTGAGAGAGAGAGAAACACAGAGAGAGAGAGAGAGAGAGAGATCTGTCCAAATTAAAAGCTCTCAGAGAGAAACAGAGGCCTCATCTCGTTCTAGAAACTCAAGGGAACTCTCTAAACTTGTGATGAACTGGCAGCGGCCGCAGACAGTTTAGTGTAAAACCTAGAAGGTCAAACGAATGAATTTTGTCAGACAAGTACTTTATCTGCTGCATATTAATTAGCGAGCGGGTGTGGGGCGGTGGGGGTGCGTTCAGGGCCGTGAATGCCGAGCTTATCTTTACACGAAGAGGAAAAGGAGCTGATTGAAGCAGGATTACAAGCTCCTGAATAAAGCTCCTGGCATCAGCAGTCTACCTTTAGAGGAGAGAGGAAACTGCTGCTTGTTCATGAGGAGAAAGTTGAACTTATGTCATTCTTAATATCCCTCATTAACATATTGCGCAGAACAATTGTGGGAAGAATGACATGTGGTCAGCCAAAGTCTCATTTCTCTCAGCAATTACAAGTGAACAGTGTTGGGAAACGTTAACTAGTTACTTTCTTATTTGACCTAAATAGTAGTTACTTTAGTATAAATTAGTCTTTATTAAAGGTAACTCAGATTACTTTCAAGTTACCGACTTAAAACCGTGACTTTAAAATCCATCTTCTGTTGATGTTCTCACTCTTATTTAGAAGACATCACTGAGTGAGTACACAATCAACTCTTACCCAAAGAAAACCTCTGGTCTCAAAATAAACAGCAGATGTGTTTACAACACAGCGCCATATACTTTCAATTTAAATCTGCAGAAAGATTCAAGATTCATCTTCATAGCCATAGTGAGCAATCAGATTAGTGACAAAGTCCTGCTTTGTGTGGGGGATAAGATTACAATGAACAACAATAATGCCCTCATCCTTTTCCTTCAATCAGTTCAAGGTTGACGAGTTCTTGAGTTGTTCAGTCTGAAAGCGAGTCAGAGCGTACACCACTCTAACCTGACATTGCCAGATGGGGGCGGTATTGTTTTCACAAACCAAACCGCACATCTCGTGAGAGAATCCAGCTTGCTTGAAAGGTTAACGCCACTGCACTGCGCACCAAACGCCACCTACTGCATAGTCTGCTTTAATAACATCATGTAGCTTCTTACTTAGCGCTAACTAAAAGTGTAACCATTTGAAAGAAAGAAAAATAAAAGTGCACGTTTTGAAAAAGTAATTAACAACTGAAACGAGTGAAAAACGAGTGTGACTCGTTACCACAGCAAAAAAGTAACCTGAATCTAATCTGAGTAATCTGAGTGAGCATGACGAATACAAACGCAGTCAACCTATCCCTACAAAAAGAAGAAGAAGAAGAAGAAGAAGAAGAAGAAGAAGAAGAAGAAGAAGAAGAAGAAGAAGAAGAAGAAGAAGAAGAAGAAGAAGAAGAAGAAGAAGAAGGAGAAGAAGGAGAAAAAAGGAAAAGGTGGAGAAAGCTTTCATAATACTCTTAGACAGTAACGCTGCATCCCAGACATTCCATTAGCGAGAGAAGCTAATTCAGTTCACGGGAGGAGGGTGCGGTCAGTGACCCTCCAGTGATGTAGCAGTGACAGAACATGGCAGATGGCATGACCTGCTGCATAGACGAGAGTAAATGACACAAAACTCTACCTCCGTCTGTCTCTCTCTCTCTCTCTCTCTCTCTCTCTCTCTGTCTCTCTCTCTCTGTCTCTCTCTCTCTCTGGGTGTAGCATGCTCAAATTGATGGAGGTATTTGTCTGTTTATGAACACAGAGGTGACTTGTAATCAGGCTGAACGGGCGCAGGCAGCCCTCTGCTTTGGGCCTGTTAGTGCTTCATAAGCTGCCACATCTGCTGGGAGGTGCCTGCCAGGAGAGTGCAGAGGAAGGAGAGGGGAGGGAGAGGAGAGGAGAGGGGAGATGGGAAGAGAGGAGGAGGCAATCAGACACGATAGAAGAGAGCAGGGGAGGTGAGAGGAGAGGACGTGTTAAACAGAGAGCAAAGGTATTGAACAAAATGATATTCAATATTATGTAAAAAAAAAAAAGGGGGGAAGAAGAAGATAAAGTAAAAGGCCGTAAACTGAGTTGAGGATTGAGGATTGTGAGGATTGCCAGAGTGTGAGAGCTTTATCCGTCTCTTCAAAAGCAGACAATTCAGCTTCCGACTGAGGGAGAGAGTACAGAGAGAGAGAGACGATGGCGGGAATGAAACGACGGCGGGATGATGGGGACAAATTGGCCATAAATCTCAGAAATGGATCAGAAATGGTTGGCTGACACCAGAGGACATTTCAACAGACATCGAGAAGGGAGAGAGAGCGGAAGAGAGAAAGAGAGAGAGAACCTTAGTTTCCCCAGATAGGGAAGAAAGAGAAAGAGAGAGAGAGGATAGAGGATAAATGTTATAGAGGGAGGGCACTCTGGGGAGGATTTCAAGGTGCAAAATGCATCTCCTGTAGGTGGCGTGACAGGACCCCAATACATTTGTTTAAGATAGAAAATTTATTTTCTAATATTAAAAAGGTCATGAAAGGAACCGAGGCAGCGGCGGCCTCTTTGTCATCCTTAACAAATTATCCAAAATGGCAGTGTCAGATCGGTGGGGATACGTGGGCCGGTGATGAATGCTGCTGGTAATCAGCCAATCAAAAAGAATTCTTCTTGTGCTTTTGATAAATGAGGTGGAAAAGCAACGCTTTAGGACGGAGATGGGTCCATTTGTTTCTTTGGTCTCCTCCCCCCCCCCCCCCCCCCCCTTCCTTCCTGCGTCTTTTCCTTCTCTTTTCAAAACAAACAACAGGGTAGCTTGGGAACAGATTAGAGCTCCTTGCATCACTGACTCTTGCAGCCATTTTCCCCGCTGACCATTGTGAAGCTGCGGATAGTAAATGATGGGATTGTATGAAACAGTTTGACTGCTCCTGCCTTCAGATGGA
This sequence comes from Poromitra crassiceps, assembly GCF_964638095.1. Lineage (NCBI taxonomy): Eukaryota > Metazoa > Chordata > Actinopteri > Beryciformes > Melamphaidae > Poromitra > Poromitra crassiceps. Next base: position 13,884,361 of record NC_139632.1, read on the forward strand.
TGGAGAGGAAATGTGAGAAGTTTAGAAAATACCAACGTTTGTCATTCATTGACTTGATCGCACCTTTATTTTGCATTATCCACAATTCACAATGTATTAGCCTGATCAAACCTCACATTCTGTTTCATTCTGCGGGTCAGTCTGGCCTCCGGCTCGCCCACAGCCATTTCCACAAATTACAAAGTGCACGGGCCAATTACAGACCTGCCTCGTAGTTGACAACATAACCCACCAATCAGGGTGCTGTTGCTGCCGAAACAGAAATGGCGGCTCCCGAAGCAACAAGCTTCATTAACCTCGGAGCAATCTAGTAAGAGAGTGGCGTCGGCGGAGGTCCAAAATGCGTGACTCAGTAGCCAATGAATAGCCAGGAAGAAGGCTCGCGCTACGTTTGAATGCTAAAATAAAGCTAATAATGTACAATTTGACTCTTTAAACGTCGGACCCTTTCAAAGTACATCACAAACTGTCCATTTTGCTGCAACTCGACAGCGCTGCTTAATCCAGAAGCTTACTTCCGGGAACTCTTGAGAGTAAAAAACTGGTCCATTGGAGTGAACGGAGATGTTGCGACTCTTCTATATACACAGCTCTGGTTAACCTTAGGAGAGTAACACAGCCGTAAGTGCAGTTTGACTCAATAGACTCAATGACAACAATTAAACAAGAACAGGAGTATGCACCAGCAGAGTTTCTTGGCGTTTTGAGTAGATTTGGATTTTGAGACACTGATTGGCTGAAGGTGGCAAGTACTCCCGCCCACTGAAATGGTTGTGGGCGGGCTGGAGGCCAGGCTAAACAAAATAGAATGTGAGTCCATTTGATCAGTATGGTTTTACCAGGCTTGGAAATGACAATTTAAGTGCAAGGGCCCTTTAAGTCCCTTATTTTGAAACGTTATTTTCTCTTTAGGCCGAGGGTTGTAAGTGCCAACTTGAGCTGTGTTCAGTTTATACACAAATATTTGTCAAATAAAAGTTTCCGCCCATCAATTCCAATGCGGTGTATATTGTTCCTGCTGCTTTGATTTAAATGGCACTTGTCTGGGAACTGGCTGCCAGTCACTGAAGTTAGTGCCGCCCGAACAGAACAAGGTAGCTATTTCCCTGCAGAAAGGGAGCGCCGCTGAATTCACAATGATGGAGAAACGCTCGGGAGTGACGAGGGTGTCTGTCAGAAGAATGCTTGATGGGGTTTCAAGCTGAATGGGGTCCTTTTGTGTAGCAGAGGGCAATGTGACTTTGAATTATGACGCCTTATGCATTGAACTATGGGGATCTAAAGTCGTAGTAAAGACATCATGTAGATGTAATGTAGCCAAAACACCTCAATGATCTCCACAAAGCTTTGTGATAGTTCACAGCGGAAGTCAACTACAAATTGTGTTGTATCTCTACCAGCCGACACACACAGCGATGCTAGTATTGTTTCGACCTTGTGTGTGTGTGTGTGTGTGTGTGTGTGTGTGTGTGTGTGTGTACTGTATCGAGAGCTACCACAGAAGCGGTTTTGAGTACTTTGCCAGGTGTTTATATATGTCTGTCTGTGGACAGATTCTCTGAATGAGATAGCGTCAAAACCGTGCAAGATGCACTGTCCCAGCCTCATTAGCAAAAAGGGGCAAAATACAGCAAACGTTAGCATAGCTCCACTGTAAGCATAATACTACTCATACT
>NC_139632.1:13891036-13901036 GCF_964638095.1 Poromitra crassiceps
CGCGTGCGCTTTTAGCGCGTCATGACCTAACGGGGGCTGTCCTCCTGGATCGAGAACCACAGTGGGCAGTGTGTCGCGCGCCGCGATGCGAGAGATCGACGCAGGCGCGACCAACCCTGGCCCAAACCTGTTCCATCACCCGAGGGTGGAGGCACCACTCCGTATAACGGGGATTGCCTCGAGACAGCAGGCCGGTCGTAACTCCGCCGTCCCGGCAGATAGACCGCTGACACTGAAAGGAGACGGGGATACACCCACAGGTGAATCCCCGCTATGGTTCAGCGCCCCCGACCGCACACCGCCCTGTTTGTTCAGGTGGGCGATCGCTGCCCTATTGTCCGAGCGAATCAGCACATGGTGCCCATGTGTGAGCCGCTGGAAGTGTTACCTCCGCATGCCGGGGGGACTGCGGAGGCAACGTTCTCTTTCGAGTCTGGCCGCACGCGGACTTGTCCGGCAGTGCGGTCCCCAAGAGAGCTCCCAACCAACGATGGGCCCATGGCGCCATTGATGGTGGGCTTGTCCTGAGGCAGAGCCCGGCGAATCGCCTTCAGCTCTAGCACGTTTATGTGGCGAAGCTCCTGAGCCTCCCACCGGCCGTTCGCCGAAAAATGCCCGCAAATCGCACCCCCTCCCCAGAGGGAGGCGTCTGTGCGAATCACCATCCTGAGCGGGACAGGGCCCCACCAAGTACCTCTCGAGAGGTAACGGGGGTCCGCCCATATAGCCACCGCCCGCCAGGCCTGACCTGTCAGAGGAACCCTGCGATGACGGTCCCCGGCCGAGTCCAGGCGAAGCCTGAGAACCATATTTGGACCACGAGGGCATGTGTAGCCTCCCTAGCGGGAGCACATGCAGTGCTGAGGCCATCAGGCCCAACATCACTGTGCACTGATGCACTGACACCGAGGGCACAGACCTAACGTCCTTGGCTTGCTGTCCGAACCGTGCGAGCCTGTCGCTCTGGCGAAAGGCTCGCAGGAAGTATAGCTCGAGCCCCAGGAAGGTCGCCGCCTGCGCTGGGACGAGGCAACTCTTCTGCCGGTTCACCAAAAAACCCTAAGGTTTGCCGGTGATCGGTCACCACCTTGGTATGTTTCGCGGCACCGACCCTCGAGTCGGCCGCTAAGAGAACGACGTTGAGATATAGGAAGACGCGGATCCCCCTCGCGCGGAGGGGAGCCACGGCTGCCTCCACGCACACCGTGAGGGTTCGCGGGCTCAAAGACATGCCGAATGGCAAGCCACAGAACTCGTAAGCCTTCCCCAGGAAGGAGAACCTCAGGTATTTCCTGTGTCTCCTGACCATGTGGACATGGAAGACAGCACCTTCCAGATCCCTGGAAGTAAGACATCCCCCTGTCTCAACTTGAACAGGCGGGGAAGAGAGCATTCGGGACGGGACTTCCTCAGCGTCTTGTTTTTGAGACGCCGAAGGTCCAATTTTGGACGCATGGAGCCGTCCATGGCCTCCTCCTCCACGGCCAGATCGGGGGTCCCGTCGAACGTGGGTGGGCAAACTGTAGCGCGTATCCCCTCTGGAGGGTGCGCCGTAATGGGGACGGGGGAACATAGATGCTCCCAGGCATAGAGCCTGTTGGACAAGATGGTCTCTTGTGGCCAACGGAGCGGAACCCGTTCCACCACTCGGATCATACTCTCTCCCTCAATGTCCCCATAGGAGACAGTGAACGGTCATCAAAAGCAGAGAGCATATGAACTGAATCAAGTCTCTCTGCCCGCTTCGCGCTCAGAAAAAAGTATCACCGTCTCATCATCGTGGATAGCGAGACTGAACATTTTTAGAAACACATTTCTCAAGTTAGAACTATAGAAATGATCCCTGAATATAGTCATGAGAATATTGCTGGGCCCCGGGACCTTTCGATCCGGTGCCCTGATGGGGGGGCGGGACGTGAGAGGCTACGCCCCCCCGCCGCATGGACAGTTCCGTAGAAGCTGTGCATGCTGGGGGAGAACTTCTTACGCAAGCTCCGCCTACTGACGCGCTGTTGTACCGAAGTAACCCCCCCCCCCCCCCCCCCTGCCGTGCGCCTTTCGCAGGCTGGGGGGACTGCGGAGGTAACGTTCTCTCTCGAGACGCACGTGGACTTGTCCGACAGTGCGGCCCCCAGGCGAGCTCCCGACCAGCAATGAGCTGTTGGCGCCATTGATGGTGGGCTGTCCTAGGAGCCTCTAGCCGAGGCCAGGCCGTAGCCATGGACCAAGGCGAGCCTTGATGCTGGGTATGAGACCCTGGGCGAGCTCCCGACCGAACTCGGGCCATGGGCACCGAGGACGGTGGGTCCAAAGCTACAAGCCGCAGGCTGGACCCAAGCCCAGCCTTGGTGAGCCAACCGGTGGGCTTGCCTGCTGCCAACCGAGGCCAGGCCGTGGCCATGGACCAAGGTGCGCTGTGCCCCCAGCCAGGCTCCCTGCACTTGCAGGGGGCGCCCCAACAAGGGAGTGCGACCCATGGAGAGCTCCCAACCACCCCGGGCCTTGGGCACCAAGGGCGGTGGGCTTGTCCTTAGAGCTACAAGCCAAAGGCTGGCACTGAGCCCAGACCTTGGCGAGCTGTACGCCCTGCTGGACGCGTAGCGCCAGCAAGGAGCAGTATGTCTATTGTAGCGGAGGTATCTCGCGCCCAATGTACTTAGCACACAGGTACTAACTGCACGGGTGCATGCCAGTTATCTGCAAAATGCTATCGTTCTGTGCTAAACAGTACTAATATTGCTATCTGCACCTATGCAAGGCACGCTAGCTTTAACACTTCTTTGAGAGCGGACCTTGGTCAGCTCTAAAGAGCTTAGCTGCGGACAAAACTGAAGGTTCAAGGCGCCTGTGCAGCGTGCTCGTGCCCAAGGCCGAACACGCACGTAACGTGCCGATTCATACTCGGCCAAGTAGTTTTACACACGGCCCATCCCCTCCCTGACCTTCCCTGCTCAGTAGCAAGAGGAAGCAGGAAGCTAACCACTAATAGCAAGCTCCCGCAGGGCGCACCCTAATAGCGGGAGTACTGCTTAAGCAAGCTAGCGAGAAGCACAGGCTAGACAGTAAGCAACCCGGAAGCTAGCGAACGTGCGCGTGCAATGGTAACGTAAGCGGCAATAGCCCATCCCGAAGGGGGGGCACCAATACCCACAACCTGTTAACCCGAGAGAACAGACGTGCAAGCCACTAGCTAAGCTAGCATAAGCACTGAAACAAGCGTGCGCTAACACAAGCCTGCGTACAGGCCGGTGTAGCGCGTCTCTACCCTGAGTAACACGGGGAAGCAAGCGTGACCGCAAGCAAAGGCCAGCGGCCCGTGAAGCTAGTCAATCAGAAGAAACTCCTCAAAGGGAGTTGCAATCTAGTAGATGCTAATTGCACGAGGCAAGCAACACTTAGCAGACAAGCAAGCTGGCTAAAGGCCCAATTATACTCAACGTTAAAGACGGAGACGGACAGTGTCCGTACTCTGCGTTCATTTCGTCCGTTTTCTGTCCGTCATCTGAAAGCTTACAGATACGCATGAAACGGAGGAAATCACACACACACTCATGCATTTGACTCTCTACTGTGGTGGATGTATTACTTAACATGATACCAACGTGAAGACGCATGGAAGCATGTGGACAGTGACGATTACACCGTTTGAAACGGACGCTCTTAGTTACGGACGTAAGTACTGAGAGAAGCGGCCCACACAAGGTGCGGGGCGGGCTCACCTAGCTAGCGAATCGCCCAGCTAAAATCCCAGACGCCAGTAAAGCTACACTACATTTATGTAGGTCACAGCTGTATGCACTCCAGGCTAGCTGCACTGAGCAAACTAGCTAACTATCTAACGCGCGCGCTTTAAAGCCGGCGCCTAAAGTACCTAGCACACGAAAACTACCCGCACGGGTGCCAAGGTAGCTATCTGCAACAACTGGGCTACTTAGCCTCTTTGTTCCTGTGCTACGTGGTACAAGCTATTTGCACGTATGCAAAGCTTAACAGTTTGAGCGCGGACCTAAATCGGCCCTCAAACGAAAACGCTGCCCCAGCCAGGGGAGCGAAGCAAAGTTACACAGCGCAGCAATAACCACTATACGGCGATAGCAGTAGAGCTACACGGCGATAGCAATAAACAGTTAACTAAGGAAGATACTCTTAGCTTTAGATGACTTGTTCCGACGCCGCAGGGTGAAGGGTACAGGGTCGGTCTCCGAAGCCTGCTTTATCCCGTCCACGCGACCCTCTTGAGGTGGGCAAGTTAGCCGGGACGAGCCTAATATCTAAAGCTATATAATATAACTCCTTGTTAACCGTCGGAGCTTTCAAAACACGTCTTCACAGCGGGTTGGAAGAAAGCGGAAGTGATTTCCCTGGGCTGGCAGGACGTGACGTAGTCACGTGGATCCGTGTCAGGCCCAGGGGGTACCACGCCACCTACGGGTGGGTGGTCAGGTTTTAATGAAAAGTAATTTTGGAGCAAAATAACAGTCTTCCATAGGGCTGCGTTGCAGCGTTTAAGGCACTAGTGAGAGCTTGAGTTCGAAACGAAGTAAAACAATTACTGGGAATTGTTTAAATAAACATAATAGCAGTACCAATACCAGCACCCTTAAAGTGATACGATACGGTAGCAATAGAGTACTTCATTCGCTAACTTAAAGAAAAAGTTTTGATGGCATCTCGGCACGCTGAACTGCTAACTCCATCACATACACCGCGCTCGACTTCACCACCACAGACTGTATGGGATGTAGCTGCTGGGGTAGTGGGCCAATCACATGTCCCATTAAATCGAACGCTTGTGGTGATTGGCTGCGAGAAATACAAATATTAATTTTTAGTCATGTGTAAAAAAAGGATGGAATGCAGGTATCATTTGACTGGAGAAGTTTCGATACTACTTGGTATATTTCGTTTTCATACTTCCTTTTTATTTGGGTTGATACCTTAAAGGTATGCTTGAGTACAGATACCCAGCCTACAAACACTAGATGCTGTAACATGGAAGGTGAAGTGGGGGGAAACTAAAAAGCATGCTCATAGTAAACACATTCCTCACACAGTCTGAGATTCCTATTCAAACCAGATACTTTTACATCATTGGAATACATTCTAAATATCTAAAAGGCAAAAATGCTAAGGGTGAATACATTTGAAATGCTGGAGAGTTTAGAGACAAATTACGAGCTACGCTACCGTCTGACTGTACAGTACATGCTGCACCCTGCAATTACAAACATGGCATGTGTGTGGCTGTATAGATGCACCGTGATCTTACTGAACTGTCTCATTTGTTGACACACGTGTTAGAAGTGACATTTACTGAGTTAGTAACACTGTAGCAGAGCAGCCAGCCGTGAACGAAATACTCATCTCAGGGTTAACTATCATCGATTCTCTACTCTGCGTGCAGCTATTCCATTCTGCCCCTCAACTGTATCCTGCTGGGGATGTCTGTGTGTGTGTGTGTGTGTGTGTGTGTGTGTGTGTGTGTGTGTGTGTGTGTGTGTGTGTGTGTGTGTGTGTGTGTGTGTGTGTGTGTGTGTGTGTGTGTGTGTGTGTGTGTGTGTGTGTGTGTGTGTGTGAGTGAGAGAGAGAGAGAGAGAGAGAGATGCATGCATGTGGTTGGTGAGGTGAGGAGTATCTCTATCAGTCACCTTCTGTCAATAAGCTGCTTATCAGCGCTCAGTGTGGAAGCAAGCTAATGGAAATTTTAAGCAGTCAACAATCACAATCAAACAATATTATAGCCGTTGTCACTGTCGGTGGGGGTATCCAATAGGGTTCAGTGCAAACGTGTCGGGAGGCAGTGACAAGGAACCACCACTAGATGACACTCATAAACACAGTGGGAGCAGCGCTGCCCGATGCTTATCTCAGTGTGCATTAGTATTCCTGGGGCTGAGCCTATTAAGTAAAAGGCAATTATGAAGAAGGGAGAGAAGAAGAGAGGAGGAGAGGAGAGCAGCATTGGCCACAGAGCTGCAGCCACACAGTGCTGAAGACAGACAGGAGGAGCCCTATGGCCAGCTACTATCTCCTTACAAATGCACTGTGAGCTGTATATGTACTGTATGTATTAAGCTCCTAAGGTAGAAATCCAGGATATAATCCCAGGTAGCAGGTTGTAAAACCGTACTGTATATGAATTATTAATTATGAATTAAAGTTGTTGTTGTTGTTCTTGTGTGTGTGTGTGTGTGTGTGTGTGTGTGTGTGTGTGTGTGTGTGTGTGTGTGTGTGTGTGCGTGTGCGCGTGTGTGTGTGTGTGTGTGTGTGTGTGTGTGTGTGTGTGTGTGTGTGTGTGTGTGTGCGCGTGTGTATGCACTTGAGTATCTGCACGTGTGTATGAGCAAGACAGTGTGCATGTTTGTGCCCAAATTCTGCTCTATATCGGCGATAATTGGCAGTCGCCATATTTGGAGGAGGCGCGGTGTCTTGTATCCATAGACCGGATATGTAGTACTGACATTTTCAATGTTTGTGCATCTATCATTCTTTGTGTTCAAGGATTCTTGTCTAAATGTGAACATAAATACATATATTAAAATGTGGGTGTGTCAGTGTTGTAGTACTTGTGGACTAATTTTCAAGACTCGTGACTCGACTTGGACTTTGACTTGCTTGGACTTGAGCATTTGTGCATTCGGACTGGGAAGTTGGAGACGAGGACTCAGACTTGCTAATTGTTAACAGGCCCTAATAATTTGGCATAAGATATTGATATCGATATCGTGGCATTATTACATTTTGTGAAAAGGCAGGCATGTGTGTTCCACCTACATGTGGATGTTCCTCCAGACTCAGACTTGAACTCAATGGGGACTCGACTCAGACTCTTCTTTGGTGACTTGGACTTGGACTGGAGATATAGCGACTTGACTACAACACGGGCGTGTGTGTGTGTATACCTGTAGTTGCCCAGATAGACTCCATCGGGGTTGAGCATGGGGACGATCTTGAAGATCACATGATCTCTGAGGATCTGAGCCACGGGATGCTGGCTCACCAGGAAGTCAATCACGCCTGTCAAACACACACCCACGCAGGCACACACACCACACCCACACACACACACACACACACACACACACACACACACACACACACACACACACACACACACACACACACACACACTCACACACACACACACACACACACACAGATGCAGACACAAACACAAACACAGAGGGAGATTGACTTGTGAGAAGTGAAGGCGGCCGGCGGTTAATTGAGTTTTGAGAAACAAAAGGATTTGGAAGGACAGAGAGGGGGCGTGGTCAGAATCAGAAGGACAGAGAGGGGGCGTGGTCAGAATCAGAAGGACAGAGAGGGGGCGTGGTCAGAATCAGCCGAGGAATAGGAGACCCTAAATCGATACAAATGGAATGGAGCTGACGGCGCTGGAAAAACAGACAGCGTACAGCAGGCTAGCAGCCAACTCATCACATACACAATGATGCACACACACACACACACACACACACACACACACACACACACACACACACACACACACACACACACACACACACACACACACACACACACACACACACAGACAGACAGACAGACAGACAGACAGACAGACAGACAGATAGATAGATAGATAGACAAAACAGACAGACAGACAGACAGAGAGACAGACAAGGACTTTCTAGGCCCAATTCCCTCAAATTCAGGGACCCAACATGGCATAGTTTGAGACACAGATCAAGGTGAATTATTATTACAACACTGTGATTTTTTTTTTATAATGAGAAGGAGCAGGCTTTACAGAAGCTCACAGACACAGTGTGAACACTTCTCAACTGCAGTGCTGGCGGACCACATGCAGACAGCGGAACTAAAAAATCAAAATAGCTTCCATTTCTATTCTTGCACAAAATACCTATATAAATTCAAGCACTTTCCACGACTGTCTATTAATGTCTATTTTCAAAAAACTTTCAAGGCATTGATTTTTTTCCTCTCTCAAATTCACAACCTTTCAAGGATGGATAGATACATTTAATTCACCACACTTTTCTGTGATTGACTTCTGTGATTTCTGACTTACCTGACACTGAATTTGTATTTGCAAAACCTTTGAGCCATCTGAACCAATATTTTGGTCTGTTGAATGATTAGCCTATTGGTATACATAAAAAGAAGAGCAAGAGAACAGGACTGTCTCCCCCCCTATTTCCTCTCCTCTCCCAAACATTGCTGTCTCTACACCTCGTTAACGCTAATGGACTTCCTGAGTCAAAGTGCTGGCCCTCTGTCACTCCATCCCTCCCCATCAAAGACCTGCTTGCTATAAAACAAGCGCTCGGGAGGCAGAAGGGGCGTGCGTGCCTCACCTCATGACTGAGCAGGGGGAGTGAGAGAGAGAGAGGAGCCACTCAGTTCCACCAAAAGTCTCTTCTGGGTTGTTATTCTGCATTGATTTCCCAAATGTGCCCAATTTGTGTTTTATTAGGTTTGAGTTAGCAGAGCGCAAGAGCCAAGGAAATGCAATCATACGATATCATCAAACTGCCTTGTCTGAGATGGCTGACAGAATATTATATACTCGTGTTCCTGAACCTTTTCCTGTCACTTTCAACCATGTCATGTTCTCTCTTTTTTTTATTAAAATAATAACAATGATGAAAAGCATAGCTGCATAAAAAGGGCGGGGGGGGCATTTTTAACTTTTTTAAATAAATAATTCAATAGTCTGTAAATAATATGCGTGCCTGCAAACAGGAGAAATCTTCAATAATACAGTGAAATATAAATAATGTACATAAGAATGTGTGCCTGCCCGGTATATTATGACCTCTGACACAAGCGAACTTCATGCAGACCAGCGGTGTGGCATCCTAACCAATCCAGCGCAATGTGGCGCCAACTTAGAAACTTTACCTTGACAGATGAAGGAAGCAGGAGACTCTCCAGGATGAACTCGAGCTGTTAGGAAGACCAGCCGCTTCTCCCTCTCTGGACTCAGGTGGACTGGACAGAGAGAGAGAGAGGGAGGGAGAGAGAGAGAGAGAGAGAGAGAGAGAGAGAGAGAGAGAGAGAGAGAGAGAGAGAGAGAGAGAGAGAGAGAGAGAGAGAGAGGAGACAGAAGGAGACTATGAAACTACCAGGAGAATAATCTCTGAAGGATTGTAAAATAAGTTTTCTTTACGCTCTGATTCTCAACAACTAGATGTATTAGTTGGAGAGGAAGATGCCATGTTTATAGCTGGTGAATATATATATATATCAGCTTTTACATCATTCAAGACTGTGATTAACATTGTATTGACTGTAAATATATATGACACTGTATGCCATGATATATTTTTCGATAATAATAAAATGTATTGTATTACTAATACTTACTTTACCCCGCAAGTTTATTTATTTATTTATTTATTTATGTTTGTATTCTGTCTTTTCGCATTTTAATCATGTTTGATGTGTACATATTCATACAATGTATATGTTATGATAACACATTGGAGGCCATACTGTTTTGCAACATTGTATCCTAACTACTATGGGGACTACGGATGGAAACTAGCCTTGTGCTAAATCCGGCATTTTTTACACCTGTATCTATCTATCATTTTATATGTTTCAACGTGTTCATTAATTATGCTTTGTCCCTCCCAAATAAACTAATAAAGTAAAGTAACAGTCATGCCAATAAAGCATATTTGAAAGAGCAAAGTGTCCGGGTCAAAAACAACGACTGACCTGGCCTTCACTTCTCAGCCAGCCGCACATAAATCAACCATCACTCCAACACCTGTGTGGAATATTCAGCAGGCTGGCTGAATTATAAAAGCATACAGGTCATCAGCAGACAGACAGGTCATCAGCAGACAGACAGGTCATCAACAGACAGACAGGTCAGCAGACAGAGAGGTCAGCAGACAGACAGTGTGGTGAGAATAAAATATTTAGTCCTCCAAGGCAAAGGGGGCGCTGTGGCTGCAGTAGCAGTGCCCTGACATCACTTCCTGTTCTTAGCTCTTCATCTAGGATA
>NC_139632.1:13906036-13913536 GCF_964638095.1 Poromitra crassiceps
AATTGTCAGTGGCGTTGAATTTATACAGAGCCTTGGGGACGAGATGCAGCGTCGTGTTCTGCCCAGCCGACTGAGTCCCAACAAGCATCAGAACCTCCACTCCTCTCCTCTCCTCACCCCCCCTCCACCCTCCACCCCCCACCCGCTCCCTCTACCCGCTGATACCACCCTCTGCCCCCCCCCTCCACCCCCACCCGCTCCCTCTACCCGCTGATACCACCCTCTGCCACCTCAAGGACACAGAGAGACAGAGAGATGGGGGATATGAGAGGAAGTGTGGAAGCCTCTAAAGTGATAGAGTTTTATGATGCTGTTTTCTTCCCCAAGAATTTACTGTGTGTGTGTGTGTGTGTGTGTGTGTGTGTGTGTGTGTGTGTGTGTGTGTGTGTGTGTGTGTGTGTGTGTGTGTGTGTGTGTGTGCGCACGCGTGCATGTGTGTGTGTGTGTGTGTGTGTGCGCGCAGAGCCTCTGGTGTGTCTCAGATGCGCAGAGCCCTCTGGTGTGTCTCAGATTTATTCAGTTCATCTTATTGTGGAGAGGCAGGGGGCGATGCCAAGGCCTCCTCACACACTCATAAAGCATCCCATGTCACTTCACACACACACACACACACACACACACACACACACACACACACACACACACACACACACACACACTCACACACACACACACACACACACACAGCTCAACTCCCAGGGAGGTAAGGAGGGGGGAGAGAGAGAGAGAGAGAGAGAGAGAGAGAGAGATGGACAGTGAGAGGGAGAGGCAGGCAGATAGATGGACAGAGGTGAGGGAGAACCAAAGGGGCAGCTTTCTATTTCCGCATTGACGGTGATACAGAAGTAGCACTGCAGTTCCTCGCATGGCCACTTGAGGCTGGCTGCAAAAGGGAGTCAGTCCCCGTTCACCCCCATGTTGCCCCCCCTGCCCAATACCCAGGTTTACAGCATAAATAAACATCTTTACAGGCTGTTATATAGAGCTGATGCACTGATGCACACGGTACCCTTGTGCATCAGTATGAGACACACACCTGGTTGGGTCGGGGTTAGGCAAAGGTCAAGTGATGCCTTGGGGTTGGGGTGATCGAGGCACAGGAGGTGAGGGGGGTTGGGGTTATTGGGGTTAGGGTTTGGATATGGTGTGGCCGGTTCTCCAGCTGGTTCTCCAGGGGCTCCAGAGGGGAAAGGCCAAAGGGGAAGGGGCACGGCCAAAGCCCCCTCCCCACTAGACAGATCCCAAAGCAAGCTGATCACTGAGGCCATTTACACCTGGCGTTAACATGTGTTTTCTGTGATCAGATTGCAATCAGATTGTGTTTTATCACTTTAAAGGACAGGTGTAAACACCCCCAAAACGCATTGAAGAAGGATTGCAATCTGATCGGCCAAACCACCTCCGGAGGTGGTCAGGGATGCATTGTGTACACATTGAACACAAGTGTAAATGCAATGTGTCCTCTCAATCTGGATACAGCAACTTTATGCGGATTGAGAGGACACCCATTTCTGCAATCAGATTGCAATTAGATTGCAGAAAGCGCATGTTAACGCCAGGTGTAAATAGCCTAAAAAATATGCTCATTACTAAATAAATAGCAAGCAGGACCAAGATGGCAGCGGCCAAAACGCCAAACTGGACGCTTCAAATCGCGAGTCCACAAACTAATGGGTGACGTCACACTCATTCCGTCCACCTCTTTTTACAGTCTATGGAGGGAACAAAAGAGAGAGAGAGGACTAAGAGAGAGAGAGAGAGAGAGAGAGAGAGAGGTGACAGAGGACAGAGAGCCATACTGGATGACGTCAGTCTGAGGTACATGCTGGGTTAAGTCACCTCTTCCTCTAAAACATCCCACTACACCTTTATCCTCTCCTCCCTCCACTCATCTCCCTGCCCCCCCCCCCTTTTGTCTCTCTATCCCCCCTTCCTCCCCTCCCTTCCTCCTTGGCCACCAGAGCCACCTCTCACAAGAGCTTGTGGCTGAAGAGAGCAATCATAAGAAGAGATTTGGTGGTCAGAGGTGTGCGTGTGTGTGTGTGTGTGTGTGTGTGTGTGTGTGTGTGTGTGTGTGTGTGTGTGTGTGTGTGTGTGTGTGAGAGAGAGAGAGAGAGAGAGAGAGAGAGAGAGTGAGAGTGAGAGTGAGAGTGAGAGAGCTGGCCTGGGGAGAAGATTACAATGGCCTCCGATTGGCATCACAGCCAGACAGAAGGGGGGAGTGATGGAGGAAAAGAAAAAAGAAAATCGGGGGTTGGGGTGGGGGGCTTCAGAGAGGTTTGAGGGATGGGGGGGGGGGGGGGTGAGAGAGAAAAACAAAAGAGCCAGAGAAGAAGAAGAGAAGAGAGGGAGCAGAGGAAACCCTTGAGGAGGCAGCATGTAAACACGCCAGCGGCGGCCCTCTTAAGTGGAGAAGAAGAGGCAGCGGCGGGATAAGAAGCTCTGAGCACCGTGTGATTACCGATCGATTTGCCGGAATCAAGCCCCCTTTATGCCTGCTCCCTTTATGCCTGCTCCCTGTGAAACGGAGAGATTTCTGCTCTTCAAGGGCACGCCGGCCGCCATGACAGCGGAGGTCACGGACGACAGGAGTGACAGAGGGACAGACGGCGATAGAGGGAGAGAGAGAGAGAGAGGGGGGAGCGACAGAGAGAGAGAGAGAGAGAGAGAGAGAGAGAGAGAGAGAGGGGGGTGTTTCTTTAACGAGGCGCTAGCCGGCCATCAGCACGCTAGCCGGCGCCGAAGGGCCTTCTAATTATGCTAATGGAGAGAGGTGGTGCTGAGATGCGGCCCTTTGGCTATCATTGACCATGGAGCGGGCTGCTGCTACTGCGAGCTGCCGTCCTAACACGGTCGCAAATCACAACTACACCATGACGCACATGAGCTAAATGATGACTCTCTTTTCACACTATTACAATTCCTATTTTTTTATCAAGTTTTTCCGACCCTGTTTTCTCCCCAATTGTACTTGGCCAATTCCGCCTGTTGTCCCGTTTCGTTGCTCCACTCCCCCTGCCGATATGGGGAGAGCCGCTTCTTTTCACCTTGACAACGAGGAGTTTCACCAGCAGGGCATATATTCCCCCCAGTTCCCCTCCACCCCCGAACAGAGGAGGCACTAGTGCAGCGACCAGGACACATACCCTCAATCCGGCTTCCCACCTGCAGTCACGGCCAATTGTGCCCATATGGACGCCCGACCAAGCCGAAGGTAACACGGGGGCGCGACCCTCATGCAGGGAATGCACTGCAGTACCCGGACGTCCCACTGTTACAATTCATGAAGTAGAGGGGCACTCGGAGAGCGCAGACCTCCGCCAAGGACAATAGTCCAGTCTGCTGTGATATGCACATTTCGTGAGTCGGTTCAGATCTCGTCTAAAATGTAACGGGTTCTTCCTTGACTCATGATGCATCCTTCCACCAAGTTAATCGGCCCAGTCGTTTTCCCACAATCCTGCTGACAAATGGCACCGAAAAATAACCTCCTTGGCGAAGGAATTAGGAAAGCAGCTCATGTGTACGACTGTACATGTTAGCAACCTACGGTTTCCCTGCAAAGCTCTGCTGATCCGGGGAGAACCATAGACTAGCACCATGCTTCCTCCGACACATGCGCAGTTGCCAGCCGCCTCTTTTCACCTGACAGCGGGGGGAGCTTCACCGGCAGGATGTAGCACGTGGGAGGATCACGCTATTCCCACCAGTTCCCTTCTGCCCCGACCAATTCCCTTCCGCCCTGAACAGGCGCCCCGACCGACCGACCAGAGGAGGTGCTAGTGCAGGCGACCAGGACACATACCCTTAATCTGGCTTATAAATGTATAATTATTATTCTACAGAGCTTATAGCTGCTGCCATCCACTGTCTAATGAAGCTTTACCAGCCAATGTCAGAAGAACCATTACCGTTATGTCCTTTCAGTGAGTACTTAAGCAGTGCTCACTGAAGTCCTTTACTTGTCCAGTAGAGAAGAATGACGATCAAAATCATATTCCTCTTTGTATTGCATTGAATCAGACCCCAGTGTTTGCAATCCATGCAGAAAAAGGTTTCTGCACACACAAGAATATCTACAAAAATATATAACCTTTTCCGACTCTTGGCCCAAATTGAAAAACTCAAAAATGTTCGCAGCCAACATCTGACTGTAAACAGTACAGAGGCCAAATAATGCATTCTCACAGCACTTTTTATTTTACCCATAAAAGGAGCTGTCCATCAGCACCACACTGAAATCAGAAAGTAAAAACGAGGGGCTGTCTGCAATTAACGAATAATTGAATAAACTTAAATAAGGGTATCATTCAACAATGGAGAAATGCATTCTCATAATAATAATAATAATAATAATAATAATAATAATAACAATTAATTACGAAAATCATAATGTTTTGCAAATGATTTGGCGGTCCACTTGGAATACTTCCGCAGCCCACTAGTGGGCCCCGGGCCCACAGGTTGGGAATGTATGGTCTATAGTCTTCAGGGCCAACAAACTCTTGAAGCTTTTCTTCCCACGTCTTCAGCAGCAGCAGCCCATATCTCCTCCAGTCACACGTTGCTTTATTGGCTGTGTGACTGTAGAGAGCGCATGTGAGAGACACTTGGCGTCGAGGGGGAAGACAGAGATCCAGGGAGAGAGAGAGACAAAGAGAGAGAGCGCTGTCAAGCATCAAAAGCAATGGGCCCTTTTGGCGATATGACATGGCCGCCTGGCGCAAAGTCAGAGGCGGGGACTGCGTGCGGGGTTTCAAGGCATTGGTCACAGGGCCTCCTCTCTCAAACGCTGACGTCTCCTCTCTTCTCCTCAGAGAACGATGACAGGAGGAGAGGCACATTAAACGGAGGGATGGCCGGTCTGTGCGCAGCATGATATGGAATCAGAGACAGCCAGTAATGGCCTTTTTTGAAGAATGCGCCACTGAACTTTAAGGGCCGTCTTGCTTGAAAGGACAAGTTACAAATAGGAAGAAAGGAGAGGGAGAAATGATTTCCCAGGGATATACCCCCCGCTGTGCTGCCCTATCCCCCGCACCACAGAGGAGGTGTGTGTGTGTGTGTGTGTGTGTGTGTGTATACTGTACAAATCTGTGTGTAAGGCGTCTGTGCAACATACTGCCAGAAAAAGGATAGCACGCACACACACACACACACACACACACACACACACACACACACACACACACACACACACAAACACACACACACACACACACACACACACACACACACACACACACACACACACACACGCACGAGCACACAAACACAAATGTAAAATCTATACTTGCACTGGAACGCGGAGTTGACAAAGAAAGAGGACAAAGTTTGTTCTTAAATGTCATAAAAATCGGAGCGCTGTTGCTTTTCAGAGGGAACCGGTGACTAAAGACAGACAGACAGGCAGACAGACAGACAGACAAACTGCAGACAGACAGACAGGCAGACAGACAGGCAGACAGGCCCGGCGTCCGGTTCTTTATTACATCTCTTACACTCTCGATCTCTACCTATCAATAATTTCTGAGCCACAACAATACAGCCAGGCTGAGGTAAACAACCATAGTGCATCTCAGCTTTAATAACTACCGTCACACCTCCCAGATATCTTTTTCTGTCCATTTCTCTTCCATTTGCTCTCTTCCGTTCCGTTCCGTTCCGTTCCGTTCTGTTCTGTTCTATACTGTTCCGTTCTGTTCTGTTCTGTTCTATACTGTTCTGTTCTGTTCTGTTCTGTTCTGTTCTGTTCTGTTCTGTCCTGTTCTGTTCTATACTGTTCTGTTCTGTTCTGTTCCGTTCTGTTCTGTTCTGTTCTATACTGTTCTGTTCTGTTCTGTTCTGTTCTGTTCTGTTCTGTTCTATACTGTTCTGTTCTGTTCCGTTCTGTTCTGTTCTGTTCTGTTCTGTTCTGTTCTGTCCTGTTCTGTTCTATACTGTTCTGTTCTGTTCTGTTCTGTTCTGTTCTGTTCTGTTCTGTTCTATACTGTTCTGTTCTGTTCTGTTCTGTTCTGTTCTATACTGTTCTGTTCTGTTCCGTTCTGTTCTGTTCTGTTCTATACTGTTCTGTTCTGTTCTGTTCTGTTCTGTTCTGTTCTGTTCTGTTCTATACTGTTCTGTTCTGTCCTGTTCTGTTCTGTTCTGTCCTGTTCTGTCCTGTTCTGTTCTGTTCTGTCCTGTTCTGTTCTGTTCTGTCCTGTTCTGTTCTGTTCTGTTCTGTTCTGTTCTATACTGTTCTGTTCTGTTCTGTTCTGTTCTGTTCTGTTCTGTTCTGTTCTGTTCTGTTCTATACTGTTCTGTTCTGTTCTGTTCTGTTCCGTTCCGTTCTGTTCTGTTCTGTTCTATACTGTTCTGTTCTGTTCTGTTCTGTTCTGTCCTGTTCTGTTCTATACTGTTCTGTTCTGTTCTGTTCTGTTCTGTTCTGTTCTGTTCTATACTGTTCTGTTCTGTTCTGTTCTGTTCTGTTCTGTTCTGTTCTGTTCTGTACTGTTCTGTTCTGTTCTGTTCTGTTCTGTTCTGTTCTATACTGTTCTGTTCTGTTCTGTTCTGTTCTGTTCTGTTCTGTTCTGTTCTGCCTGTTTTTCTCCGCCTCTCATCTCTGCTGCAGCCGAAAAGTAAGATCACTTCCAGTTTGCAGCTCTGTTCTCTGCATCAGTTTAATATCACATCCCCAACCTCCCAAAATGCATATGCATACACACACACACACACACACACACACACACACACACACACACACACACACACACACACACACACACACACACACACACACACACACAAACATTGAACACACATGCACACACACTCCTCCTGGCTGCAGCTGTGGAGTTTTTTACAGTGATTTTTGTGGTGTGGGAATGGTCGGCTCAACTGCCAGTCCAGTTATTGATTGGCCTGTGAGAAAGGAGCAGACAGATGTTACTCATCTAATTCGACCAGCTTACTGCCACCTTGTGGGGGCTTTTGTTATTTAAATGTTTTCTTTGTTCTAAACAAAGCCTCCCCCCTCACCGCTGCCATGGCACTGCAGCAGTAGTGCAGCAGAGTGGCTGAATTAAATGAGAAACAACTGTAGACTGTATAACAATATGGACGTAGCCGCCGTGACGTCACACATTGGTTTGTGGACTCCCGTTTTGAAGCGTCGAGTTTGGCATTTTGACCGTGGCCATCTTGGTTATTTGGAGCCAGAAGCAGCGAGCACGAGACCAGGGGTTTCCCACAGAGCCACAGCGGCCCTGTTCTACTGTATGTTATGATCGCAAGCTGTGCAATCCAGGGCTGGTTCCAGAACAAGATGACAGACTAGGGATGCATCCTAGATAAGAAGGGGTGCAGATGCCCGGCCGAAGGCCGGCCGCCCGAAAAATTTGACGTTATTTGACTAAAAATAATGCATTTTACCATCATTTCAAGTAGAATGATACCACCAAAGCAAGAATATTTCAAGTGTTTCAAGTGCTTTACTGAAATATTTGGACCATATAATGATAA
>NC_139632.1:13921036-13926036 GCF_964638095.1 Poromitra crassiceps
TGTACTCAGGCTCTGTTACTTTGGGTGCATTTTACTGAATTCAGAGAAAGTGTGATAAAAAAAAAAGATCTGATAAAAACACAAAAATTAAATAAAAAAAATACTTATTTTGAGCAAATATTACGGTTTTATGCATGCTCCAAAATCGTTATCAGCTCCGGTGTTGGTTGCTTTTTAGTTCATATCAACAAAGATATACTTTCAGTTATGGGAGTTTAAGTTCAGACAATCCTATAATATAATAAGAATGCAAAGTGTCTGTCTGTGTGTGAGTGAGTGAGCAGAAATTGTGTTCAGCCACAGCTACATGCGATCGGGCTGAATCTTTCAGGAAGTGTAAAGAGCACCCCTGCGGGTGACCTAACGGAGCCAGATTTTTGAATTAGGTCATTAAGGCAAACTAAAATGGGCAGAAATGGCTAATTAGTGGCCAAAATGCCTCAACACGGATTCAGCACCATGGAGAGCTGCAGAGTGGAGCAGCACACAGGTGAGCGCAGTTTGAACCAGCCAGTGAACTGTGGAGCAGCACACAGGTGAGCGCAGTTTGAACCAGCCAGTGAACTGTGGAGCAGCGCACAGGTGAGCTGAGTTGTAATCAGCCACTGAAGTGGACTATGGAAACCTTCTGGTGAGAGAGAGGAGAGGCTGCATGCCAACTCTGTGAGCGAGGCCGGACTAAATGTCCAGTCAGTCACACAGGGACGGCTATTCTGCTAGTAAGTGGAAGATCCCTTTGTCGTCATACTCTTACATCTAAACATAACACTGATAACATACAAAACATAGAGAAAGTATTTACAAAACATACTCAAGTAGAAGTAAAAGAACATTTGACATTTAAAACTGCTAAGAAGAAAATAATAGTAATGAAAATAATCTAATAATAAAAATAGTTACACGTCTACTCAGGTAGACCTATAGTTACATGTATTCAAGTACACATACATTTTTGCTAAATATTTTCTATCTTTGCGCGAACAATGAGAGATTCAATTATTCAGTTGTAAAAACGGAATTCTCATGTAGAAAACGATGCAAAACTATGAAGTTGAAACAGTGAAGTTGACTGTTGAACCTTTGGATTTAAAACGTCAACCACTTCGTCATTTTATCAAAATAAGACATTTGTGTGAAAGACATTTCCTCAAGGCGTTCCTGAGATATCGTGTTCATGAGACGGACGGACAGACAACCCGAACACATGATGCCTCCGGCCATGGCTGTGTAGGTGAGACAAACAAACAAGTGTTTCCTATAAAAACCTCACAGCTCAAAAGAAATTAAGAACACAATCATCACTAATCGGGTGTTTTTCTAGCTGCAGCTCTGTTGCTTGCTCTTGGAGGAGGTCCAGACTGAAGCGAGGAGGTGAGGTGGCCTGATCACCGGGCCCCGAGGGAGCGGATTAGAAGGCAGGAGGAAAACCGCAATGCAATATTAATTGGCGACGGTGCGTGCCAGGGAGGGCGGGGTTATCCGCGGGTTGTCTCCCCCAGGAAAGGCTGTCAGGAGCCGGGAGAGACGGGCGGGATGAGTCCCTGACCTTGTCTGTCAGCCGGAGGAGGAGTGGAGGGCCAGGAGAGGAGACCCCCCGGCCCGCTGACACTCTGATCATCCCTCTGCCTGACTACGGCAGGCCTGCTGGGACACACCCAGACCACCAGACAGACAGACAGACAGACAGTGAAAGTGATTCAAATTCAAATTCATGACAAACATGGATCTATGCACAAAAACGGACATAAAACATTTAGTACATTTAGACCATTTGTACACACACACAAACGCACAGACACAGTTGCCATGGGAGAGTGCTGGGGTCGCAACAGTGAACTCATAACACATCATTCATAATGATTGCTGATATCTTCCTCTGCACTGTGTGCCAATAGCAGCTCAGATTGTGGAGATAGATGAAGAGAGGGAGCGAGCGAGGGAGCATGGCCATATGGGTGAGAGCCCAGCCCACGTCATCTGGGGACACAAACACTGGACACATGTCTCCCATCTGTCTGTCTCTGTTTCTCTCACACTTTGTCCCTTCTATCTGGATCTCACATAAAGTAAGTTATGCTGTGTACAGTCATTCTCTTTACAAGGTGCAACACAAAATGAAACATTGTACCTGCTTGAAGAAGAAGAGACTATTGCATGTCTTCTTCCACTGTCACACTCACACACCTGAGGGGGCAGTCTTGCTTGGTGGCATTGAGGCCAATGCGGAAGTACCAAAAAAGGCAGTTCCTCGAATGGCCACCTGAGGCTGCTGCAAAAGGGAGTCAATCCCCATTCACCCCATGTTAAAACGGCCAACTTTACAGCAGGGATAAACAAGTTTACAGCCTGGTTAAAAAAAACTAGTAGGCTTGCCGCGGTAGTCGCTGTTACTGGTCACACTGTGACCACACCGTGGGCGGACATACTATACACCGATGCCACTGCCCACTGATACCATTGTTGTTGTTGTTGTTGTTGTTGTTTTTTCTTCCCCCATGGCACAGGGCAACACACGGCACGCCAAATTCACTTCATGCAGTCGCACACAAAGAGTGTAGCTTTGTGAGTTTCCTGTCTGGTTGGGGTCCTTTGGGCCAATCACTGTGCTACAGCAAAGGTATGCCACGCGACAAACAAACGCACCTTCAAATGCCCACTGAAGAAGAAGCTAATATACACATTATTACCTAATTTCAAGCCAATGTGAGTACAAGTTTTGAAGTGAATTCAACTCATTTGCTCATGAAGTAGCAGCAGTGACGGATACGCAGCTCAGCTAGACGACTAGCTTGTTCAGAGAGCAGTATAAACAGGGAGAAGTCCGCTACAACGTGATGAGCCTAACTGCACCACTTGAATACATTTTTGTGGCAAATATAATATCCATTCTCGGTGTCTACCTTGACGGCTGCGGCGGCCTGAGAGCAGTTAGATGAAAAATCCTGACCGTCGGGACAAGTGAGGAGTTCGTATTATCTTCACGGTGAGGAAAAGGCGAGAAAAAGACACGAGTAAAAAATAGAATAGAGTATAGGATAGAGTATAAAAATAAGTTTTGGGTGTGATTGATGGGTCGTCTGTCCAGTGATTGTGCAGCTCGTTGACTATGGCACAATAGCAGGTGGGAGGTGGCTCTGTGGGTCTTGCGCTGTCTCCCGGCCGTCTCGCGCGAACCAAGATGTCAACGGCCAAAACGGAAAACTAGAAGCTTCAAAACAGGAGTCCACAAGCCAACGAGTGACGTCACACTCACTCTGTCCATCTCTTTTTACAGTCTATGGTTGCACCACATGTAAAGTACCGTATAACTCCTTTCCTACTCTCTCTCAAGCCATGGCCTGTCAAAACAGACTTACTGTATTAAATTATCAATGCCATGGACTTCAATAATTCAGGCTCTGTCCTACGCTGACAGTGTCATGGAGTTCCCTGACATATATCGAGCGTCCCTCTAGAGAACTTGTCTAAGTTTCTCTGCTCTGCAGTCAGTGGCCAACTCTCCAAACGCTGCCAAAAGGTTAACGACAGGGCAGGCGATGAATATAAATAGGGAAACTTATATTGTTTTTTACATGTTATCTCCTGAGTGTATCACACATGTGCATGACAATCCTTGGTAAGATTAAACCCATGTAACAGATTTTTTTTTAAACATTTTTCTTTATTTTTACTATTTTCCACATTTAATAATAATAATAATAATAATAATAATAATAATAATAATAATAATAATAATAATAATAATAACACTAAATAAAAGAGATAAAATCTATGAAATAATATGCCCCCTTTTGGCCAATCGACATGAAAAGTTAATAAATTCTTCCTTCACTGATAACCAATCTTTTTTGCAAATCTGTGCCCAACATTTTGAGATATCCTGCTAAATAGTCTCGCTTGCCAGACTTCCCTCCCTGCTGGGAGAGACTCTGACTGACCGGCTGCGACCATATATGCATTTCCTTTCTGCTCCCTCCATGACAAATCTGTCTATCTCAAATGCCTCTGACGTTTTGCGTGTCGAATCTGTCGATCTCAAATGCCTGCGCCGCTGTGAAACAACATCATAGCTCGTTGCTACAAGCTGAAAACGATTGGATGTGGAATGTGCCTGCTTGGTACTTTCAGTGTTTGGTTGTAAAGGTAAACAGAGCCTTTCCCCCCCGGCTATACCAGAGTGCCAGCCAGTACAGCCAGACTCCCCCGTTGTAGGGAGAGAGTCTGGCAAGCGAGACTACCTGCTAACAGATGGATGGATGGATGGATGGATGGATGGATGGATGGATGGACAAGCAGATCCAGGTGAAAACATTGCTTCCTTGGCTGAGGTAATTATGCAGTGACCAAAAAAGTGATAAAAAATCAAAACTATCTTATATTTCAGATTTAAGATTCAAGATTGATTTGAATAGCCATAGTGAGTAATTAGATTTAGGAATTTGACTTAGTGCCATTATGGAGCACAGCAGTCACATCAACAGCAGAAGAAGATGGAGAAATACAGAAAACAATCTCAAATTATAAAGTAAAAAGTAAAAAGTCTTTAGTAAAAAGTATTTTAAAGTGACATACTGTATAATGGGGGTGGGGGGTAGGATAGTGTCCCTGTGATAATGTCCGTGGGTTAGAGATGCGCGGATGAGCTTCTATGCCACCCTAATCCGCGTGTATGCATGAAACATCCACCCGCCATAAATCCGCAAATTATTTATTATTTATAGATCTGCACCCGCCGTGCCCCTGTAATTTCACAACGCTATAAAGGAGATGTAATGAACTTACGGTTTCTGCTGCCGTCGGTGCGATCGCTGCCAAGGTGCCAGAAGGCCAAAGAGCATCAAAATCAAAAGAAAGGTTCTGCACACTTGGATCCATGCAAATTGGTTAGAAAGGCCTCCACTAGGGTGTGGTCAAAGGTACAGCCAACCTCCAGAACCAACACCTCTCTACGACTTTCATTGACAACAACAACATCAGGAGTGTTAGCTGGAATATTAGAG
>NC_139632.1:13931036-14003536 GCF_964638095.1 Poromitra crassiceps
TTCAGCAGAGGTGACAATGCTATTATGTGTAAGCTGTTTATCTAGTCGTGCACCTCAGCAATGGCCTTTCCACTTTCATTTACAGTTCTGAGACCTAAGTGTGTTTCTGAAGAAAGAAGGGATGACCTGTACACAAAACAATAACACATCCCTTAAGTGCTGTGTTGATTCTCATTGTTTTTCGAGTTAAAATAATTAGTTTGACCTATGTCTTCTTGTCCTTTATATATTGCATAGGAAATATATTATATAACAGTGTTCCTTTTTGAGATTGAATTTATACTAGTACTTTTACTACATGAATACCATTTATTATCAGTATACTATTTTTACTAGCCCTGAGGTAATACAATGATTCGTTTAATACATTATTATTCTCAGGGAGGGTGAAATGAGTAATGGTTATAGCTGGGATATGCTCATGTTGGCTGTGAAAATGAGGCACTTACACTGGATGAGTGATGACGTATTTTTGTAGGATTACCCAGAAGTCCCTGCCTGCACTTCCTGGTTCCTATGTGTCAAAGTCAATGGGATTTTTGTATGGGAATTTCTGTTAAATGCATGAAATAAGGTCTATGTTAACAAAGGTTTATGAAACAGCCAACTTTGTGTTCAGCATGATAATCTTCACAAATGAGGACCACTTTTATGACTTTTGAAGTGTTTTCTGAAGATCGCATTTGCGCTTCGAAAATCATAAATGTGGTCCTCAATTGTGAAGATCATCTTGCTGAACAGAAAGTTTGCTGTTCCATAAACTGTTGTTAACCACAGACCTTATTTCAAGCATTTAACCAAAATCCCGATACGGAAATCTCATGGACTTTTACACGTAGGAACCGGGAATGCTTACATCCAGGTCTTCTGGACTCATTCCTGAGGTACTCTATTGTTGTTACAATCCATCTAGGTTTCCATTTCTTGTTAACATTTGGAGTTTAGCTGACACTTTATTCTGAGAGACTTGAGTATAACAGTATACTGTAGTAGGATAAGCTTAAATTCCTAGCCAGCTTTACACAAAACCAAAAGAAAGGAAGGAGTTTGCATGACCATGGCCATAGTATTCTGCATATATACAGTATGAGCACAGGGACATTTGGGATCAGGATATGAAGCTGCAGAAAAACAGCTTATCCCAATGTTTCCATTGGGATCCTCTGTTCACAGTGTTTGCTTCTTTTTCTTGTTGTGTCCAATGCAAAGGTATAAGTGTTTAGTGAAAGCTATGTGCTTAGTGTGTTTCAGTTTGTGGCGGGTGGGGCGTGATTCAACCACAGGGGAGCATGGGGAGAACAGGCAAACTCCACACAGAAAGGCCCTGTTTGACAGTAGGCACTATGAGGACACGGGGATGGGGACACACCCTCAGCGCCCACAGCGTCCCAGGCGGGAATCGAACCCAGGACCTTCTTGCTGTGAGGCGACGGCGCTACCACTGCGCCACCGTGCCCCCTATATTTGAAATTTCTGCATAAAGCAAACGGGTTTTCAATAGTCACTTAAAAGCAAGAGCCAAGAGCTGCACTTCCTCCATAAGCATCTGTTCAGCGTTACGACCTAAGACCTTTTCCATGACTTGAATTATCCAGAATACTGTGCCCACTATAAACCACAACTACTGCTCAATCAGGACATCAACAGCGGCCAATACTATCTTTCCATAAAATAATAATTATGATTAACAATTTGAGAGAGAGATTGCATGTGGTTTAATTATGTTGTCTCTGCCTACACTTTGATTAACTGGGGGAAAGTCATTGGAGAAACACATCACTGGGAGGACTGGGAGCTTGCAAAATGATCATCATGTTCATCTATAATGGGAGATACTGGTGTGTGTGGTGTGTGTGTGTGTGTGTGTGTGTGTGTGTGTGTGTGTGTGTGTGTGTGTGTGTGTGTGTGTGTGTGTAGGTGTGTGTGTGTGTGTGTGTGTGTGTGTGTGTGTGTGTGTGTGTGTGTGTGTGTGTGTGTGTGTGCATGCGTGCGTGTGTGTGTGTGTGTGTGTGCGAGTACGCATGTGTTTTACATTTGTACAAGTGCCTGTGCGGGGAGAGAGAAACGGTCAAAGAGAGTGTGCGCATAATATGTGTCAACGCTGCTGGGATCGGCTAGGAATTGTCTACTTTATCACACCTAATTAATTATACCCAAACACCCGGAAGAGTTATCCTTGTCGCTCAATCGGCGGCCCACTCTGCCTGCCTCCCTGTCAGAAGACAGGAGAAAAGACCCAGATAAAGACCCGCAGCCTATTTGAAGTGCCCCTCTCTTTCTCTGGCTGATTGGCCACGCCTCCTTAGCCGGCTTCACATTACCATTTAAATAAAGAGGCTTTGCTAATGACCACTGGTGGAACTTAGAAAGAGAAGCTAAATTGTTTTTCTTTCTTGCGGCGCCGGCACTCCATTCTTCTCTTCTGCCGGCTCACACCCGTCACCCATTTTCCTTTATTTTGTTTAGACGGTGGAGCGGGTGATAATTGAAGTGCAAAAGAAACGCAAAATGAATTATTAATCTTTGATTAAAGGTAAATCTAATCTCTTTCACGGATAACAGTGACACACAAGGCTAAGCAGACTTGAAACAACGCTGGTATGTTAATTTCACGAAGATTAAAAAAATGAGATTATGATGAACAAAACCAACAACAAAACACATAAAATGGTGTAAACAACCGCTGGGCATAGACTTCTGAAAAGACTACCAAAGAGGTAACAGAAACGTCTGATTATTGGACTAATACCTGGACGAGGTTCAACACACAAACACAGGCCTCTAGGGCCATGCGGTGTTATCTTGGAACAGCTTGATCTACATTGACATTTTACATTTCTGCCAGTTTACGAGTATGCAGGTTCAGTGTCTTGCTCAAAGACACTTCAACAGGATACAGTATGGCTCTGTTGGTGGGTGGCTGTTGTAAAAAGTACAGTTTTTAAGCTACTTAGACTAATAGCTTAAAGGTATATGTCACTTTTTCTAGCTTTCTGTTGTAACACTGCAAACACTGCACATGGCCTCTCACCTGGCTCCACACGAGAGAACGGTGCGGTGGTCGAGCAAGGTCGACAGCGAATGGAGAGAGCGAGCGCCGCAAAACCGGGGGAAACAGGGATTAAAAGTAATTTTCTCCTAGTTTCACAGCGGATGAGTCTGCTCTGCTGTGCTGCTGTGTGCGATGCTATTGGCTGGTGGGTGACACACCCCATGTGGGGCTGCTAAAAAAACGTTGCAGCCCACAAACGTCCCGAAAACAGCAAAACAATGAGAAAATACAAAAATACAGGCAGAGGGCATGTGTCTGTGTCTGCAGATAAACACACAGCCACACAATTCTAGTAGGTCATAAGTGATCATTGAGAGGGATTTACTTTTGTATGAGTGTAGATATTGTAATAAACCTTCTAGGAGGATTAAGGCTAACACAAAGTAGCCAAGTAGCGTTTGCTGCCACCACCTTTTTACCGGTATGGTCCGGAACCAGAGATATGAGATAATACAAGACAGCCAGGTAAAGGGGAAAAATATACAATGCTTTATTTAATTTGGCATAGACTAAACCTGTACAGCAAGTATGGAGAATGAAATGAACAGCTGTGATACTGGGAAAACAATGGCCTCGCCACCCCGCCCCCACCCAATGCAATGTAAACCCACACACACTAGGGGATTCAGTGTAATAGCACTGCAAACAAGCACAGCAAACTGTAAATGAGCACTACAAACGGGCACTGCAAACGGGCACTGCAAATGAGCACAGCAAACAAAATGAGCACTACACACGAGCACTGCGAACGGGCACTGCACACGAGCACACACACTGCAACCAACCATAAACGGCCTGCCCTGTACACACACTGGCAGGCAAAACCTTTCAAAGAGGTAACACACGTGATTCAGAGCACACAGGAATTGAACATGGGCTGAGGCTGTGCGGTCTAGCTAACCGTCCTCCCACCATGTCCAAGCCACCCAACCACCTCCCACTTGCTACAAGTCAGATTGTTATTAAAAGTTCATTAAGAAAACAAACAAACAAACAGGCCTAAAACAAACAATTAACAGCTAATATATTTCCTTTAAAATGCAATCACTAATACTCAACTTTCCCAGTTGACAAGACCCTCCCCAGGGGTCTAGGCTTGATCGCTGGTCCGACCTGGCTCTTGTGTAGCGGGAGCCTAGGGTGGGGCAAACGTTGGTCCAGCGCAGCATTAGAGACGCCCAGAGCATAGGGAGACTCGACACCAAACCTGGGAACGGCAGAGCACTCCTATACGATCCCCAGCCCTAACTGACTGAGGCAGTACCGCCACAGTCCTGACTTCTATTCCCGAACGGACCCCCAGATAATCTGCTATAGGCTGTCTTCACCGCCGGCAGTCCTACCGACTGCGAACGGCACCCACCCCCAAGATGTGAGTGCAAAGTCGGGTTGCTTGGCTGGGTTACAAACCCCGTAGCGTCCACCAAGCGCCGTTCCCCAGGAGACACTGTCGGGCGCCCGGCTCTGTGTTTTTAACAGTTCCCCAGAGTCACTGGCAGCGCCCGCAATCAGATGCAGGTGAGAACCATCAGTCATTAGGTTGTCAATCACCATCAGCAGTTGTCAATCAATGTCAACAGGGCCACTCAGCCCATACCCCCCCCCCAATACTCATTACACTCTCCCCCCCCTTAAATGAGACTCGTCCTCGAGTCACAGGGAGGTCATGTTGTAGTCACGAGACCATGCCGGAGGCTTCCTCTCACGTGCTGGGCGCCTCTCCTGCATAGGCAACTGTCCTGGCAATGCCCCCTCTCCTGATGGGGCTCGGCTTGAGGCCCCACACCCCTGGGGGGGCGGGATGTGGTCACTGTGAACACCAGAAGTTGTTGGCAACCGGACCTCCCCAGGTTTAGGAGCTGCCGTCTCTGCTCCAGCGTCCAAACCAGGCACAGCATGAACACCATCCTCTCCTCCCTCTGGTGGTATGGTCTGGTGGTCAGCTCCCATTCTCACCGGGACTGCAGAGGAGTACTGTGATCGCCGAGGAAACCAGCCAGCACCACCACCAACCCCTGGATGTTGTGCCCTGGGAGGCTGCCGGCGTAGGCCTGATCCCCCACCATCCTGGGCGTTGGATGTTACTGGTATGGGAGCAAGAAAAGGTTTGAGTCGATTGAAATGCACAACCATCTCAGCTCCCCCCTCCTGTGGTGCTATGCGATATAATACATCTGTAACTCTCTCGGCCACCTTATAAGGACCCCTAAAACGTCGCTGTAACTTGGGACAGACACCCCTTTTTCTAGCTTTACAACGAACCCACACCAACTCCCCCTCTGAGTAGTATTGGAAGTTCGCCCGGAAATCAAACGCAGCCTTTTGCCGCCCTGAGGCTTTCAGTTGATGTCCTCTAACAGCCTCTACAACTGTGGAAAGGGTGTCATTTAATCTAGACACATATTCACTGGCCGAAGAGAATCTCTCTCCATTACTTAGGTTAAGCATAATATCGACAGGAAGAATGATCTCCCGCCCAAATACCACCTTGTATGGGCTAAACCCCGTACTTGTATGAACACTGCTACGGTAGGCCATCATCACATAGGGCAGCAGCACATCCCAATTTGACTGGTTATCTTTAACAAAAAGGGACAACATAGACAAAAGTGTTCGATTAAATCTCTCAATTAACCCATCAGATTGAGGGTGATATGGCGATGTTCTCGTCTTATGAATGGTTAACAGTTGACATAACTCCTTGAACAAGTTGGATTCAAAATTACGACCCTGGTCCGAGTGAATACTTCGGGGGGCACCAAGCCGGCAAACCCACTCCTCCACCAAAACTTTGGCCACCGTCTTAGCCTCCTGGTTGGGGATGGAAAATGCCTCTGTCCACTTAGAAAAGTAATCACCCACGACCAAAATGTACTTATTCTTATCTGCAGTCTCAGGTAGGGGCCCCATGATATCCAACGCCACCCGTTCATATGGCCTTGATGCAACGGTAGGCTGAAGAGGAGCACATAAAGGCTGGCCAGAGGTTTTACGAGAGCCACAATCTATGCACTCCCGGCACCACCGTTTTACATCTCCAAACCATCCCGGCCAATAAAACCGATCTTTCACTTTCCCCTGCAGCTTTTGTACCCCCAAATGGCCGCCGGTGGCAGAATTATGCAACTGGGCTAACACTTTAGGGACCAGGGATTTGGGAAGAACTACCTGTACCTGAGAGGCTGCATCAGAATTGGTTGGAGGGATCCTCACTAACCTCGAACCCTGCAGCCGTAACTGAGGCCACACGGGGGCATACTTTTGTAAAGTGGAATCCTCTGGGAATTCTGATTGCTTGTTAGCCCCCCCCTTCTTAAGCTGGATCAGTTTCTGTAACTCCCCATCTTCTTTTTGGGCCTGACCCAACTCATCTACCTCTTCCCACTGATCTAAGGGAGATGTTGCCCTATTTCCCTGCACTGCACGTATAGCCGAGGCCCGTTCGAGCTGTTCTCTCTCGCTCCCGTCTGCAGGCAAAAGAGCTGAGGCAGTATTGGCCATGAATGCAGGCAATCTCGAAAGTGCATCAGCATTTACATGTAGTTTTCCAGGCCGATGTACAATCTTGTACTGAAAACTAGCCAGCTGTTCCACCCACCGAGCTACCTGTCCCTCCAAGCCCTGGAAATTGTGCAGCCAGCGCAATGAATTGTGATCTGTCCGCAAGATAAATTCTCTCCCCAACAAGTAATGCTTGAAATATTTAGTGAACATAACCATACTCAGAAGCTCTTTCTTGGTTGTGGCATACTTTCGCTCTTGCTTAGTTAGGGCTCTACTAGCATAGGCTATAACACGCTCTACCCCTCCCTCCTCCTGTGACAAGACGGCACCAATACCAACATCACTAGCATCCGTATCCAAAATAAATGGTTTATTGGGATCCGGATATGCTAGAATGGGGGCAGAGATTAGACATGATTTAAGTTGCTCAAATGCCTTCTGACACGCCTCTGTCCATTTGAACCGCCTGCCTTTCTCCGTCAACTGATGGAGGGGACGAGCAATGTCAGCGAAGCCCTTCACGAATCTCCTATAATAGGATGCCAGGCCAACAAAACTCCTCACTTCAGTCTGATTTTTCGGGACTGGCCACTCACGCACAGCCTGTACCTTGGCCGGGTCCGCTTCCACCCCACTGGCAGAAATAACATGGCCAAGGTACTGCACCTGCGTGGAAAACAGATTACATTTAGCTGGTTTCACTTTAAGATTGGCTTGACGCAGCTTTAATAAGACCCCCTCCAAACGTGACAGATGCTCTTGAAAGGTACGGCCGAAAACGATAATATCATCCAAATAAACCAAACAGGTGGTCCATTGGAGATCGGCTAGTACCAGATCCATCAGCCTCTGAAAGGTACTTGGGCTGTTACACAAACCAAAACTCAAAACATTAAATTCAAATAAGCCCTGGCGTGTGATAAAAGCAGTTTTATGTTTGTCTTTGGGATCCACCTCGACCTGCCAGTAACCACTGGCCAAGTCGAGTGTGGAAAACCAAATGGCCTTATGTAAACTATCCAACGCATCATCAATTCTCGGCAGTGGGTAAGCGTCCTTGCGAGTGAAATCATTAAGCTTGCGGTAATCAACACAAAAACGCAGACTACCATCACGCTTCCTCACAAGCACCACAGGAGCCGCCCAGGGACTACAAGAAGGCTGAATAATATCATTTTCCAGCATTTGTTTTATGTGATCTGTCACCTCTTGTTGTAAATGGATGGGAACACGGCGAGGAGGTAGCTTGACTGGTTTAGCATCACCGGTGTCAATTTGATGCGCAGTAAGATGGGTCCGGCCCAGATCATTGTCGCCAGTACTAAACACAGATAAGTTTTGATGCAACACATCCCGTACAGCTCGCAGTTCAGTGGTGTCTAATCCCTTCTGTTCGATAGCAAAATGTGCTAAAAGGGCATCAACTGTCCAGGGTCCCCTTCCCTCACTACCCATCCCTACCTCCTCTGCACCCTCCCCCACTTCAATGTCAGTATGCAGAATGCCTACTTTCATCCCTTCCTTCAAAGTGAGAGCATCATCGGTGACATTGATCACTCGGACCGGCAAAGTGCCTTGTTCTACCCTACAAACCACACGAGCCACCATAATGTCACAGTGTTTGGATAACGATGCAGTGGGCTCCAACATGCCCTCTGCACAATAATCCACTCTATTGGCAACTTGTCCCAAAATGATAGCTTCACTGCGGGGGGGCACCACGGTATCGGCCTGAACCTTAATGATTTGGGGTTTATCATCATCAGCAGGGACGACTAACGGTAAACATTTTCCCATCAGCCGGCACTCTCTTTTCCCAAAGTCGACTACAGCCCCATACTTGGAAAGAAAATCAAACCCCAGAAGGATCTCTTGAGAGGGTATGTCTGCAACCAAAAATTCTGCAATCAAGGCAAGGGAATTAAACTGGCAAACTGTCTGCCATTTGCCCATAATTCCCATTCCGCTGCCATTGGCTGCTGACACATCCCCAGTGTAGCCTGTTAACTCAGACCCCCCTTTGGTAATGTTTAACCAGGTTTGCTTTGGAATCACTGACAAGGTAGCACCACTGTCCACTAACAAGAGAGACTCTAACCCACCTACTTTGGAGAGAAGGTACCCAGAACCTCCATTACTGCTCACTGGGGCCACAGTCTTTAAGGAATGTGTGGGGGCGGGCATTGGACCCACTGTGTCCGCCCCCTCTAGTTTCCCTGCAGATAGGTGTCTATTACAGCCGCATTTCCAGCAGCCACCCCCGGGCTCCTGGCCACCCCCTCCAAAGCGTCGGCCAACAGGGGCACCATAGCTACGGGGGCCCCCAGTTACATCCATGGGATAGCTAGGGAGCACAGGGTGACTGGGGGCAGTGTGACGTACATGAAGGGAGGTTTGTAGCGATTTGACTTCCTGTCGCAAACCTTCAACAACCCCCACCAAAACTTCCATCTGTTCATCAGTCTTAGACCTGGCATTGTGCTCTGCAACTCCTCTGACTTTAGCATCAGACGTTACATGGGTCTGTTCAAGACTCCTAAGGAGCTCCATCTCAGAGGCCAGGTTAATGGCTGCTTCCAATGTGTTAGGTTTTGCACCGCGCAGGTGGACACGGAAATCGCCCATTGCAAAATGAGTGCTAAAATGATCTTGGGCTAACAAATCCTGTGTGTGCTCGTCTGCTGAGGGATATGCTCTCATTGCCAGCCGGCGCAGAGCATTGCCAAATTCTCTGGCGGTTTCGTTATGCAACCTCCTCCTAGATGTAAAACTAGCCCGACTCCAATCATCACTGTCACATGGCTCCAAACATTGGGCCATGGCTGCTTTTAACAGTGAATAATTGTTTTTGGCCTCAACTGGGATGCCACTATAAATATCACGCGCCCGGCCTGAGAGTAACAGGGACATAAATTTCAATTTAAGTGACTCATCCCAATGGTTCACATCAGCAGCCAGATCAAATTGCGCGGACCAGTCGGACCATTCACGACCGACTCCTGTATAGGTTTCTGGCATGAAAATGGGGCGGGGGGTTGACATCACGTTAAGATTTCCTGGGGGGTTCATGGCAGCGCTCGCAGAGGACGACCCGTTACTACCCCCAGCTGTCGATAAAGCATTAACCTCAATCTCTGGCATTTTTGTCCTTTAATATATTGTTTTAAAGGAATTTTTTTGAATGAGTAAATCCCACCGCTGCCACCAGTGTAATAAACCTTCTAGGAGGATTAAGGCTAACACAAAGTAGCCAAGTAGCGTTTGCTGCCACCACCTTTTTACCGGTATGGTCCGGAACCAGAGATATGAGATAATACAAGACAGCCAGGTAAAGGGGAAAAATATACAATGCTTTATTTAATTTGGCATAGACTAAACCTGTACAGCAAGTATGGAGAATGAAATGAACAGCTGTGATACTGGGAAAACAATGGCCTCGCCACCCCGCCCCCACCCAATGCAATGTAAACCCACACACACTAGGGGATTCAGTGTAATAGCACTGCAAACAAGCACAGCAAACTGTAAATGAGCACTACAAACGGGCACTGCAAACGGGCACTGCAAATGAGCACAGCAAACAAAATGAGCACTACACACGAGCACTGCGAACGGGCACTGCACACGAGCACACACACTGCAACCAACCATAAACGGCCTGCCCTGTACACACACTGGCAGGCAAAACCTTTCAAAGAGGTAACACACGTGATTCAGAGCACACAGGAATTGAACATGGGCTGAGGCTGTGCGGTCTAGCTAACCGTCCTCCCACCATGTCCAAGCCACCCAACCACCTCCCACTTGCTACAAGTCAGATTGTTATTAAAAGTTCATTAAGAAAACAAACAAACAAACAGGCCTAAAACAAACAATTAACAGCTAATATATTTCCTTTAAAATGCAATCACTAATACTCAACTTTCCCAGTTGACAAGACCCTCCCCAGGGGTCTAGGCTTGATCGCTGGTCCGACCTGGCTCTTGTGTAGCGGGAGCCTAGGGTGGGGCAAACGTTGGTCCAGCGCAGCATTAGAGACGCCCAGAGCATAGGGAGACTCGACACCAAACCTGGGAACGGCAGAGCACTCCTATACGATCCCCAGCCCTAACTGACTGAGGCAGTACCGCCACAGTCCTGACTTCTATTCCCGAACGGACCCCCAGATAATCTGCTATAGGCTGTCTTCACCGCCGGCAGTCCTACCGACTGCGAACGGCACCCACCCCCAAGATGTGAGTGCAAAGTCGGGTTGCTTGGCTGGGTTACAAACCCCGTAGCGTCCACCAAGCGCCGTTCCCCAGGAGACACTGTCGGGCGCCCGGCTCTGTGTTTTTAACAGTTCCCCAGAGTCACTGGCAGCGCCCGCAATCAGATGCAGGTGAGAACCATCAGTCATTAGGTTGTCAATCACCATCAGCAGTTGTCAATCAATGTCAACAGGGCCACTCAGCCCATACCCCCCCCCCAATACTCATTACAATATTGTTGTTTTTAAGGAAAATACTGGGAAATTCTGCATAGTATACCTTTAACTAGATTAAATTTCAGGGGACTATACGACTATATTGACAAGTACTTGGTGGTATAGGTAACTGAGATTGTTATCAATACTAATTGATTGATTGATTGATTTTATTATGGATATAAAAGACAACAAAATCCAAGCGATGGTCCCTTGGATTTTTACGGTGCTAAAAGTTCCATTAACCAAGCAATAATTTTTTAACCGACTGTATTCTCTTTGTAAATGACCAAATGACGTTGAATATAGATTTAGAATGAATATTAAATATAAAATATATTCGCCATCCTCTTCACTGGTTGCATCATACATACAGTACTATGTAGACATAAGATCGTCGAACAGGCGAGTGATGAGGCATTATCAAAGTGAGTAACTGACAGATACAGAGGGGCTAGTATCCGGATAATACAGCTGCTAATCTCTTTTACATTAACGACTTTTACCAGTTTACAATCTGTTGACAGTGGAGACAATTGAATATGTCAATGCTGACACGAGCTCACATCACACCCAGTTTGTTCTCCAGCCATCTAAATACATGCTTGCATGGAACTGGACTGTGTGTAAAAGTCTTCAGAGTATCTGCAGCCAGCATGAGAGAAACCACAGCGCTGTCATCCTGCTCACATCCACCCACAGGAGAGGACGGCTGCTGATTGATTGCCCTTGAAATGTGACAAAATGGCTTAGCTTGTAACAAGCTTTATTTACGACATTAAATTATCATTAAAATGCCATTAGGGCAATTAATTGATTTATATTATAAACGTCGCATCTAGGGAGAGAACGAGAGAGAGAGAGAGAGAGCAAAAGAGAGAGAGAGAGGGGGGGGGACAAGGAAGCATGCGAGAACCATGGAAGAAGGATGGGAGAAAGTTGAGAAGAGACAGGAAATAGGAAAGAAAAGCAAGGGAGGAGAAAAGAGGAGAAGGTAGGAGTGGAGCGGTGAGGTGAATGAGGGAGGAGAGAGGAGAGGAGAGGAGAGAAGAGGAGAGGAGAGGAGAGGAGAGGAGAGGAGAGGAGAGGAGAGGAGAGAGGAGAGGAGAGGAGAGGAGAGGAGAGGAGAGAGGAGAGGAGAGAGGAGAGAGGAGGAGAGGAGAGGAGAGAGGAGGAGAGGAGAGGAGAGAGGAGGAGAGGAGAGGAGAGGAGAGAGGAGGAGAGGAGAGGAGAGGAGAGAGGAGGAGAGGAGAGGAGAGGAGAGGAGAGGAGAGGAGAGGAGAGGAGAGGAGAGGAGAGGAGAGGAGAGGAGAGGAGAGAAGAGAAGAGAAGAGAAGAGGAGAGGAGAGAGGAGAGCAGTGGGAGATGAATATGAAGCAGCTGTAGTGATTAGGGCAGCACTGCAGAGTGGCACTGTGTGACAGTGACATTGGCCGCCGTCACGGCGACTCACTGGAACCTGCTTCATTTGGTCCATAATTACCTTAAATGCTCAGAGAATGAAAGATTCATCATCACTTTGGATCTCTTTAATTGGGGGAGCTGTGTGCATTAATAGAAGCCATTTGAAAGCTCTCCGTGTGTGTGTGTGTGTGTGTGTGTGTGTGTGCGTGCGCGCGCGTGCGTGCGTGCGTGCGTGTGTGTGTGTGTGAGCGAGTGAGAGGGAGAGTCACTTTCCATTTTCACGTTATTTGAGTTTTGTTTAAGATGAAAGTATATGCCCATGCGTGCGCGCAACCAAGGCAAGATAACTCACTTTTTCATCCATTTGCCAAAGGGGGCTGATAGAGTCCAAAACTTTACCAGGCATTTTCATCACTTTACCACACAAATCTGTTTCTTTTCTTTGAATAGATAAGAGCCTCTGAACGATGGCTGGTGGAGGAGATAACCTTACCAGCCACAGTCAGGACTCACAAGCTTTTGGCTGGTAGCAAGTGTCAAATTCCCTCCTTATGGGGGCACCTGACACCGGGGGGGGACAGACTAGCGGGGGCACCTGACACCCGTGGGGGACAGACTAGCGGGGGCACCTGACTCCGGGGGGGGGGCAGACTAGCTGGATGGGAGAGACGGTATGGAGAGGAGCAGGGGAAGGAGACTGTAGTTGGTGGTCTTGATTGGCAGGCTCATCCATGTGTGCTAATGACTTTGAAGACCAAAGGCAGAATTCATTAGTAGCAACTCGTTGTCTGTTAACCCTGCAGTCACTTTTCAGATAAATATAGCAGCAGAGATGGGGGGAGGGGATAATTTATGAATAATAACAATATTATTGGGGACACACAGACACACATGTATGTACACACTTCCTGCATATTATGTGTAAAGACGTATGTGTTGCTTGCCATCTGTAAATGAATATTGTGTAAATGTATGTGGAACAGAAACGCTTATGACGCAAAACAAAGCTCAGAGAAATTAGACAATTAAGTGTCATTGTACTGTATTCTTGCACATGCAAACACTCTGACAGCATGGCTGGGATTCAATTAACAGTACTGTATATGAACATTTCTTCACTGTTGTGTTACTTTCTAATTATGTTACAGTAATTAGAAGGTATTGCATGCCTTTTGAAAAAATAAATCAAAAGTCAATGCAGAATAATGTAGGATGGAGAGAGCTCAGTACAAAATGACTGCATCAGTGGGCTGTGGCTGTTGTTAAAGCACTAACGCTTCCGATGCTGCCTGAGTACTGGATGTTGGGCACTACTTTTCTGAGCTGGCACTACTTGACTGACAGACACCAGAGAGATTGACAGTTTACAGTAACTGTAAATGCAGTTAATGTGTTGTCTTGTCCATTGATTTGTAAGTAATGTATATATGTGTGTGTGTAGTTTGTATCGTGAGTACATTTCTCTCGGGGTAATAAATGGTACTGCTCATTTTACTCATGTTTTATTCTGTATGCATTTGTAGCACCTTATTGTTCCGTGCAACACCTTTTAACTTCTGTTTGAAAAGTATATAAGTTAAGATTTACAAACGTACTATTTATTGTATTGTGCTGTATTGTATTGCATGACATAACAGTAGTATCAACACATTTGGGCAGTGTCATACACAGCCCATAAGTCTTACATGCCTTCTGGATGCTCTCAGGGTTGGAGTCTCAGGGTTAAAGTGATAGTTCACATTTTGTTAAGTCTCATCCTATTTGCTACTTATCAATGATGATGTTGATCGGTAGAGTTCTTTCTCAACATTCTGTTCCTCATAGTAGCTCTGGACAGTTGGGCAAAAACAAATGCAAGGTCAATGGGGTCACACTCCTGTATGAACAAGCTGACTGAGGTTAACTGAAATTGTACCCACAGTGCACACACACACACACACACACACACACACACACACACACACACACACACACACACACACACACACACAGTGCACACCAAGTACATTTCAGAGAGCTTCAGTCAGCTTGTAGCGTGACCCCATGACCTTTGTATTCGTTTTTGCCCAACTGTCCAGAGCGACTATGAGGAACAGCATGGATTGTGCTGAGAAAGAACTCTACCAATCAACATCATCATTGGTAAGTAGCAAATAGGGCTAGACTTTAAAAAATGTGAACTATCCCTTTAAGTGCAAGAAGAAGAAGGAGAGCAGCATAGATGTGTAATGTCTGAGACAATATAGATGGCTGAGGTGCACCCAATGCACGCTCACTGAACTTCCCTTTCCAGGAGGCAACAAAAGCTGTCTGTTCCAAGTCGTATATTCACATTCAAAGCCAGTAACAATGTCATAAAGAGAATGCATTACCGCCACCTATTATGCAGCGCTGCCGTGTGTACCGTGCCTGCATGAGAAGCAAGAAGCAGCCTAGATGAATCAGACTGTGTTCCAGGAAGCTCCATAAAAAGCATTGAAATGACCATATTCATTAGGTTGTGTGTGTGTGTGTGTGTGTGTGTGTGTGTGTGTGTGTGTGTGTGTGTGTGTGTGTGTGTGTGTGTGTGTGTGTGTGTGTGTGTGTGACATAAATACGCTATGCCTCCCTCTATGCTGCAGTGTGTAGGAGAAGGACACGGCGGCTCTGCGACAGACAGAGGCGAGCAGAGACCCGGCAACAGCCCGGGCCCGGGCTCGACCCAGCCAGCACTAATCCATCATCAGCACCACTGAATCATCGCGCTGCCAATAAAGCCAGGCAGCAATACATTACAGGCATGTGGGCAGACTTTAGCGATGATGACATTGAGAAGTCCCCTTGGGCGGTAGGAAAAGCTGGCCCGCATGACACACTTGCTTACGGAGGCAATAATATATGGAAATGTCGGGGCGCGCCAGACGAGCACAGAGGAACCGGGAAGACGAGGGAGCGAGCCAGGGTCTATTCATAAGGAGATGGAGAAGTGGCCGGCTTGCACTGTGACCAGTTCCAATCAGTTTCCAATATGGACTCAACCAAAAACCCCACGAGCCACTGCTGGCCAGAGGTTATTCCAGAGTCAAGTCTCTCCAAATAAGCCATCTTACAAGCACTCTGATATGACAATACTCTATTTCTGTCTTATCTTGCTCTCACGCCGCCGAGTTGATACATTGCAATATGGTTTTGGACATGGGGGCATGTTAGATAGCGCTGCCAATCATCTGCAGGCTGTGTGGCGCGGAGGCAGGCCAGCAGCACGGGAGCTGAATGAACAAGTAGTCTGAACTTTGGCTCTCCGCTGTCTGGGTATCCTGCGGCCCACACCCAGATCATTCTGCCTGTTAATCCCTCACCTTCAATGCAGATTCTCTGCAGACACACACTCACTCACTTACTCACTCACTCTCTCTCTCTTTCTCTCTCTCTCTCTCTCTCATGCACACACCCCAGACCCTCAAACCCAAATCTAGGCTCACAGCCACAGTGGATAAGAAGGCAACTGGGATTGATCTTTGCAGTGATAGAGGCTGACTACCAGTGTTGAGCAAGTTACTTTCAAAATGTAATATACTACATATTACTAGTTGCTCTCATTTGAAAGTAATAAGTTACTTTACAATATTACTGTCTGTGGAGAGTAACTCGTTACTTATGACACTACTTTTGCATTACTTTCACCAAAATAACAGCAGTAGCAGAATAACATCGCCGCCCCGGAACGGCGATGTCAGTGTAAAATTTACACTGTAAATGGTCCAAAATTCTAAATGTTATCCTTTTCCTTTGTTATTGTCATCTATAGTCATTATTTGCATAAAAACACACAGTTTGATTAGGAATGATTGTATCTTTATTTAAATATGTGCTTTGATTAAAAAAGAATTAACTAATTTGTAACTTGAGTTACTTGACAAAGTAACTGGTGTAATATTACTGAAATCCTACAAGTAATAAGTTATATTACCGAGTTACTGCTAAAAGTAATGTATTACATGTAATATATTACTTTTGTAATGAGTTACCCCCAACACTGCTGACTAGAGCCTACAGTAGTGTCTGGAAGAAGGCTGGGGTCAGAGGTGGTGCAAAATGCCACTAATACTAAGAGCATGCACAGATCCACGAATCTGTATATGAGCTGTCAGAGAAATCCCACTACTACAGTATAGGCCTCATCTGCCTCTGTCTGCCTGGCTATCTTTGAAGGGGTGGTGACTCCTGGGGAAAGACGTTTAAACAGTAAATTGCTGCCATTGTGTGGAAAGCACACACTGTGATATACATTTTGCAATTTAAATTAAAAGTTTACAAGGTTGCACTACAGTATGTGCTGAGAACGTTTCATTAGCCTAGAGGTCACAGAGTTTTTATGAAACCCGTCCAAAACACCGTCCAGTATATACGAATAATATCTGCAGGACTTGAGGTAGGTATGCGGTCCAACTTCCAAGTTATTGACCAGATTTAACCCCGATTTGGCGGTTTTAAACATATTCAGATTGAGGTGAAAATACCAACCATGAAAAACCTAATTATTACTTTCGCTCTTGGAGCCAGAACTAAAATAAGAAGAAAAAGAGGGGGAAGGGGGAGGGGGAGAAGAAGTCTTAACTGCCAACACAGTATACCGTAGTTTCCTCAATGAATCTTGATGTAGTGTTTTTTAGGAAGGACAACTTGGCAGAGTGGACAACAAAGAGACAACAAAGACAACAAGAGGTTTGTGCTGATAGAATAAAAGTCTGGATTTATTTTTCGTTTATCTGTACATTGAACAAGTGTTC
Organism: Poromitra crassiceps; assembly: GCF_964638095.1. Taxonomy (NCBI): domain Eukaryota; kingdom Metazoa; phylum Chordata; class Actinopteri; order Beryciformes; family Melamphaidae; genus Poromitra; species Poromitra crassiceps. The sequence continues at coordinate 13,948,231 of NC_139632.1, forward strand.
CTGACTGCAGCAAGAGAAACACAGAACAGAACAGGATGCTAAGCATCAGAGTTGCTCGCATAGCAGAGGTGTGACCGGTTTTTGCAAAGACATGTACACTCTATCTCATAGACTTATTACAGTTTCTGTCAATGTCGGGCTGCCTTTGGGAGGCTCAAGTCAGGTGAAGGAGTCCAACTATCTTATTCCCTGGCTCCATATCCACAACCATTTTGTTCTTAATCATAACTGCAGTCTTGAACCTCTTTTCACCTGTCATACAACTGGGAATATAGCCATACAGTAATAACCCTGTCTTTCCATGTTGTTCAATGCAATACAGCTACTGCATAACGGACAGGTATATATACCCAAGCAGCCCTGTGTAGTAGCCTGCACCTTAATTCAACTCAGTTCAAGAGTATGACGAGGGTTGCTTAGTTCTGTACGGACTTGACACGCCTCTCTCTTCCCCTCTCTCAAGGGTCTGCAGACTAGGGTTGGGTACCAAAACCCGGCTTACCCCCTATGGTGCCGGTTCACTTACAACCGGTATTACCGATACCGAATTGCAACGCAGATTTAGTAGCCTCATGTAGGTGCCATGCGCGAACTGCTGAGTGCACCTTCACTCACGTGATGTACGCCTTCACTAACATTATCATTTGGCGAGCGCAGCTTGAAATCCTCTTTTAGAAAACAAAACGACTTTCAATAAAAACGTATCAGATCAGGCACCTCCCCCATTTTTAAAAGTATCGTTTTAGCACCGGTATCAGAAGAATACAAAATGATACCCATCCCTATACTGTAGACATATTCACAGGTTTGAAGACTCGCTAGCTGTCCCTCTGTCTCTCCCTGCCTGGCTAGCAATTATAACTCAACACCTGTGTGTGACTTCAATTACATAGAAAAGTCTCCGGGTTAATTCCCTGGACAAGAGCAAAGCTTAGACTTGGACTACTGGGAAACAGTCCAAGAAATGGCTGAAGTGCTTCCATGAAACCAACTTGTTTTTTGTTTTTTTGTATCTAAACACCTCGATCACAGTAGAGAGGGAATTCGCCAGCACACTTTATGTTCACAGACATGGTCAGAGTAGAAAATAAATACATACATACTGACAGAGAGAGTAAACCACCCCGAGAAAACACACTTCAAATGCTTTGGTGCACTGGCTGCATAAAGGTCAGTGAAGAATTTTCATTGGTGTCAGCCAGGAAAATAAAATGCATGTTTAGTATTTTAAGTACAATTAATACCCAAGCTTTATAGCCCAGAGACTGGACTGTGCTGCATATACTCTATTTCACAGTTAATTCAAGAGCAAAGCTCTCGACTGGAATCATCATTTTAATATCGACAATTACATGTTGAAATCTTTTTGACAATTCAATATTCAGCAGCAAGGAAGGTGGTGATCAACAAAACCGTGGGGGCCCATAAGCTTGAAATCACTGTCTCCTCAGAGCTAAAACTGACTTACTGACGCTGCCCAAACACATCTTGAAAATTCTCAATGATCACCAAAAACATTTCCAACGCAAATGACATTTCATTCTGGGTCAGAGAGGGCCCTATTTGGTTCTGACACAGTACATTTCTGATAGTATTGTTGATTAGCAACCACAGCTACCAAAGGAAAAAACAAGCTGTGCTGAACTTTGACCCGAGGAGAACATACAATTTGCTGAAGTCCACATACAGTATACTGTGCCAAATTACACACTGCCAAGTCCAATCCAGATATTCTTAGGAAGCCAACCCGGCATGCAGCCAGTTAACAGTGGCATCCTTCTAATTTAATAGTCATCTGAGTGTCATGTAGTCATGTACTATCTAGTGTAACCTGATCTATCCGTTAAAAATGCATATTTCTCAAATATACTGCAATAATGTAAGATTGGTAGATGGGTGCCAGAAGCAGATGCATCCACATAAAATCAGCAAGTTTTGAGGTACTTCTGAGACTCACAGCAGAGGATATAATCACTAGCTACAATATTTGGATGGATAGCACATAGCAGGTAATAGCAGGTTTTATCATCTCGCGAAGAAATTTGGCTTCAAAAAATTTCATAAACTTGATTAGCTGAGGGGATATTGGCGGTCGACACACCTGAATAACACATAGCTGTATGAGGATAAAAACATAGAAAAACAGCACCATTTGAGGTCCGAGAGACAGATCAGTTTAGAACCTGTTTGCTGGTAGCACCGTCAACCAGTACAAATCTCAGAACGCGATACAGACAGAACACATCCACTGACCAACTGCACAACATAGCAAAGAGCGTAGATATATATTCAGACAACCCCCCACGCAGACACCCCCTTACAGCAGCATCTTAAAGCAGGTAATAAACTGATTTTTTCCTAAGAATGATATTATTGTGTACTGAGGTGTTTTACAAGTTTTATATGCTGTACATGTTGAGAGTAATCAGGTATAGTTTTTTTTTAATATACATACATAGTTTACAGTCACTGACAAACAATCACCAGAGTAGCAATGAGGTAGGACGGTGAAGCTAGATGAAGTAGAACCGGTTTGTGGATTGTATACAACGTTACTGCAGACCTTTGAACGCCTATAGCCACTTTAAGAAAAATGAAGGTCCTCCCATCAGTCTCATTTGGAGTAAGTTTGACATTGTATCTGAGGCTTGAACAGTAATGGGTCTTTTGTACAGTTAAGTTGGGAGAACTGAGATGAAGCCGTCGATCTTGTTTCACACAGTGCAGCTAGGGCTGATCTGTCAAAAAGCAACATAAAGTTCCTTCACTTGTGCAAAGTTGACAGGTGTTCAGAACATAAACCCAAACACCAAGCGAAGAGGACAGGGTGGATTTCGGATTTCCTAGATACCTATGCTTCTTCTATGCTCTTTCTTTCATCCAGTCCATACAAATGTCAGGAGAGTAGGGAGCTAGAGGTGGTACAGTAACAGTTACTGGGCAGTCTGGTGCTGTGTAACAGAGCCAAAGTACTGTCTAGTACCAATGGCTGTGTGTTTATTGGGGTATGTTACTAATATGCTGCTAAAACCCAAACTGGTCCTCGGCATGGGACTCAGAACATTTGATAGAGATTGGCCTCGCAGGCACAGATTACGCAGAATCTGGGTTAGAAAGCATATTTAGAAAGCGATTTCATCCACTGAAGATGGTTTTAGTTGAAGGATTAGGCTTAATCGAGCTCCAGGAAACCATCCTTTGATAAACAAGTCAACATTTCAGATGATGTAATAGGTCTATCTTAAGCACTGTTTTAACCACACCCTCTTTTTGGCATCAGAAAACAAGCAAACAAAGAGAAAACACAATACGGCAATGACAATGTGTCACAGAATTTCAGCAAGGTTGGTTTGCACAGCAGAAAAAGTTTTTTTCCTTTCCAAAACACACCATTTAAATTTTTTAAATGCATGTATTTTTTTTTATACATGCCAGCACGTAGAGAGAGAGAGAGAAAAAAAAGGACAACATGTAAAAAGGGATAAAGTTTTTGGAAACAAAAATATATACTTAATATTTCACCTTTGCGCTAGCTTAAGATTCACTAAGCTCAAATACGTTGGCAAGGGCCACTTTTTTGTGCAAACTCTGCTGATTCCTCAGTCAGCATCCCACATCGTTACCTTGATCTCAGCATTCAATACTTTGGCTTAACAGTACCACTCATCCGTAAAAATACACAATTATCTCTATATAGCTCATATCTATACACAACCAGCATGTTGACGCGTTCAGTTAAAGCACATAATCCAGTCAGTGTGCACATTTCATTGCTGAAGTTTTTTTTTTTTTTTTTAGATCAGGGAATGATGTTTTGGGGTGATAAAACGGAACGCCAAGCAAGTTGATAGTCAAGCTGTTGGACTTTTGCTCATCTACTGTATTTGCCAGGTAAACCATTTATTGGTCAACAGGGAGCCATGATGGGGCTATAGAATCTGGTTCCAACATAGTATGACTTGTGGAAGCCTGATTCTCTAAACACCCCAAGTAAACCTTCAACGGTTTAAACGTGCATGGTTCTTAAATCTCTAAAATGAGTTAGAGGCTCACTGGCATCACAGAGGCATATCTGACTGGCAGAACAAAACTACATTCCATTCTTCTCGTACAAAACAACAAACCAGGGCGTTCTAAGGTGCTTCGTAATAACACAATGATTGTTGGGCCTTATTCTATTTAAAAACAAAACAAAAATGGACGAATACGACAAGTACATTTCTATAAGATTGAAGAAATTGTCTAGAAGTTTTAAAGTGTATACAGTGTAAAGGATTTGTGTTGAACTAACTACTGCATCTCAATTTGCTAAAGTACAATGGTTTAACGATACAGAAATTGTGTATCATTTTACTGCAGCGCACCATTAAAAATCAAAGGTATAGCCTTAGTGAGGCTTATCATATAACTATCACGTTTGTAAATGTAGTACAATGTATGGGCTCTGGCTATATCAGATGTCAAGGGAAGCCCGGTCTCTCATGTTTCACAGAGATCCCTTTGGCTAAGGGAGGGGGAGATTATTGTTTTTTCTTTTTTCATGTTTGTAGATGCCAGTGATCTACATTTGGATACAATATCAAGCTTAAAGCCAACAAATTCATATGAAAAGACACCAAAACAAAACAAAACAAAACAAAACAAAACATGAATGTAAAAAGAAACAACAAATTGTCAGGTAGCAAAGGAATTACAACATCAGTTCGATAAACCAGCCAAAAAATAGACCAGAAGCTTATAATTGTAACAAGGAGCACTTGTTACTGGAAACTGAAATATCCATGTTTGGTGAGAAGGGGGGGAGAGAGAGAGAAAAGAAAGCATTTTATGTACACTAAAAAATATCTCCAAACATAAGGTAGCTTAACAAAAAGGTTGATCAAACTGTAAGAAATAACAAAACAAAACAAAAAACTCGGACAGACAGAACGACAGTGAGAAATAAACCAAGCGAACAAAGGATAATCTGGAGTGTGAGGAGGAGAAAGGCTTGACTGGCAGGTCTGCAGCAGATTCACAGTTAGCCACAGCTAGGTCACAGTTGAGATTTCCATCTGCAGCGTTTAGTTCCAGCCTGCAGACAGCCACACAAACCATTTGGGATCCAAACAAACAAAAGAGAGGAGAGAGAGAGAGAAAACATAAACTAACAAAAAATGACATGAAAAAAAAAAAAGAGAGGACATTTTCAAAGTTCTGATGGCATGGCTCGCAGGACGTGGACCCCGCCCGGAGCAACCCTTACTTTGTTCCCCAGTGGCGTAAGAGGGGGGGGGGTTATGATGGGCTTCAGACAGCTTTACCCACAGCGAGCGAACACCGCGTCCGTCCACACCTGAACCCAGCTCAACTGGGCCCCCGTTCCCTTCCCCACATTGTCCTGACTTGCACAGCTCCTCTTAACTAGAAGGGGGGGGGGGGGAGGGGAGGGATACCGCAAAACGGCCCAGTTCAGCGGAAGTTAACGGTGTGATTCAACCAGAAAATAGTACCTAGCCACCTCGTACATTCTCACAAGCAAAGTGCAGGTGAAGCGTCGTCACTTCAGCTTACTGTACATTTACAATCACAGCTTACTAGAAAAACCCAGGGGCATACCAGTCCCCAGTGATTGCCAAACCCATTATAAGGCCTTTCTGGGCATGAATATTATGCCTGTACCACTACAACTCCAACAGTCATGGCGTCATGACAACAGACGGCTTTAATGAAGAGTAACACAGGAACGTCACATCAGGACCTCTCCCTTGTGCTCTCTTACTGATGGTAAATTATCCTAATTAGAAGGTCAACCGTAAAAACAAAAACAAAAAAAAGACAAATATAGCACATACGAAACCAACAAGAGAATCCTATTCCCCGTCAAACGTTTGTACGCCCCTGTCTATAATAAAGTGATGCTTTGTAACTAGATCTCCAAATAAAAAGGGACCACCCACTCCACAATTAATCTCTAGGAGCAACAGACTCTGTTGCAATATGCAATATGGCTGTTCCAATTAAGACTTGTGCAGTTGAGACCCTGTCGCCCCATCCCATGTAGTAAGTACCAAGAGCACACACTCAAATATCTAGCATTCAATAGTGAGCCCCTAAAATATCCAACCTCTCACACATCTTAGATCTCGTGCAAGCTAGCATAATCGACATTGCAACGTCTCTCTATAGCCTTATAAGACTTTATCAAGGGAAATAACCTCTTATTTCTTAAGAGTCGAAGGACTCAAAAGTATGTTCTGACACAGAACAATAAATTGATTCATATTCTAACATGATCACATCTTCTCATCGATTTACGCAAATGCACGCACCTCGGAAAACCACGTCTCCTCCATACCAATCCCACTGAAAAGCTTATAAAAACACTCATACCAGTTCATATGCCTCAAACTCATGTGCTCCACTTCTCGCTACATTGACTGGTGGGTGAAGCTGTCTGACAGCCGAAAGGCCCGTCGGGTGCTGAGGAAGGGGATGGTTGTTTCGACTCGTATGGGAAGAAGTGAACGGGTCTGTTTCTGTTAACGTTTCAACGCGGTAACAAAAATCCAAAGTGTCAAATGAATACACCTCCTCCTGAGACTGTGACAAACATCCCCCCCCAACCACCCAGATCCAAGTCCCCTCAACATCCTGCGGACCACAGGGGGGCAGAAGTCCCCTCAACATCCTGCGGACCACAGGGGGGCAGAAGGCGCTGGCGTGACAACAGCTGGTGACATGCCGTCGTAGGTGAAGTTTTCCATCTTCACCGTCTGTCTGATGAGCAGCTTAGACTCCCGCCGCTCCTCGTTCTTGATGGACTTGTTGATGTCCATGATCTTCTCACAAATGTATTTGTTCACTTTGGACAATCGCTGTGTGATCTCTGCGCTGTCGGCGGTCTCTTGAGACACTCGGTCGTACAGACACTCTGGGGAGGGAGCGGGTGTCAGCGGTCAGACTTCATCAAATCAAATTGCCAATAGTAAGCTATCTGCGCCTAGTGTTTCTTAAAAAAATGTTTCTATGATTGTTTGGCTATATGCAAAAGGATTTTTCTTTTGTGTACCTCACATTTGACCAAGTTTGCCTTACCACAATGGAAACAAGTCATGGACTTTATTGTGTTTTATTCCTCGACAATTTGAATACCGGTGTATGGATTTGATCTGTTCTTTCGTATTTTTAACAACTGTCTTAAATAAATTAATTCAAAAGATCTGTCCGAAGAAGGATTCACCAGTCTTGAGTTTACAGGTTTGAAGCAGGAATTTGGATGAGAATCGTACCTCTGACTATCTTCAGCTTGCTGGGAGAGAGTGGAGGTTTGGGCAGGGCGTCTTTCTTCTTCTTCGTGGCCACTCCAGTGACACTGCGGTTCTTGAGCGTCTCCGTGCCCCAGATCATGACGGCCAGGTTCTTGGTGAACTTGGAGTCTCCCTGGGTCCGCTGCAGCTGTTGCCACTTCTGCTCCTCCACCCAGATGCCACCACCCAGGTGTACCTGCAAAGGTAAAGGAACGGTCAGCAGACCATATTTCACAACGTGCATCCCCAGCACTGCTGTGAACAAAGTCATTTTCAAAGTGTTGTGAATCAGCACAAAGATGCAAAAGCCAGCAGAGTGTTTCTAAGATGGGTTTAGCTGGTTTCAGCAGTGTAAAGACAGCGGAACAAACGCACTGACACCCTTAACGGCACAATGCTCCACAATGATCTAAAACCTCTAAGACTACAATGGACAAGGCGAGATCGCAGCCAACCGTGGCAGAGCTCATCTTACCAGCTCCCGCTCAGACCAAATTAGAAATCCCGAGGAGGAGTACCACTTTCACCTACTAGGATACATAAAGAAGCTTGGGACACTGGCTGCTGGATTAGCTCCACTGTGCACTTTAGCCTGCGACAAGCAACACTCCCAAGTTCATTGCCAGCCTCGGCACACTGCCCCCGGGGTTGTCGGTGAGCTAACGCAGCAGGGGGCATACGGTATGTGACTCTCCACGCCTCCTCTACTCGCTTATCACTGCAAAGTCTTTAGGCTAGCATCCAAAGCCTTTTCCCTGTACAGCTAATGTGCTTTAGGCCCCCGGCCAGCAGACAAGCTTTTCCAAGGCTCAAGGCTCAAATCAGACACCATTTTTCTTTTTACCCTCCCTCCCTCCCTCCCTCCCTCCCTCCTCCGTTGCTCCATCTCCTCTTTCATCCATCTTTCTCCCCCAATTCTCCCCATCCATTTCTACCTCTTTTCCAACCTCTCACTCTCTTTCGAGGGCCTAACCTGTCAGTCACGTTAAATTCCTCTGGTGCAAATAATTAATATGGGCTCCCTGATGTAGGAGAGTTCTAATTTGCTAGTGTTCTTCACGCTTGAAGTGGCTGCGGGCCCCAGAGCTTGTAGTACCAATTCCCCCCCCTGTCATCAGAGACAGGACGCCGGGCTGAGTTACAGCAGTGTGGGGGAGAGCAAAGAACCCTAACAGGCTAATAAACACTGATGATGATGCTGGCCGGACTTGCAGGAACAATAATAATCTTCTCAACCTTGTTTACCTGCTAGGGTAGGGCAGCCAGGGGGAAAAGGGCTGATTAACTGTAACGGCATCATGTTCCCCACAGGTTCATGTGTGTTGAGAGAGGAAATAGAGCATTTCCTACGGAATCAGGCTGCTGTCCCACGGTCACCCAGAGACAGAGAGCCGGCGATACAGGAGGAGGAAGTGAAGGGATCAGGACTCTCAGAGGGGGAGTGGGTAATGTAGAAGTACAGGCTTAGGACAGGTAGGAGTAAATATGGCAGAGTGGAAGAGGAGATGAGAGGAGACGAGGTAGAAGACAAAGAGCGTATAGCTGGAGTGGTAGCAGAGTGGGTAATCATGAGCGCTAATCGCATGGCAGCCAGGGGTGATGGTAAAAGTGGGCACTATACAAAAGGTCCGGTGAGACTGACCTTCCCGTCGTTGCAGGTGTAAACTGTTCTGGGTGAAGGCGAGTGGCTGGAGCTGGTGTTGGCTTCTTCTCTGCACACCTCCTGGGCCTCAACAATGGGTTCGACCACCTCCACCTTGATTGTCTGAGTGCCGTTGTCGTGCATAGGCTCTGGGACACAACACAGACGGGCTATTCAATGAGAGGGTAACATGCAACAAGACATAAGTCAAAGTTGAAGTGAGGTGAAAAAGTATTTATCAACACTGCTATAGTCAACGTCCCAGAACAACAAACGGAGCCTAATAAGGTCTGACCACGCGGTAGCTGTCAAACAGCCAGTTGGGTCTTCTGCAGTTTCGAGCAGCGTGTGGCCGGGGAGTTTTTTGGTCTTTAGCCTTGGACCAGTGCCCACCTGCCTGCCTGCCTGCCTGCCTGCTTCCCAGCTTGGGGCTAGGCTTCCCTGTGCCTCGAGACAGGCGGTTATTTTAGCCCAGCAGCTAAGCTGGCTGGCCACACTAAGCTCCAATGTAGCTGATGAGTTTTAATATCAGTCAGTGCACTAGATCCCCTACCCCACAGCAGCACCCCACGGTGCTCGAAACTTTCGCCTGTCCAATAGATGGTGTAGCCAGTAGCCTGGCGCCTCTGTCCAGCCTAGTCTGGGGCCAAAAGTGTAGCATTACGGTCTTCCAGTAGCAGATCCGGCGGATGCAGAATTTTAGTGCTCCAAAAAATAATTGTGCTCTGAAAACAGGGCGTCATAGTAACGTAAATCAATGTGATACGTGTTGTCTAGCAAGCTATGTAGCTACTTCTAGCTCAGCTGACAGGAGTCAGACACACATGCGTTTAACAAACTCGCGTTATAATCGCACGGTGAAACGTTTAGAACGTTTAGAACACGTTATCATTGACAAACCCACTTTTATTACATAACGTTAGATGTGGAGCATGCAGGTCGCTACTAGCTCAGCTGACAGGAGCCAGACACACATGCGTTTCATGAACACACAAACAACGTTATGATAGCACGTTGCGTGAAACGTTGCGTTTAGAACATGTTATCACAACAAAACAGCATGTGGGACCGCTGTGACTGAGTAGCAAACAGCTTCTCGCTGTGTAACGTCAGTAAGAAGCCTCGCTCTGTCTGAGTTACCTGTGTCTGTGTGTTAGGCCAGCGTTAGGTAGGAATGGGAGAGTAAGATTTTAGAGAAATACATTGTCGGTTTAGCTGGTGACGTGAAATCGAACCGGTTTAAGCTCGTACACTGGACTGGCAAAACCTGAAATCGACAAAGCCTAATATATACAGTATATATCTATATATCTATATATACATACATACATACATACATACATACATACATACATACATACATATATATACATATACATACATACATATATATACATATATACACACAGGCTGCTGTAGAATTATGTGTCTGAACGGACAACTTAATGACAACAGCTGATCACTATCAAATGCAAAGTACTAGATTAAATAAATGATTTCCTTCTATGTAACTCATGTTATTATTATCCAGAGCAAATGACTGTACAATGAGATAAGAGCAGGTAGGAGATTCAGTGTCTTGCTCAAGCATACTTTGACAGGACATATGGAGGGATGGAGGGATTGAACCTGTGACCTTTCCGTTATAGGATGGTCACTGACCATTGGCCCACCCTGTCACCCTTACAACAAGAGGATTAGCCACACCAAGTGCAGCACAGCAACTCAGCCACGGTCTAGTGCAGCTACATTTACAACTAGATTTGTTTATCTTCATTTAAGTGGAATAACACTGACTTTTCCCTGCAGTTCTAATTTAAATGCATATTTACATCTAAACTACACAGAGAGCATCTGAAAAACATTGCAAAACTATTTTAGGGCCTTTATCTTATAACTTTGTTTCACAGCATATCAAAATTCAAGCCATAGCTTCCTTGAACATGTGTCTACTAGCACACAGCTCTCCTCACTGCCACTGGTATTCCCTGGCTTTACACATGTAATGGTACGTGTCCATAGGGGCATCATTTCACACGAGAGAGATCACCTGGCTTCCTAGTACTGGACGCTGGCAGGCAGGCATCAATGTTGCTTCCTTGCTGCACCTGATTGGACAAACGCTGTTGTTCGACCTGGGACTTATCTCCTTCCCGCTCAAATTAGTGAAGCCATCCAAACCATTGCGGTAACCGCCATTAAAAAATATATATAAATAAAAAATCAGATATAAAATAATTGGTTCCGAAATATGCGTTTCAAATGCATTTATTCCTCTAGTAGTCTGACTATTCTTTATAGCCTCTATAGCAGGGGCACTCAATTAAAATTCAAAGAGGTCCAGTTCGAGAAAATGTCCTTAAGCAAAGGTCCGGAAAATTGTAACGTAGCTTGCATTATGATTCAGTGCCATTGAACTCAATGACTGAAGTAGCCTAATGGTACAATGTCTGTATACAACTGACTGTTAAATCAAGCCGACAAACCTCCAGCTCCACCTTTTCTCTTTAGAGAAGTGAGCTATCTATCTATCTATCTATCTATCTATCTATCTATCTATCTATCTGTCTGTCTGTCTGTCTGTCTGTCTGTCTGTCTGTCTGTCTGTCTATCTATCTATCTATCTATCTATCTATCTGTCTATCTGTCTATCTATCTATCTATCTATCTATCTATCTATCTATCTATCCATCCATCCATCCATATATCAATCTATCCGTCTGCCCCTCTGTCTGTCTGTGTCTGTCTGTCGAGCGTTCCCAATGCAAACTTCTCCGTCGGGCAAGTGAATGTGTGTGCGCGCTGGTGTGTGTGTGCTTGCTCATGTGTGGCGCTTCCATAGACAGGTCAGGATCGGATCGCACTTCAACCGAGACATACTGGTTTTGAACTGCCCGTAAGAACAATGAATGGACATGTAAGAGTCATTTGTTTTGACCACGCCATGTTAAATTACTTCTATCATCCCCTCCGTCCATGTGTCACTCTCACAGCAGCACTAGGAAACGACAGGGAGAAACGATTCGCTTATTTGATTGGCCGAGTAGCATCACGTGCGATGATTTACAGCGCATTCATTGGTCTGTGAGCTTCCTGGCAGATGAACCAGTATTACCGTAAAGATTAGAAAAGCATGTGCCGGTTAAAATAGAAAAGCTCCGTGAAAATGTAAGTTATCAATGATTTGTAGGTTAGGGCTCGGTCCGGATAGGACGGCGTCTCGGTCCGGATGCGGACCGGAGTCCGGACTTTGAGGATCGCCGCTCTATAGCCTATATTCCAGTGTTGTCATTAAGAGGCCAACTTTGCAGCAGGGATATTGGTTGGCATTCAACAGGCATGTCATTCTCGGCAAAGACACATTGGTTATTGAAACACAGACAACATGCGCACCAAACTCACTCAGCGTGGATAACTAGTAAACATGTGAAGACATGACGAGCGGAGCTGCAGTCGTCCTGCTCGGTGCAAGGATTGCTACAGTAGTTGCTTCTCCCACAAAGTATTTTATCCTGGTATACATAACAGACACACTTTGTAATGACACCGCTGTGGTTGGCCAATGGCCGGACATTAAAACATTTCCAGCCGGCTACTTTCTCACTGTCACAATAACCAGTATTGCAATACCATGCTATAGACAAGCCAACCACGGTGGGTGGCAAGCAACCGCCACAACCGTGCTGTGGTGTTGTGTGTAAGGCAGAGGTGTCACTTTGTGAGCTGGCCTCTAGTTTCCCGGCTGGGCGGAGTTTGGATCTTCAGGCCAATCAATCAGCATGTTTAAACATGGCAAAAAGTGTTGAATCACATGACAGCGCTTCCCATACACAGCGCAGCCCCCCTCCCTCCGCTGTGAGCGGAGAGACTGTAGTTATTGATATGCAAATTGGCATGTGATGTCAGTTTCGCCCCACGGCTGGCTACTATTTTCGCCCAGATGGACATTGTATGCACTAGCAGAAAACCCTTCAGCTGTGTTTGCATGCGCCCATTTCCACAACTACGCTCACGTCTTTTGCATCATCAATCGGTTTTGCAATCGGCGCAAAATAAAGACATATCTGCAATCACCCGATCGCATATTTGAGGTGAAAATCTGACGATTCCGATCACGTGCCAATCAATCGGAGCACCTCTACTATCAACTCTGTGACAATGGTTTGTGTGTGTGTGTGCCTTGTTTCTCACCACTGCCCAATCTGATGAGAAGTACGTCTTGCAGCCTCCTGTTGAAGTCTCTCAGTTCCTTGACTTCTGTCAGCAGGCTGCCATATTCTTTCAGCTTCTTGGCCTGCTGCACGAGCTGTCTGCGTGTCCTCTCTAGCTCCTGCTGCAGCCTCCTCATCTCCTCCTCCTGCTGCCTGTAGCTATGAACCAGTTCCTCATACAACACTCGAGGAACCACGGCTGAAGTCACCTCAGACACACAGTCTGTGTCCACATCCAGAGGCTGTTGATGTTGCTGGTGATGATGTTGATGCTCCGCCTCCATATCTTCTTCTTCATCGTCTGCATCCTCCTCCTCCTTGACCAGGCGGTCCTCCTCCAGGTCATCCTCTCCCTCCATACAGGAGCTGGCTGCATTTCTCTCCAGGCGAGCCACTACCGCTGCCAGGCTCTTGGAGGAGTTGGAAGTGGGGCGCCCATGGTCCTGCGAAAGGGCCTGAGGGAAGCGAGAGAACTGTCAAATGTGGAGGGGGGGGAGGGGGTAGTAAAGAAAAATGATATTAGAATTGTATTAGCTAGAATGTTGGGAATAAGAACATGTTATACATGTGGTATGTATTTGGATGCAGGCCTATTCATATTTGGCATATGAACAGTGTATTTTGCTGAATCAATAAAACAATTACATTATGATTGACTAAAGCTGATTCCACTCCACACCAAGTACCGGTATGCTGTTGCTGAGTAGATGTGAAAACTACCCTGCCCCAGTTTAGAAGTGAGAAGGCAGACAGATTGCAAAACACTTTGTTTTGACTGTTCTAAGTAGGAACTGGGAGGAGTGGAGTGGAGTTCTTTGATGAACCACTCAGAGGATTTGTCTGTGAAAGGGCAGCTGTCCAGAGTGCTGAATTTTGTGTTAATCCACCATGGTCAAAATGGTGTAGGAGATTTGGTGCACTGGCCAAGATTTATGGTAATGTAAATTGTGTCATAAATAGATTACTTGACTATTCCTTGCATGTGCCAACATGATACATGCACCGACACACTCACAGCACCGACACCGATTTTGATGAACAAGTACAAGTCTTTAGATTACTGACACACCGATCATACAGGTACCATTTTAAACTATGCCACTTTATCTTACAGAAAACAGTGGAAATAGATCTTGGCACAGCAATGCAAAAACAAAGTAATTTTAATATATTAAAATGGCAATCAAATGTAGTGGCATAGTGCTGGTAATTGTTAGTATCTGTGTCACCAATATCAAGCAGAAGCACCTTTTATTTAGCCTGGAAGTGAGCTGATACCCAGATTACTCCAGCACATAATTTAAATATACAGACACTTCTGTCCCAATGAGCCAGGAGACAGTATCTGGTTTAGCTGATCCTACCTTTTTATGTCTGAGTGACATCCTCTCCTCCCCAAAATGGTTCTCAATAGAGTTTCCTGAATTCTTGATAGACATCTTGGGAATTTTCATCTTCTTTTGCATTATACTGTCTTCAAATTCGTCTACCGTCTCTGTGAAGTGCAGAAATAAAATCAGGAAGAAACTTTGTGTTCATCAAGTTTCCAGGAAGTTAGAGGGACAAAGCTCTCTTCATCCATTTGTCCCACTCAGGCCTATGTCTCTCCATCTCTTGTCTCTCGTCTACATTAAACTCACTCTAGCGCTATGATGACTTTCTGTTAACCTAGAACAACTAAGATGAAGCTTTTACAGTTGATCACAGTACCCTCGCAACCGCCAGCCTGGCAACTCATGCAGCAATTGCACAAAACTGACGCTGGGAAGGACGAGATCAGTCAAACCCAGGATTAGTAATCTAACGCTAGGTAAACATTCGAGCCTAGAAAACGGTCGGGCAGTAGTGAGGAACAGTAACTGTAGCTATTCGTTACGTTTCACTCGGGAATACGTGATAAAATGAAGCTGTCATGTTATTCACATGCTATTGAACAGGTTGCTACTGTGTATGTCATAGGCACACAGAGAGAAAACATTGTGGCTGCAGCGCCGCATCGCTTGCCATATTACAACACTACAGACAAGCTAACAAGCTAGCTAAGCGCCATCCACTAACGTTAAAGCTAACCAGCAAGCATCTCCACTACTAACGTTACGCTACATGTATAACGTAGCTAAATCCGTAAATGTTAAAATGACAGTAGGTGAAGTACGAGCTGTCAAATGTGTTGTGTATAATAGTGACAGCTCTGCGTGCGTGCGCAGCTAGCCAACGCTAGCTAACGTTAACTTGCTAACATGGAAAGAATAGACAGCGAGCTAACTAACGTTAGCTAACAGTTGTAAACAACCAGTGCGAACGTTGCATGCCACGTATTTAACTGGGCAACCAGAACTACCGCATCGCAACAAGAGAGCCAAATAGCCCAAGCTGACAAACTGAATGTAAAATCAGTAGAGTCCATAATGACAAGGTATGGCTAACTATCAAAGTTATCTTAGCATAGCTAGCTACAGTAGCCACAACCGAGGACGTTGTTGTGGCTACCCGTGTCAGATTCCAGCTGTCCACGTCTTGACAGATCGGATAAAATAACGTAGTTGAACACATTGCCGAGTTGTGTACACATCAGCGTTACATGGTCAGAGAGAGGACATTCTACAGAGAAAAGGTGTCGTGTTAGCTGGGCAACTTACCTGCAAGGGCAAAGATCTGTGCTTCGCACGGCTGGCCTGTGCTGCCATTCTCTTCAGTTCTGTGAACCAGATACACCTTCTGATTATCAAAATCTGTTTTGTGCAGAGGTCTGAAATCTTCCACATCCGAAACGGGTAACGCGTAGCACATATCGTCTTCAAAGAACCTAACAAAAGCATACATTATTTAGCTAACGTTACTTCTCTTTGGTCCTGCACTTATATATGGTTGACAGTTTTTCCTCACTAAGTATTAAAAATATATATACACAAAGGGGGGTTGGGGATGGTTTCTGCGCTCGGCTACTCTCGTCTGGTCCACATCACCGAGGTAGATAAATAATCAAGGCATAAGTAATTGACATTACTAGACAAATCAAATTCAAAAGTAGGCTATATAACGTTAACGTTATATAAAAAATGATACTGATTATTTGCTTTTTGAAACATAAAACAAAAATAAATATTGTAACATAGTCTACACCTTGTAATTACGTTATAATTACAAGGTGTAATTATAAGGTGAGGTGTGTGTGTGTGTGTGTGTGTGTGTGTGTGTGTGTGTGTGTGTGTGTGTGTGTGTGTGTGTGTGTGTGTGTGCGTGCGTGCGTGCGTGCGTGTGTGTGTGTGTGTGTGTGTGTGTGTGTGCGTGTGCGTGCGCGTGCGCGTGTGTGTGTCCCCTGGTCTTCCCCGTTCTCAAATTCATACTTTGTGTGTGTATCTCTGTGTGTGTGCGCGTGTGTGTGTGTGTGTGTGTCAGTGTGTGTGTGTGTGTGTGTGTGTGTGTGTGTGTGTGTGTGTGTGTGCGTGCGTGCGTGTGCGTGTGTGTGTGTGTGTGTGTGACATACTGTATTTTACTTTTCATTTGTCAAAAACTTTGATTTAGAAAGGTAGGACATTTCCATGGTCCTGGGTCATTAAGCATTATACTAACCCATTCCTATTCCCTCTGTCTTTTCCACAGAGAATAAAGCCACCAAGATGATTACCTACCTGGTCTGATTTCATTGGTCTGTGTGCTTCCAGGTGTTTTCCAGTGCACACTTTTCATCTATTCCCTTGTTTCACACCAGATAGACTTGAGGCCATCTGACAGAAAGGAACTCTTTGTTATTGTAAGACAGTCAAGTGGTTATACAACGGGATGGATTTCTCTCAGTTGTTACTCTAATGGGGAGCACCACAGTCGATAAACGACACTAACAATTTCGTTCTGCTTCAGCTGCTGTAATTGAAAAGTAACTGAAGCAGAACTATGGAGAGCTTTTTTCTTCTCTGATATTTCATTTCATAGTTTGAGGCATTTAGTTGGTTATGATTATTTCAAATGCCAGCTTCCCCATTTCTTTGTTGCACTGTGTGACAGTTCCCCTTGCTAATCCCAGTATTTGTTAGATCTATAGGGGAGATTCTAAAAACAAACAAAGCAACAACAATAACTCGCAAGACAAATTACAAGTCGGTTTATTCCAGTTGTTGAAGTATTTATCAGTGTTGTGTACTTGGCTGTTTTCAATATGACAAGTGACTGATCACAGCTTTCTAGTGATACAGGGGACTTTCTCTGAAGAGTCATTGTGTTTAACTGTGTAAAAAAAAAGTACATACATGGTACTACAGAGGGGTGTAGTGGGGGGTAAACCCAAGTAAACTCAGTTTACCTATCTCTTTGAAATGAGGTAGAGTTTACTCACATCATTTTCAGAACAGCTGCATCAATCAATGCAGAGAAACAAGGTGGGCAATCTACCAAGGGTAATCTACCCACCTTGGATAGTTTACCGCATGTGTGTAGCCTATTTACCACCACTACACACCTGGTACTACATAGACGTGCCATGGGCACTACATGTTATGGAATTCATGACATCACTGATGATGTCAAAATGTTCCTATTAAGATGTATTATTATTGGAGACTGGATGCCTTGCAGCACATTGCTGCCTCTCACAGTTGGGGACATCATCAGTGTCTGTCATAAATCAAATGGTAAATGGCCTGCATTTTATATAGCGCTTTTATCCAAAGCGCTTTACAATCAGTAGATAGTCTACATTCACCCATTCATACACCGATGGCGGCAGGCTGCCACGCAGGGTGCCTACACACCATCGGGAGCAAGGAGGGTTAAGTGTCTTGCCCAAGGACACAGCGACAGCAGCTGGGAGGGAGCGGGGATCGAACCGCCAACCCTTGCGTCATTGGCCGACCCGCTCTACCTCCTGAGCTAAAGCCGCCCGTAAATCACTGATGACATTACAATTCACTGTCAAGTGACATCACTGATGAGATCATCATCAAGTGCTGATGATGTCACTATGACTGTGAGTGTGAAGGCCTAAAAACATGCGCATTCGGCAAGTAATCGTCCCTAATTATCACTTTTTTTTTTAAATCCGCTTCGTTAGGTCATCACAGGGGTGCTCTTTACACTTCCTGAAAGATTCAGCCCGATCACACGTAAAATGGCATAGCTGTGTCCGAACACAATTCTGCTCACACGCAGACACAGACACTTCGCATTCTTATTATTAGTGGACCCGTGGCAGACAGTTAGACCCCCCTGGGAGTAATGCTGTGTTCGTTTATAACTCGCAAGTCGCAAATTGCCACTTGCTACTAGCAAACATCAAATAAAACGGCACTAAAATAGAATAGCTGTGGCTGAACAAAATTCTGCTCACTCACAGACACACACACACACACACACACACACACACATAGTCTTATTAAGGAGGAGATGATAGGATACAGTATGGTATTCTCTTGATAAAATTGCAAACTACCAAAACTTTATTTCAAGCCAAAAATACAATTTCTATGCTTTGTAAAAGCCCTGGAATTACGCCTATCTGCCAATGGATGAAGGAACTATAATCTATTTACCAACTCATTTGTTGGCTGGTTTATTCAAAAATCCAAAATACACTGGTTAAAAAAGTTGTATAAGGCTGAGCTATGGTTATATCATACAGTATATCTAGACACTGCTACTTTGGCAGAGCTTCAACAAACTATAACAGGAGTGAGAGTGATAGACAAGAGATTTGAGTAGCTTCTCAACAAGCCGTATGGAGGATTACTGTTAATCTCATCTTCTGTTCAATGGCTCTCCTGTCCTCAAGGCTGGGTCTGCCACCATAAGGCTGCTCACTTTCTGGAGCTTTCACTCTTTGAAGTGGCCACAGCTTAAAGGGGAATAGCACTTCATTTAAAAGCCTATGGCACAGGGAAGCCTATGGCACAGGGAAGCCTATGGCACAGGGAAGCCTATGACACAGGGAAGCCTATGACACAGGGAAGCCCAATCACTTTCTGAACATGAACAACTTTCTCCTGTAGAGACTCAGTGATGTCATCAAGACCATGAACGTGCTCCAGACAGACCATTTATAATGAATATTGTCACTAAAATGTGAAATTTGGAGTTGTTATTTTGATTTATTTATTTTCTTTACATCTAAATCAATCTATTTGATAGTGACACACACACACACACACACACACACACACACACACACACACACACACACACACACACACACACACACACACATATATATATATATATATATATATAATATATATATATATATAATATATATATATATATATACATACACATAGTGAATGCTTTTCTTGTATGCATGTAGACTGGTATGTGTAATCCACTGTTTCTCTTGTATGCATGCCATGTAGACTGGTATGTGTAGTCCACTGTTTCATCTATGTGAGGCTCTTTTGTCCGTGTGCCATGCTGTGTGCTTGTGCTATGCCGCACTATTTCTGGTAATGTATTCCTCCGTCAGTGTCCACCACAGACCGTATCAAAAATAGGTCTCCACCAAGGCAAATCCATGCACATTCATTACACTTGTTGAATAACGTGATTCTGATGCAGAAGGGAGCAGGACAAAGCAATCTGTTTAATCTGGAAGGACGGGGATATTTATTAATAAACTCGCTTTCTCTCTCTCTCTCTCTCTCTCTCTCTTTCATACACACACCCACACACAGAATCTGGGCCATAATAAATAGTGCCTAAGTCACACCCTCTTCCGGGTTCGGCATGGGACCCTCCTGATTCTGAATAGCCTATAGCTGAATCACTTGGTTTGATCAA
This sequence comes from Poromitra crassiceps, assembly GCF_964638095.1. Lineage (NCBI taxonomy): Eukaryota > Metazoa > Chordata > Actinopteri > Beryciformes > Melamphaidae > Poromitra > Poromitra crassiceps. Next base: position 13,968,135 of record NC_139632.1, read on the forward strand.
GTAAAACCTCTATGGAAAAATGAACGGGGAATGAAATCTCTATAGGTCCCAAGCTGAACCTGGAAGAGAACGTGACTTAAACACTATAGCAGTGATTCCCAACCAGGGGTACGTGTATAGGGGTACTATAGGGGTACTTGAGCAGCTTGCAGGGGGTACGCGGAAAGATTTATTTCCAAAATGCTATTCTAAGTCATTTCATAAGCCCATTGCTAAAATGCCTGGGGGCAACTAATTGCCCCCCCGGCAGGTGTCAATTCAATTCAATTTTTCATTTCAATTCACTTTATTGGCATAAATGTAACAAATACAATATTGCCAAAGCACTGTACACTACTTTGTGAAGAGGTCAGGTTCACGCATGTCAAAACTGCACGCACATCAACTAGCTAGCAAACATGGACAAATGGCTCAAATGTTCAGTTGCTGTCGCACTGCCCCCAGAATATGCATATGTCTTTGTATTAAAGGGGGTACTAATTGGCATGGCAACACAGCTCAAGGGGTACATAAGACCAAAGTGTCAAATTAGTATTCCTCACCTTAAACACTACTAAACGATATATCTCACTTTAAAATTCCAGCACACAAGTAGGACGCCCATCGTTTGTGTGTTGAGTTTTCACCCTTATGAACACAAAAGGACAGGGGGCCGCAAATTTCAGCTGTTTGAAATTTGAAACAGTTGGTCAAGTACACAAGAGAGCGGAGTTTTCCTAAACTATTGGCACGACAATTAGCCAAAGACACATGCGGCGATCGGGTCAACCTTAGGGGAAATGAGTGAAACTAATGTTTCAGTGATGTTTCATCCACAGGAGGGGACAGTTGGTGTGGGGTGAAGCCTGCATGCGAGTCAGGACAGAAGCCAGACATGGTGTCCTGCATATTAGCTCCACACTGCCAGCCTCATCTATCTTGATTGCTCATCCATTAGCCTGCATTAAACGGAGACACGGCGTAATAACAGTAATGATGTTGATGATGGAATTAGACTGCGGGGACACACGTCATCATCGCAGCGCTGCACGCGCCTGGAATCACAACCAACTGCCCCACCGACACACAGATGGACGGACAGACAGATACAATCAAACAAACACTTATATGCTTTATATGTGTGTGTGTGTGAGAGAGAGAGAGAGAGAGAGAGAGCAGGATGAGGTCTTCCAATTAGTTGAAACATGTCTGTGGTGCTACAGGGGGGGTGGGGGTACATTAACTTTACCGCACAGACAGAGCCAATCAAAACGCGGCACCTGTGCCAATCTGCAGGATGGACAGACGCTGGCACAGGTGTGTGTGTGTGATGATGGTTGGCAGGGGTTGACGCCAACCAGAGCAGCGGCGTGCAGACAACAGACCCAGCAAAAGGCCCCGCCGATGCCAGGCATGAAGAGAGGACAGCCGATGCCAGGCATGAAGAGAGGGACAGCCGGGACAGAAGGATCATTAAGGCAACTTTCTGGAAAGACGCGCCGAGACGAGGAGGACAGCACGGCGCAGAGTGAAGACATGGCCGTCTGGGTCCAAGATGAGGGACTCGGAGAGACCCGTGAATGTCTTTCATAGGCAGCGTGCGTTTCCACCATCAATCACAAGTGTTTACAGTCCGCAATAATACCATTTTCCCATTTTGGTTGGAGGCGTCTCACTGTCTTTCTCTTATTTTGCCTCTTAATTAGCTCCGCGTGAATTACTAATCAACCATGAAGACGGCATTTGCCAATTTAAAAAGTGATGAGCCATGAAATGAACAGCAGAGCCTCAGACACGCACATCAGTCGCTAACGCCACCGGGCCTGAGGAGAGACCTTTGAACTGAGCGGGAGAGGAGACCGACTGAGACGGAGCAAACACAACAGCCAAAGTTTATTGTGAGTAAATCCTTCATTAAGTATTTAGAGCGGTATCGTTGCTGGCCCCGCCATCAAGCTGTGTCTACTCAGTGATCCACCCGGGGAGACATTGATCTTGTTCTAAAGGAACATAATGACCATCAGAGAAATACTGATCATATTTCAGCGCCGTTCAATTCCGTTCATTAGGGGCGCTCTACAGTACCTCCTGCCGCGGACCTGTATCGATTTTGGCCGGTGTCACCAGGCAGTTCTTCTCCACTAACTAGATCGGGGGAACTCACAAACCAGTCATTCATACAGTGTGGCGAGTCAAGCAACAGACTACAGGGAACATGCAAGCATTTCATGTCAGGGCGGTGACGTCTCAGGGCAGCGTGGAGCCGTCTGCCTGGGCGTCAAGTGTCCGACACGACACGAGAAATCCTAAAAGTATGGCGGCCGTCGCCCGGTGTTTCAGAAACCATTTTCTTCTTCTCCCTCTAATAGCGTCTCCGCCATCTTCCTCTCCTCTAAGCTGCACTTATCTGGGAGGCAGGTGAGCCGCAGCACATGGCTGCTGGGCAGGCTTTGGTCTTTGGGAATAGAGCTCATCTTAATGGTGTTTCTCCCCTCTTCCCTTTGCCTTCTCCTCCCTTCCCTCCAGGGCGGCTGTCAGGCAGAGACGACAGCGGGGAGCCGCTGGGATTGGACCGGCGACCGGCGCCCGCCCGGCGTGCGGCGGGCTCACAGGTGTGTGGCACCTGACAGATAATAGCAGATAAAGCCCCGGACAAACAGCACCGAGCTACGAGGTGGGGGACCGGTGGAGGAGGAGGTGGTGGTGGTGGTGGTGGTGGTGGGGGGGGGGGGGGGTATGTGTAGGGGGGCACAGGGCTTACACACACACACACACACACACACATATGCGCGAACACACACACACACTAGTCAAGGACAAGACAAGGTTGCCGATGTGAAATCCCTCCAAAGAGCTGTTGCTGCAGCTTACTGTACACTTGGAGGAGGTTGAGATTGATCGGGAGCTTAATACACAGTGTTGGTTCTGCTGCTGCGTCTGAAAAAGAACATCAAAACCCAGCAGTCATATTCGCTTTGCTTTTTCTTTCTGTTTTTTTTCTTTCTGTTTTTCTTTGCCATTGCTTGCCGCTGCGTTCTCATTCTTGTTCTAATTTCTGTTGAAAGAGCCGTGAGTCTCCAAAGTACAATAGAGTTAATTTGTTTATGCCACAGTACGTTTCCACCACTCCATCCTCATTCTATTTCATGTTTTTATTCATGTCCAAATCAGCTTTTCATCTTAGCGAGCAAATCTAAACTCGAGTGTACAGAATACAAACGCCTCTCTGATCCGTTTGACTTAAATAGTGCTGACGCAAAGCTCGACGGGTTTGTGATAACATCCGACGTTTTTGCGAGAGTTCACGTCCAATCACAGCGGCCTATTTTCACAACTTCCTCCGACTAAACTGGCCAAAGTCAAAAATGTCTCTCGGACTACGTCGTCTCGTGTCACCCTTCATGGAAAAGGCAGAAAAGAAAGAGACAAAAAAAAACCCGGAGGAGACACAATACCTCACAATGCATATTCCTCAGCCAAGAGGCAGCAGGCACACTAAGCAGAATTCCCGCTTTGGCAGTGACACCGCGCAGCACGCATCTCCACTGTGAGGATATTCTCTTCGGCGGAGGACAGAGCGGGTCAAGACGTGATCTGGCAGCAAGGTGCTGACAGCAGCTACGGCCATAGATAGATGGACACAGTAGAACTAAGGTGCAATAAGTACGATTTTTACTGTCCCACAGCACAGAATGACTATCTTCTATCTGCAGGGCTTTGAGAGGATTGTTTATCGATAGCAGTGACTCAACGTCATATCACAAAGCTCACTTCTGTCCCGTACTCTCTGGTTGGGGACAACTCCTCCACAATGCCGTGCGTGGTCGCCGATCGGGGTCGACCACACACACATACAGTACCTGTATGTAGACACATGGGGCAGCAAGGGGTCAATAAGTAAGAACTAAGAGACTGCCCTGAATCACATGACCTGGGTTAATGACCTGGGTTAATGGCCATGTGCTGGTAACCACACCCTTCAGGTGTCCTGGCGCAAAGACACCAAACCCCTACCAGCTCCCAGGGACACTGCTCACTCTGTACTTTGACCTCCCCGTGAATTTTCCCTACAGGAATCAGTCAAGTATAATATTATTATGTATACATATAGTATACATAATAGTGCCCACAAGTGCCCACACACACACGCATGCACACACACACGCACGCACGCACGCACGCACGCACGCACGCACGCACGCACACACACACACACACACACACACACACACACACACACACACACACACACACACACACACACACACACACACACACACACACACACACACACACACACACGGTCCAAACTCAATCCACTAGCCATAACACAGAGACAGAGTGGCATCAACCTCTATTATCTAGTCCCTCTGCTGGCAACACAAAAGACTCCCTGGAACAAAAATCCAATCATTCCTCTGTAGGAGGATTTGCTCCACAGCAGTGCTCAGCAGAGCCTCACAGCCTGTTAGCCCCGCCTCCGTCACACACAGCAGTGTTCAGCAGAGCCTCACAGCCTGTTAGCCCCGCCTCCGTCACACACAGCAGTGCTCAGCAGAGCCTCACAGCCTGTTAGCCCCGCCTCCGTCACACACAGCAGTGCTCAGCAGAGCCTCACAGCCTGTTAGCCCCGCCTCCGTCACACACAGCAGTGCTCAGCAGAGCCTCACAGCCTGTTAGCCCCGCCTCCGTCACACACAGCAGTGCTCAGCAGAGCCTCACAGCCTGTTAGCCCCACCTCCGTCACACACAGCAGTGCTCAGCAGAGCCTCACAGCCTGTTAGCCCCGCCTCCGTCACACACAGCAGTGCTCGGCAGAGCCTCGCAGCCTGTTAGCCCCGCCTCCGTCACACACAGCAGTGCTCAGCAGAGCCTCACAGCCTGTTAGCCCCACCTCCGTCACACACAGCAGTGCTCAGCAGAACCTCACAGCCTGTTAGCCCCGCCTCCGTCACACACAGCAGTGCTCGGCAGAGCCTCACACCCTGTTAGCCCCGCCTCCGCCACACACAGCAGTGCTCAGCAGAGCCTCACAGCCTGTTAGCCCCGCCTCCGTCACACACAGCAGTGCTCAGCAGAGCCTCACAGCCTGTTAGCCCCGCCTCCATCACACACAGCAGTGCTCAGCAGAGCCTCACAGCCTGTTAGCCCCGCCTCCGTCACACACAGCAGTGCTCAGCAGAGCCTCACAGCCTGTTAGCCCCGCCTCCGTCACACACAGCAGTGCTCAGCAGAGCCTCGCAGCCTGTTAGCCCCGCCTCCGTCACACACAGCAGTGCTCGGCAGAGCCTCGCAGCCTGTTAGCCCCGCCTCCGTCACACACAGCAGTGCTCGGCAGAGCCTCACAGCCTGTTAGCCCCGCCTCCGTCACACACAGCAGTGCTCAGCAGAGCCTCGCAGCCTGTTAGCCCCGCCTCCGTCACACACAGCAGTGCTCGGCAGAGCCTCGCAGCCTGTTAGCCCCGCCTCCGTCACACACAGCAGTGCTCGGCAGAGCCTCGCAGCCTGTTAGCCCCGCCTCCGTCACACACAGCAGTGCTCGGCAGAGCCTCGCAGCCTGTTAGCCCCGCCTCCGTCACACACAGCAGTGCTCGGCAGAGCCTCACAGCCTGTTAGCCCCGCCTCTGTCACATCGCCCTTCCTACACTACACGACACCTCTCTGCCTTTTCTCTGCCCGCCAAAACACACAACACATGGGAGGCTATGTGTACAGCGTGTGAAATTATGGCATTTGCGACGCAGGGAATATTTACACAAAAACAGTAACGTAGGCTTGTCCTAAAAAAAGAACCTTGAGGGATACAGGCAACAACCATGTTTTTAAATAATGGTTTGATGACAAATATTTTCAAAATATTTTCAGTATAGTAATGCCATCACTCCCCCCGCCCCCCCCCCCCCCCCTTTCCTGGCTGCTCTCTCACAGTCCGTTCTTTGTCTGGTAAATTATCACACTCATTCTCCATTCATTAGCATGCTGCAGCACATTTAGCTACGCTGCTGAGAAGCCTTCAAGAAAATCAACTGGAAAATAGTCAATATGAGGCGGCCAGCGAGCCCCCCGCCCCCCCCCCCCATTCCTTCATCTCCTGCTTTGTTTGTTTTATGTGTGTGTGTTTCTTCCACCACATCACAACCCGAGCTCAGTCCCCCATAATGAAGTGCAGGGAGATAAAATATGCAAATTCACAGAGAAAGGATATAATTAGGGCAATAATAGGAAGTGTTGTTTTCACAGCTGCTTGTTTACACAAAGGGCTGAGAAATAATGCTCGTCTCCATTTCTTCTCTGTCTTCTCTCTGCCTCTCTCTCTCTCTCTCTCTCTCTCTCTCACACACACACACACACACACACACACACACACACACACACACACAGACACAGACACAGACACAGACACAGACACATACCCTCATTCACTCAGAAAGGTGTTAAGTCCACTAAGAACAAAACTCTGCAGCCTGAAAGCTAGTCAACCAACCAACCAACCAACCAACCAACCAACCAGCTAAGCAACAAGCTACCCAGAGATCCTGGTTCCCTCTATTCCACTGAGTTTGGACTACTGGCATAAGAATAAGTAGATAACTAATGACAGAATTACATTTTTGGGGTGAACTATTCCTTGAAATGGCCTCCATATCCCATAAACCAAGTGTTTGGTACTCTAGAGTGTGGGAGGGAAGGTTCTTCTGGGCCGGTACCATGATACCACTCTGATTGCAAATTTGCAAGATGGCCCAGAAAAAAGAAAGAAAAAAAAAACATGATATACTTCATCGACGTGGCAATGAAAGGAAGTGAAAGCTATTAAGTGAAGAGAAGGCCAGGATGGGGCAACGTGTGAGTGAGAGACACATTATTACCAAAACTCCTCACACTGCAAGCATCGCAATCAACTAGTTACACAAGTCCATTAAATTGATATAGAGCTGAGTGATTAGAGTGCATTAGCCTTTACTTTTATATACCGTAGTTATTCATCTTTTTTTAGTTCACTTTTATTCATGAATTCTTTTTTCACAAAAGTTTTTATTCTCATTTCAGTTTATGACACCTAGTTTCCCCCCTTAGTTTTAGCTGACTAATTTATTTATAATAACCTTGCATGGTGGACAGTCAGCAAGCTTGTCAGCCACTAAAAGTTGGCCATGGCTGATGCTTTTGTGGTCATGGACCATCAACAGCCAATCAGATTTCCACACTTCCTTGTTTCCCTACCCAGCTGCCAGGTGGAAATTGAGCTAAGTACCAGTCTGGCAGGATAAATAACTTTTTATGTCCACTGGTGACAGCGGCTGGGAAATGCCAAAATTCATCGGACACTTTGACTATTTTACTGCATGGCCAATTATATTTCAATGATAAAATACCACCTCCAAATCATGGCTGAATAACTGCCAGTGTGGCTGGTAAACAAACTTAGCAGCCACCCCCCAAGAGATTGACCGGCATTTGGCCAAGAGCTGGTGGTGATTTCCTGCACTGCATCCCTGCCAAACATTTAAAACATGACACTCCCTGGAAGATCCTAAAGAAGATTGTGAGATGATTCGAATTGTATGTGTTTTTATATTTTCACCCTCAATGTGAAATAGTATGTATGCGACCAAATTGATGTGACGACGGGATAAAATGTAACATCTTTATGTCTATTTGTACATTATTATTCAAGACTCTGAACCCTTTGAACATCGGTCTCTAGTTGTGCAAAATGGGACCTCTTGACCTTTGAGATAATATGCACATCGGGTTGTCTGGAGGAGGATAGAGAGCAAAGCAGGACACACAAAGAATATGTGTAGAAAGAGCCTCTCTAATGAAGAACATTTCTATTGTTTCTGACAGACGCAGCAGGGAGACGGAGTCAGACAGAGAGAGAGAGAGAGATAGAGAGAGATGGAGTCAGACAGAGAGAGAGAGAGAAAGAGAGAAAAGTGAGAGACAGGAGAGATCTGAGAACTGCCTATTATCTCAACGCTGCTTCATTGCTTTAGACACACACGCTGCACGCCTCTGTGCACAAAGCCAAAAGTACGTGCACGAGTAAGCACCCCCCTGCACACACTAACACACACACACACACATGCACACACACACACGCAAAAGTACGTGCACGAGCAAGCACCCCCCTGCACACAAACACACGCGCGCTGCGCGCACGCACACACGCACACACACACACACACATGCACGCACGCACACACACACACGCACACACACGCAAAAGTACGTGCACGAGCAAGCACCCCCCTGCACACACAAACACAAACACACGCGCGCGCGTGCGCACGCACACACACACACACAGGCACGCACGCACGCATGCACGCACACACACACACACACACGCACGACCATCTTCTCAAATCTGCCCAGATCTCATGAATATAATTGACCTTTTTCCACTGTAATGCTGAGAGCGCATAAGGGGGAAAGGAGACATTAAACAGAGGGAAGCCCAGTTCATTTAGAACAACACTTTATTGGCCGCTGTCTGCAGATATGGAAAAGGACAATCTAATCAATGAGCCAAAAGGATGATGATGGCCATTCAAATCAATGTCTGCACCCCATTTTCACACTGCCAAAATACAAAGCCTTCAGTGCAGGTGTTTTTGTTGTCCTGTTTTGCGCTGTCTGCAGCAAATGATGCCTGTGTGTGTGTACGTGTGTGTGTGTGTGTGTGTGTGTGTGTGTGTGTGTGTGTGTGTGTGTGTGTGTGTGCGTGTGTGTGCGTGCGTGTGCGTGTGTGTGCATGTGTGCATGTGCGTGTGTGTGTGTGTGTGTGTGTGTATGTACAGTACATGCATGTGTGTGTACCTGGCTGCTATATGGTGGAACAGTTGCCAGGACTAATCATTATTTAGTTGTGGCGGGGCTGGAAAGGTCAGCAATCTGAAATGTCAGACTGTGTTCAGGCCAGGTGCAGCCCGCGCGCCGCTCAAGTGTCCAGTTAAACAGGGCCGAGTGAGGGTTGAGAGGGGCAGTCTGTGTGTGTGTGTGTGTGTGTGTGTGTGTGTGTGTGTGTGTGTGTGTGCCTGTGTGCATTAAATGAGAGGGGGGGGGGGGGGGGGGGGGGGGGGTAAAGAGTGTGTTTTACATCTGTGCATATGTAGTCTCGCTGGCCAGCCCTCCTCTCCCTTCCGTCCGAGCAGTCTGGCGCCGCAGGTCTCCATAACTGGGATAAACCCTCCCCTGCTGCTCTACTCTGCTCTCCCATTGGAGCTACTGTTTCGGTGGCAGCCGGATGTCCGCTCCCGGCTTATTACAAACTCTGTCATTGCTCCGACCATGTCAATCAGAGCGGCTTCCGCTCCCTCCTCCCTGCGTGTCGCTGTAAATAGTGCCCCTGCCGCCGCAGTGAAAACAACAACGCTAACTAGCTAGCAAGCTGACGGCAGAAAACCTACACGCTAGCTCGTTGCTACACGCTGAAAACGGCAAGTTGGATTGTTGAAACTATTTTCCAAGGACACTGCCGCTAAGCGCCGCCCATCGCAATCCCCCTATGGAGACCTGCGGCACCAGACTCCTCGGACGGAAGGGAGGGGAGGTTGGCGAGCGAGACTAGTGTACATGTGTAGGTGTGAAGCTAATGAACGCCTATAGAAAGCCGCGAAGCCTTACGGAGCAGCGGGGCAGAATCCTCATCCAATCTCTCAACCCACTTGATCTTATTAGTTTGTTCCCACCCTGTGGTTCTCGTCGTCCGTGGACCCATTTCGCATCAACCCCTCGTGAGGTGGTAAAAGCAGGAAGTAAAGCAGCTGTACGCTAATACTATTAATTATGCTCCCATTCTGTTGAGGTGTTCCAGTGCCAGGTGCCCTCATTAATGCTAATGATTACACCTGCGTTATTTCCTGCTTACCACCTCAAAAGGTGGACAGAAGAAAGAGAGGAGAGGAGGAAAGGCTCAAACGCAAGAAAGGACAGAGCGGAGAGGACGACGAGTCAAACGAGACACACGAAAGAGATCACTAATAATAACAATAGATACGTGATAAAAGGAGGAAGGTGGAAGAGGTGCCAAGAGGAGAGAGGGAGGAGGAGGGAGGTGAAGGGATGAAGAGGAGAGCGGGAGTGAAGCAGTGGAGACTCCTTTAATCTGCAGCCTGGGGAAGGGAGAGCGCGTCCTGTCTCTGTCTGTGTCTTCCTATCAGCCTCATTCATCTGAACGCCTCACCTGCTCTCCATACAGCCAGCATAATACCTTCAGTGTGTGTGTGTGTGTGTGTGTGTGTGTGTGTGTGTGTGTGTGTGTGTGTGTGTGTGTGTGTATGTGATTGGTGTGTATGTGTATGTGTGTGTGTGTGTGTGTGTGTGTGTGTGTGTGTGTGTGTGTGTGTGTGTGTGTGTGTGTGTGTGTGTGTGTGTGTGTATGTGTGTGTGTGCGCGTGCGAGTGCTTGTGCACTCACCCACCGTGAATAGTAATAAGCGGCAGGGCAGGATAAAATATGTCTGCCCAAGTTTAGGATATAATAGACTTGCCTTCAAGGCCACACGTAACAACAGCCTGAATAATGACCCGCAATAATTTACACAGCACACTGAGCTGGACGATGGTCAAAGTAAGAACTGCGTTCAGTGAGAAATAATTGGCAGGCAGAATATCTGCAGCGCCTCCATAGAGCACAGCTCTGAGGGTGTTAGCTGCAGCGCCTCCATAGAGCACAGCTCTGAGGATGTTAGCTGCAGCGCCTCCATAGAGCACAGCTCTGAGGATGTTAGCTGCAGCGCCTCCATAGAGCACAGCTCTGAGCTGCAGCGCCTCCATAGAGCACAGCTTTGAGCTGCAGCGCCTCCATAGAGCACAGCTCTGAGCTGCAGCGCCTCCATAGAGCACAGCTCTGAGGATGTTAGCTGCAGCGCCTCCATAGAGCACAGCTCTGAGCTGCAGCGCCTCCATAGAGCACAGCTCTGAGCTGCAGTGCCTCCATAGAGCACAGCTCTGAGGGTGTTAGCTGCAGCGCCTCCATAGAGCACAGCTCTGAGCTGCAGTGCCTCCATAGAGCACAGCTCTGAGGATGTTAGCTGCAGCACCTCCATAGAGCACAGCTCTGAGGATGTTAGCTGCAGCGCCTCCATAGAGCACAGCTCTGAGGATTAGCTGCAGCGCCTCCATAGAGCACAGCTCTGAGGGTGTTAGCTGCAGCACCTCCATAGAGCACAGCTCTGAGGATGTTAGCTGCAGCACCTCCATAGAGCACAGCTCTGAGGATTAGCTGCAGCGCCTCCATAGAGCACAGCTCTGAGGGTGTTAGCTGCAGCACCTCCATAGAGCACAGCTCTGAGGGTGTTAGCTGCAGCACCTCCATAGAGCACAGCTCTGAGCTGCAGCACCTCCATAGAGCACAGCTCTGAGGATGTTAGCTGCAGCACCTCCATAGAGCACAGCTCTGAGCTGCAGCGCCTCCATAGGAGCACAGCTCTGAGGATGTTAGCTGCAGTGCCTCCATAGAGCACAGCTCTGAGGGTGTTAGCTGCAGCGCCTCCATAGAGCACAGCTCTGAGGATGTTAGCTGCAGCGCCTCCATAGAGCACAGCTCTGAGCTGCAGCGCCTCCATAGAGCACAGGCTCTGAGGATGTTAGGCTGCAGTGCCTCCATAGAGCACAGCTCTGAGGGTGTTAGCTGCAGCGCCTCCATAGAGCACAGCTCTGAGGATGTTAGCTGCAGCACCTCCATAGAGCACAGCTCTGAGGATGTTAGCTGCAGCACCTCCATAGAGCACAGCTCTGAGGATGTTAGCTGCAGCACCTCCATAGAGCACAGCTCTGAGCTGCAGCACCTCCATAGAGCACAGCTCTGAGGATGTTAGCTGCAGCACCTCCATAGAGCACAGCTCTGAGGGTGTTAGCTGCAGCACCTCCATAGAGCACAGCTCTGAGGATGTATGTTAGCTGCAGCGCCTCCATAGAACACAGCTCTGAGGATGTATGTTAGCTGCAGCGCCTCCATAGAGCACAGCTCTGAGCTGCAGCGCCTCCATAGAGCACAGCTCTGATGATGTTAGCTGCAGCGCCTCCATAGAGCACAGCTCTGAGCTGCAGCACCTCCATAGAGCACAGCTCTGAGGGTGTTAGCTCTGAGGATGTTAGCTCTGAGGATGTTAGCTCTGAGGATGTTAGCTCTGAGGATGTTAGCTCTGAGGGTGTTAGCTCTGAGGATGTTAGCTCTGAGGTGTTAGCTGCAGCGCCTCCATAGAGCACAGCTCTGAGGATGTTAGCTCTGAGGATGTTAGCTCTGAGGATGTTAGCTCTGAGGATGTTAGCTCTGAGGGTGTTAGCTCTGAGGGTGTTAGCTCTGAGGGTGTTAGCTCTGTTGTGTCCGCTGGACCACAGAGGGACATGTGTGAGGAGTGGGAAGCAAAGTTGTCCTGCGGTGACAATTTGGATAGTTCACTGTCCACTGTCAAAAATGTATCAGTAGATGTTCAACAGCTGACTGTCATCCAGTCTTGATTGAAGAGGTATTTTCATTTTGACAATCAACAGATGTTCTACAAACTATCTGTAATTTATGTCAACTCCCTACAAGTTGATTGTCAAGTGCAGCCGCTCAAATTACTATTAATAGACTGCTGGCAGACTGCCAACTAATTTGGTTTAGGTACATGAAAGAAATGGGTAAATGCAGTGTTTCCTCTAGGACTTATTTTGTTTGTTTTTTGCAGGGGAGAGAAGTTTGTTGTGCCTATGTCATGCACGTGTAGTACGCCGGCGGTCGGAGAATCGTACAGATTTACTTTTCTATAACAGTAGGTGCTTTGCACCATTTATTTCTCTATAAAAGTGATGTTATTTAATGTAATGTTTGTTTGTGGCGTCTGTAACTTTGTGCTGCTTTTATTGGCCAGGTCCCCCAAAAACGAAATAATATGTTATTTGACTTCTTAAATAATGTTACTCTCCTAGAACATTTGCATATATCCATCTTAAGCTACACTACCAGTCAAAGGCTTATTTTTTACACCATTTAGAATAATAGTAATTACATCAAAACTATAAAATAACAAATGGAATAATGGTGTGACCAAAAGAGTCAAACAAATCAAAGCTATCTTATATTTTAGTTTCTTTAAAGTAGCTGCCCTGACTTCATGGCATTTTTCGTGACATTTCATATTATTTTGAAGCAGTGGGGGCCGCCGCTGCTAACTGCATATAGAGGAAACCCTGAAATGTTACCGTGCGTACACTTCACACCGAGGCCGCCCAAAAAGTAACTTCATTTTAACTATAACTATAACTATAACTTTTCAATTATTTGCCAAAGTTGAAAAATTTCAACTCGAGCGAACGGACAATGAGGCAAAAATCACAGCATCCACGCCGCAAAGATTCACGTCACTTGCCTCATTAGCGCCACCCGGGGCAAAATCACATCTACTCACGCGTTTGCATTGACTTTGAGATCTTGTCGGGGGGGGGGGGGGGGGGTTCGTGGAGGGGTTAGGGCGGCATCTTAAACGATTTTGACGCTATCTTGCAAACAAAATCTTTCCACAGACAGACATACTGTACTGGAACACCTGGCAAAGTACTCAAAACCGCTTCTGTGGTAGTTCTGTCTCCAGGACCACATTTTGCCATTATGACACACACACGCACGCACGCACGCACACACACACACACACACACACACACGCACGCACGCACATGCACACGCGCACACGCTCATTCACAGGGTGAAAACAATAGCAGCCCTGCTAAAAATTGGATTTGGTTGTTCTGTATCATTGTGTGGTGTGTAGGTGTGATCTACTGTACAGTATGTTTCAAAAGTAGGCATACAATTTTTAATACTAAAAACAAATCCGTATCATTTCATTTGAGCAACGTTTTACATTTAGTCATCTTGACATAATAAGTCAACATTGAATAGTCTGTAGAGAATAGGCGTATTTGGAAACAGGGCGACAATAATACAGTGAGTATTAATAATGTATACAAATCTGTGCCTACTTTTGAAAGACGCAGTATTACCGTCTGGAAGAGATGAATTTGTAACAATTCCTTTACTGTCTGTCTTTAGCTTTGCTTTGAGCTGTCACATCACTACAGATCAACAGCAGAGACACAGGCAGGGAGGTGAGACAGGCAGGGAGGCGAGACAGGCAGGGAGGCGGGGCTCTCTGAGGTACAGCTCAACAGCAGAGAGACAGGCAGGGAGGCGGGGCTCTCTGAGGTACAGCTCAACAGCAGAGACACAGGCAGGGAGGCGGGGCTCTCTGAGGTAGGAGAGTAGGCTACAGTACAAAATGATATGGTGCTCTATCCTTCTCCACTGCTCCTCTTTCTCTTTTGGCCAGATGTACTGTATCTAGTGACAATGTGTGTTTATGGGCAAGATGTGTGTGGCGAGATGTGCGCGATGAGATTGACCCTAGGCCCTGCCCCCAGCTCTGTACAGGCGTAGAGATGAGAGAGGGAGAGGGAAACGGAGCGTCTGAAAGCTGGTGAAACACACACGCACACGCACGCACACACACGCACACATGCACACGCACACACACACACACATTCACACGCGCGTGCACTTACAGTTTAAGAAACATCTGGAAATGAATGGATTTCCTGATTGGCGAGACTTTGGCATGCTATGGAGAGAGCGGCTCAAAGCACACACACGCGCACACGCACGCGCACACACACGCACGCACGCACGCACGCACACACACACACACACACACACACACACACACACACACACACAGTGTCAGAGAGAGGGGAGAGGGGGTGGAGGAGAAGGCAGGGTGGGACCTGCTGCAAACCTGGGACCTGCACACCTGCACCGCTTACTTCAACACCTGGGTGTGATTTCCCCCCCCTGATGGTTTGTTTATACATATTCAGTGTGTCCATAGACAGTGGGTTTTAACTTTATTTCTTTGGTGGACAGCCCTGTTGCGTTCTTAACTTTCCGCAGTCAAACCAGTCAATTCTCTCTCTCTCTCTCTCTCTCTCTCTCTCTCTCTCTGGTTGCCCTCTGTCACATAGTGAAGGTCAGGGCTAGTCTTGCCTGCTCCCAGGGCCTGAGGAACAGCTGCCACATAAAGCTGCTAAATGAGCTTGGTCTCCACGTGCCTCACATAAACATTATTCTAATCAAAGCATATTAGAGCATCCAGATACTTTACACATATGGGCCTCTGGATCCTCCCTGCCGTCCCCATCTGCCTCAACTCTCTCTCTCTCCTCACTTCTCTCCTCTCTCTCTATCGCTCCTCTCTCTCATCTCTCTCTCTCTCCTCACTTCTCTCCTCTCTCTCTCTTTATCGCTCCTCTCTCTCCTCTCTCTCCCTCTCCTCACTTCTCTCCTCTCTCTCCCTCTCCTCTCTCTCCGTCTCCTCACTTCTCTCCTCTCTCTCCCTCTCCTCACTTCTCTCCTCTACTCTCTCTTTCTCCATCTCTCCTCTCTCTCTCCTCACGTCTCTCCTCTCTCTCTCTTTATCGCTCCTCTCTCTCCTCTCTCTCCCTCTCCTCACTTCTCTCCTCTCTCTCCTCCCAATCCTCTCTCTCCCTCTCCTCACTTCTCTCCTCTCTCTCCCTCTCCTCACTTATCTCCTCTCTCTCCCTCTCCTCACTTCTCTCCTCTCTCTCCCTCTCCTCACTTCTCTCCTCTCTCTCTCTCCTCCCTCTCCTCTCTCTCCCTCTCCTCACTTCTCTCCTCTCTCTCCTCTCTCTCTCTCCTCTCTCTCCCTCTCCTCACTTCTCTCCTCTCTCTCCCTTTCCTCACTTCTCTCCTCTCTCTCTCTCTCTCTCTCTCTCTCTCCTCCCTCTCCTCTCTCTCCCTCTCCTCACTTCTCTCCTCTCTCTCCCTCTCCTCACTTCTCTCCTCTCTCTCTCTCCTCCCTCTCCTCTCTCTCCCTCTCCTCACTTCTCTCCTCTCTCTCTCTCTCCTCACTTCTCTCCTCACTTCTCTCCTCTCTCTCTCTCTCTCTCTCTCTCCTCCCTCTCCTCTCTCTCCCTCTCCTCACTTCTCTCCTCTCTCTCCCTCTCCTCACTTCTCTCCTCTCTCTCTCTCCTCCCTCTCCTCACTTCTCTCCTCACTTCTCTCCCCTCTCTCTCTCTCCTCACCTCTCTCCTCTCTCTCCGTCTTGGTGGCTGGCTGCGTCACACAGCTGCCTCTCCAAGACGCCGACGTAGATTTCTCACAGCGTGGCGTACCGTGCCACGAGTTTCCAGAGCCAGTCCAACTGCGAGAGCCATATGCACGCGTGACTGCTGCGTGTTACTAGTTTTAGGTGCCATATGGGGACATTATTCAAACTTGACCTTGCACATGCATTTTGCCTCTCTGTAAGTTACATGTGTACACATTCAAATGTTCTGAAGCCACCGGAAAGCTTTTGTACGATTGACAACCTCTCAGACTGTTGAAACAATCTCATAAAGTAGCACAGAAATTCTCTATACTCATATAAAATACTCTTATGCAATAGTGACGCTCTCTCTCCTAGACACTGGAATACTCTCATAAACATTAATGAGGTGTATTCTATTCACATTCACTACTCAAATACTCCCACATACACTAATAAAATGCTTTCATATGCAGTTAAAACATTCTTGCATAGACTATTGAACCTCTCATAACTGAAACATTGCCGAAACGTAAAGAAAAAAAAATGCAGTTGAAGTATGACAAGCATTTCAGTAATGCATGCAAGAACATTTCATGTCAGAGCTTTTCAGTTTATTTACTGTATTTTCGTTTCCTAGATTTAGTTCTTCAGTGACTGTTTCAGACCAGAGATTAAATACCATCAGCATATACCACCTGTAGCCAATACTACTACTATAATTGGAGAGCTGTGTGTCGTGTGTGCTCAGTTTATTGTCTCCTGAGGCCCCACCCTAGAATTGAGAGCGCGTAGTGCACGGAAATTCAGTTTAAATCTTAATATGACGTGAGGTTCACTTAGCTTTGCACCGAAACAGCCGGTAGAAATACTTTTTACTTTTATACTTGATTACATTTCAGAGCCTGTAATTCTTCACTTTTACTTGAGTAAACAAGTTGAATCAGAACTTCCACTTTTTTTTTACACACAAGTAACTGTACTACTTAAATAAAGAATGTGTGTACCTTCTGCTCACTGCACAATGCACATACAGTTCTCTGCTCTCAGGATACACACACACACACACACACACACACACACACCCCACCCACACACACACACACACACACACACACACACACACACACACACACACACACACACACACACACACCCGACCCACCCACCCACACACACACACACACACACACACACACACACACACACACACACACACACACACACACACACACACACACACACACACACACACACACACACACACATACACACACACACACTTGACCTTATGACAGCAGTGGTCTTGCTGGAGGGGTTTTCCACTGAACCAGCACCAGTCTCTACCTGTACTGGCCCTGCTGCACGACTGAGCAGGCATGGGTGGTTTGTGTAGGAGAGCAGCATGTGGGAACCAGCATGTAATGCTGTCAGCACCCAGAAGAGCATCAGACTTACCAGCTGGGTTGGTGATGGTCAGCAGGTCCAGGCGCCGTTGTTGCTGAAAGGAAAAGGAAGAAGAAACTTGGTCAGACATTTAGTTTCAATGTATTTATTTGAGGGACAATGCACATTAATAAACGGTACTGTAAATTGTGCCAGTGATAGCCAGCAGTGTTAATTTTGACAGCAAATTTTAATTTTGTTTTAGTATAGTCTTTTGACTAAAATGCCATTTCATTTTAGTCATCTGAAATGTTTTAGTTTTAGTCTAGTTTTAGTTCATCATAAGATTTTAGTCGACATATAATTCAACTCCCAATGTGAAGTAACTGGTACACTTAGCTTGTAAAACTCCACTTTCCAAGTAACTTCCCCAACATAACTTCCAGGGCTTTGTGGAGTGTGTTTGAAACAGTGTCCAATTTTACACTTGATGTCTCTAGCAGCTGAGAAGCAAGTCTAGAGGAGGCTCTAGCTGGCTCACCCCTCTCTTTACCCTACTGCCTGTCTACACACACACACACACACACACACATACACACACACACACACACACACACACACACACACACACACACACACACACACACACACACACACACACACTGCAGTAATCAACACCTCAGCCCTCCTCATCTACCAGTCCCTCAGGAAAGAAGATCTTCACATCCGAGGAAAGGATGAAGGGTGTGTGTGTGTGTGTGTGTGTGTGTGTGTGTGTGTGTGTGTGTGTGTGTGTGTGTGTGTGTGTGTGTGTGTGTGTGTGTGTGTGAGAAAGTATGGCTGGGTCACAGTCAAAGCCAGCTTTTACGAGCTGACTTCATTAATATTCAAGCACCATACTAACCAGTAACTCTGAGAGAGGGCTAAGCAAAGAGGCTCTCTGAGACCTCTCTCTCCTCCATGCACAGTGCACACAGCCTCTCTCTCCCATGCACACACAGCCTCTCTCTGCCATGCACACACAGCCTCTCTCTCCCATGCACACACAGCCTCTCTCTGCCATGCACACACAGCCTCTCTCTGCCATGCACACACAGCCTCTCTCTGCCATGCACACACAGCCTCTCTCTGCCATGCACACACAGCATCTCTCTCTCATGCACACACAGCCTCTCTCTCCCATGCACACACAGCCTCTCTCTGCCATGCACACACAGCCTATCTCTCCCATGCACACACAGCCTCTCTCTGCCATGCACACACAGCCTCTCTCTCCCATGCACACACAGCCTCTCTCTCTGCCATGCACACACAGCCTCTCTCTCCCATGCACACACAGGCTCTCTCTGCCATGCACACACAGCCTGACACAGTCTGATAGGCGACTAAATACTTACTTTACATTTATGCTTTACATGTTCAGCATGTAGCTGATGCTCTTACGCAGAATGACTTACAATCAGCCAGTAGTCAGGCTGCAATGACTGCAACATTAGAATAAGCTGCAATTATTAGTTTATGTAAACAACCATTTACCAAGTTTTTATTAGTTTATGTAAACAACCATTTACCAAGTTTTTATTAGTTTATGTAAACAACCATTTACCAAGTTTTTATTAGTTTATGTAAACAACCATTTACCAAGTTTTTATTAGTTTATGTAAACAACCATTTCCCAAGTTTTTATTAGTTTATGTAAACAACCATTTACCAAGTTTTTATTAGTTTATGTAAACAACCATTTACCAAGTTTTTATTAGTTTATGTAAACAACCATTTACCAAGTTTTTATTAGTTTATGTAAACAACCATTTACCAAGTTTTTATTAGTTGATGTAAACAACCATTTACCAAGTTTTTATTAGTTGATGTAAACAACCATTTACCAAGTTTTTATTAGTTTATGTAAACAACCATTTACCAAGTTTTTATTAGTTTATGTAAACAACCATTTACCAAGTTTTTATTAGTTTATGTAAACAACCATTTACCAAGTTTTTATTAGTTTATGTAAACAACCATTTACCAAGTTTTTATTAGTTTATGTAAACAACCATTTACCAAGTTTTTATTAGTTTATGTAAACAACCATTTACCAAGTTTTTATTAGTTTATGTAAACAACCATTTACCAAGTTTTTATTAGTTTATGTAAACAACCATTTACCAAGTCAATTATTAGTTTATGTAAACAACCATTTACCAAGTCAATTATTAGTTTATGTAAACAACCATTTACCAAGTTTTTATTAGTTTATGTAAACAACCATTTACAAATTTTCTCCCCAATTGTACTTGGCCAATTCCCTGTCCCAGTCATTGCTCCACCCCCTCTGCCGATCTGGGGAGAGTTACTGTACACATGCTTCCTCCAATACATGCGCAGTCACCAGCCGCTTCTTTTCACCTGACAGCGAGGCGTTTCACTGGAAGGACGTAGTATGTGGGAGGATCACACTATTCCCCCAGTTCCCCTCCCCCCCGAACAGGCACCCTAACCGACCAGAGGAGGCACTAGTGCAGCGACCAGGACACATACCCTTAATCTGGCTTGCCACCCACAGACACGGCCAATTGTGCCTGTACGGACGGCCGACCAAGCCGGCGGTAACACGGGGGATCGAACATGCGACCCTCATGTTGGTAGGCAGGGACTCTACCGCTGCACTGCCCCTGGCTCCCATTTCTCATTCTCTTAAGTATTGTGCATGTGTAAATAAATAATTGTCCACTAAAGAATGAGTCTCTCCTGATTGAACTGTAAGTCCCATGCGAAACTGAGGCTGTGTGTGTGTGTGGGAAATTGTACGGATGCAGGAGTGGGTGACAATATAAGCAGTAGAGGTCACTGTGACAACATGAGACAGGAGAGCAGCAAGAGAACACGCTTAAAGCATACACTGCAACATGCCCCCCCCACACGCACACGCACACACACACACACACACACACACACACACACACACACACACACACACACACACAGCCACTACCACCTGTGGAGACTGTTGACTCTACAGTCAGTCAGATATGAAGGAATCAATAACAACAGAGAAACATTTACACCTCCAGTATCCTCCTGACTGGTGGATACAGCCTAGTGGTGTGAGACTGCAGGGAGCACGAGCACTCTATCTACAAAAGCAGAACCTGCTCTCTAAACACTCTTTGTTCACAGTGGACACACCCTGCTTTGAGATTTGTTTTGTCCTTCTCAGCCTATAATAACACAAGCAGGAAATAAATAAGGCAACTTATTATTTATTTATTTTTACCTGTCAAAAACACTCCTGAGCTGGAAGCCTATAGGAAATATTCAGTTGAAAATATCACTTGATATGTGCAGCACCCTCTACTGGCTGTCCAGTTATCAGCAGGTACGTCTGTGATACAGGGTGAAAAAGTATGGATTAATTCAGTTTCAGATTCATTCATTAATAATTAAGTCATACTGAAATGAACAATTACTTTTTCTGGCTTTTTAACCCATTCTAATTATCATACCATTTGACAATTTGTTGCCAAATAAATGATAAAACATGAATTTGTTTGTATTTCGATTCAAATTCTCATTACTTTTACTTTGTGAGCTCATCGTGGACCAGGAGGCGAGATAAAAAATTCCAATTAATATTCCAACAACAATTTCTAAACAATCCCACCGATCCACGCCTCCCATCAAATAAAACAGCCTCTCTCCCCCTAACTGATATTCCCCTGCTTTACCCCTTTTGAATGACCCCACCCTGTAATATGTCCTGACTCCTGCCACAACATGCAATAACAGGAACCCACACACACACACTCTCACACACACACACACACACACACACACACACACACACACACACACACACACACACACACACACACACACACAAGCATTTCAAAAGCTATTCCCTTATCCCCTTATGAGACAAAAAAATCCTCTCATGTTTTCTAGCGGACTTTTGCACCGTGTGAGGGGAGTTAAACATGGACAAACACACACACACACACACACACACACACAGACACACACACACACACACACACACACACACACACACACACACACACACACACACACCATAGACAGTAAAAAGAGATGGACAGAGTGCATGTGACATCACCCATTCGTTTGTGATCTCCCGTTCATTCTGAAGCCTCTAGTTTGCCGTTTTTGCCGCTGCCATCTTGGTCCACGAGAGACCAGGAGGTTTCCAAAGCCGCAGCTCCGCCTGCTATTGGTCTGTAAGCAGTGAACTGCACAATCACTGCACAGGTGACCTGTCAATCATGCCCAAATAGTCTTTTTTTATCCTCTGTTATATAAAAAGTCACTCCCCCATATAGGTGTCATGAAAGGTGAAATACAGACCAAAACCCTTTTTTTTTTAACCAGGCAGTACACGTTTATTTATGCTGTAAACTCAGGCATTTTAACATGGGGGTGAATGGGGACTGACTACTTCTGCAGCCAGCCTCAAGTGGCCATTCGAGGAATTGCAGTTTTTAGTACTTCCACAATGGATCAATGCGACCAAGAAAGCAGATGAGAAGTGTGAGCAGTTCAGCCTGCCACTACTGTACTCATACAGAGATAAATAATCTGTGTTGAATTAGAGAATTACAACACACTACCACTGCTCTCTCTTCTCAGGTCTTTATTACTCCTTAACATGGATAAGGTGCTTAGTGTTCCCTTGGAGAGAGAGGGGGGGGGGGGAGAGACAGAGAGAGAGAGAGAGAGAGAGAGAGAGAGAGAGAGAGAGAGAGGGAGAGAGAGAGAGAGAATTACAGTAGCAAAAGCAATCTAGGGCAGAAAACAGGATTTTATTAAATGCAGCCAAGAGCCCGGGCACTGCCCTCTCACTGCCACCATGCCCAACAAACACTGATAGATTAAACCAGTCGCTGTGTGTATCTGTGCACGTGTGTGTGTGTGTGTGTGTGTGTGTGGTGTGTGTGTGTGTGTGTGTGCGTGCGTGTGTGTGTGACCATGCAGACCTGGGTCAAAAGAGTGTTGGTCAATATTTTTATGGTTTGTGTTTTTATCCCGCGTACTTTTGCTCTGCACGCTCGTCGGTGCCAGGTGGGCGGGGTTTACCACACAGCACGGTGATTGACAGTGCCAGGGTCGTCACATTTTTAGACGTTTTATTGCAGAAAGTGGATGAAACCCATGACCAAAATAGTCAGACATTCGGCCATTGTGTTACTTACAGTATCGTTGGAATTCTAGAGAAAATACATTAGTGCCCTTTTTGCTGGGGGGGACTTTCCGGTACCCCCTCAAGGGCCCCTGGGGGTCCCCGGACACCACTTTGAGAAGCACAAGGTTAAAGGGTTATTATGTCAGAAAATCAGGAAGTAGTTGGGAACCAGAGGTGAGTGCCAATCCAGCTGGCACAGTGCAGCCAGCCAGCCAGCCAGCCAGCCAGCCAGCCAGCCAGCCAGCCAGCCAGCCAGCCAGCCTGCACTCCAGGTAGCAGCACGGTAAACAAAGATGGGATAGGCCAAGAGTCAGGAAGGATCTTAAAACAGGAGAAGCGATATATGAGAACATAATGCAGTTTATGCTGGACTTGTAACCTGATCACGGAACCCGGATCAGTGCGTCTATTCTAAGATGCTTTATGAGTGCAGGTCCTGTTAAAGTTTGATCTTCACCTCTACAAGCAGCTAGGTGCCGCTTTGGAAAGACTTCAAGCTAATGTTAAATCAATAGTCTGACTAAAAGACAAACTGCTCACAGTCTCTTTAAGTGTCTTTATTAGATTCTCTCTTTATTAGGCTCTATTAGTCTCTCTTGAATATCATCACAAATACAACTTCCCTTACTTTATAAATAAAGTCTTCTAATGTCTGTCTGACCCCCCCCCCCCCCCCCCCTGTTTCTATAATGTTCTAATCAGCGATAGGACAGTCATTAACAGAACCAATCAGCAGATAGCAGACTGCGCCACCATCTTAATCTGGGGGGGGGGGGGGGGGGGGGGGGGGGAGGAGAAAGGGGGAGGGGGGTGACAGCAGTGGAAAAACCATTAATGTACTAAAACCCCACTTTATGACTAAATTAAGTATTCATGCACAATCTACCCAAAACCCATTTGCCAACATTTACTCCAGAATTTACTTTTCATATTTGCTGATTGTTATCAGCAAGAAAGACGAGTGAGGACGTGAAGGAAGGAGGAGGCAGACGGTCATTTTGTACAATAGCTCATTTCAAATTAATTTAAACTCAATATGAATAAATGACACTGCCACAGCCACCATCCAACAGTTTTCAGTTTTAAACATAGATGTTGTTGTAGCAGGGGGGAGGGAATACTGCAGGGCAATATATTGTATAGGGGAAAATCCTATTCCCACAAGATTTGATTTGGAAGTAGATGGAGGCCAACCCAATGTGGGCATCAACTAGTAATGTTCAGATATACTATAAGGTTATTCTATATTATAAAACGGCTCTCTCAAATCAAGCAATCTGATTGGTTCACAGCCATTGTATAAATCCAATAACCGAGTCCAATAACCCATGGCCATGGGTTATTGGACTCGGTTATTGGTTGCCATGGCAACTCTCTTACTAAAAGCCTTTGGTTTAAAAAAAAACAAATGGCGGAGACAGCTGTCAGATCCTTGTGAATCGATCTTCGCTTATAACTTTACTAATACTTCGCAGAAAATGATGTTTTGTACAAGAATAGATGCGGGCTAATGTCTTCTTTGAAAAAGAAAGGCTGTTAACCCCGCATTTAACCCCGTAACGTTAGTTGGTGTCGGGCTTTGCAGAAAGCACTCAGCTTCTCAGCAAGCGCTGAGAATGCAACGCTGCACTCGAGCTGCCTGTCGGGGTTTCCAGAAAGCTCTCAGGTTCTCAGCAAGCGCCAGGGTTGGCCAATGTCAACTTCAGTCTCCAGAACGATCCAATCAAATCACCCGCACGTTCTTGCGGTCCCGCCTTACAGTAGTGTTTCAACTGACTCTATCAGAATGACATGCCAGTCGGAGTCGGACTTATAGTATTATTATTATTATTATATTATCATACTTGGAAACCGTTTTATAAAAGCAATATAGCACTCGAGCTGCGTGTGTTGTGGCATATATCCCCCTGCTCAGCAGTTATCCCACTCGGCCTGCGGCCTCGTGGGATAACAGCTGATCAGGGGGATATATTTGGCACAACACACTGGCTCTCATGCTATATTGCTTAAGTAAACACATGCATTGCTACTAGGGATTTGATACGCGATACCGGCAATGGCACTGACTTACCAAAATGTCATTTAAAAATGTCATTACAAAGTGCATACTACTGTATCCACTTTATATGACATTTTTAATTTACAATATAATTTTGATATATAATCTATATAATTTGGCGTTGAAGAAAATAAAATGAATTGTTTTTGTTTCGTTTTTTAAACAAACTTTTATCTTGATTTGTGCGATTTCACGGTTGCCTGCTTGTTACTCTTTTCACCAGACCGTGTCACAGTGGTTAGTCATGTCAAAAGCAGGTTAATGTTATGTTAGGTTACTGGCCTTTTCTCTAAAGTGGATGTTGACAGTAAGTAATGCTGCATTATAAGTACATTAATGATTGCTGTGTTCTGTGATCCTGGCTGTGCCCTGCCCTCCTGATGAGGTCACATGCAGGAAACAAGCATCTGCTTCCAGTCCCTCTGTTGTCCCCCTGGACCCCTGCAATACACACACACACACACACACACACACACACACACACACACACACACACACACACAAACACACACACATGCACACACACACACACACACACACACACACACACACGCAAGCACGCATGCACGACCGCTTGCACGCACACACATGCACACACACATTAAGCACGCACACACATGTACACGCATACACACACACACACACACACACAAGCACGCACGCATGACTGCATGCACGCACACACATGTGCACACATACACACACACACAAGCATGCACGCACGACTGCATGCACGCACACACATGCACACACATAGACACACACACACACACACACACACACACACACGCGCACAAGCATGCACGCACGACCGCATGCACACACACACATACATGCACACACACACACACACACACACACACACACATACGCACGCACACACATGTGCACACACACACACACACACACACACACACACACACACACACACACACATCTTGCCATCCTCTGGTTCTCTCATCTCATCTCTCTAAGAGCCCGCCTGTCTCCACCTTATCTTAGCAAAAGACCCTGACCACCTCATCCCAATACTGTGAGTCACCAATTCACTTCTGTACACACACACACACACACACACACACACACACACACACACACACACACACACACGCCTGATAACCCGTCTACCCTGCAGCCCCCCTAACACCCGAGCACCCCAGAGGCAAAAGTGGAGCCTCCCTTAATATGTGATTGTCTGTGTGTCTCTCTGTGTCTTAGTCATGGTCCCTCGGGAAGAGGGAGGGGAGCTGACGTCAGGATGAGCTAATGGACTCGTTTGAGGTTGTGTTGGGGTGTGGCTGTCTGCTCCACTGAATTCAACTACGTCATAATGTCAGGGGAATAAACACAAAGTCCTCAGGATAGAGCGCCTCCTAAAAAATGCATTAGTCTACTTCAGAAGGGGGACATTTATATTGTTATACAGTGCATGCACAATGATGTCATGGGGTTAATCAAGCTGTATGTGTGAATTTAGTTATCATTTACTGGATTTGAGAGGATACGCTGTAAAAGAAATAGCTGAAGCTAGAAGAAGTCACTATTAACCTTGCTCTATAGTAAAATATATGTGATTTCCTCCCATTTTCTCCCCAACTATACTTGGCCAATTTTCTCCTGCTGTCCCGGTCGCTGCTCCACCCTCTGCCGATCTGGAGAGAGCCGTAGACTAGCACCATGCTTCCTCCGACACGTCTGCAGTTGCCAGCCGCTTCTTTTCACCTGACAGCGGGGAGCGTCAGGCAGGACATAGCACGTGCGAGGATCACGCTATTCCCACCAGTTCCCTTCCGTCCCGAACAGGCGCCCCGACCGACCAGAGGAGGCGCTAGTGCAGCAACCAGGACAGCCAATCGTGCCTGTATGGACACCTGACCAAGCCAGAGGTAACACGGGGGTGCGAATCTGCGACCCTCGTGTTGGTAGGCAGGGAATCTACCTCTATAGTAAAATGGTGTGTCAGGTCAGGTCTAGTGCGAAGCAGAGGACAGGAGAGGAGAGGAGAGGAGGGCAAGGGAGAGGAGGTGAGAGGAGAGGAGAGGAGGGCGGGGCTTTGTGCGTGACCAGGAGCCCTTGGTTAAAAATACAACAAAACAAATAAAAGATTCATTCGTCGTGAGGGCGGCGGGCTTCCTCCAGAGCAGAGGGAGGGGAGGGGCCACACATGGGCGCCTGAGTACATAGCCCTGCTGCTGCCTCCCTGCTGCTGCTGCTGCCTCTCTGCTGCTGCTGCTGCCTCTCTGCTGCTGCTGCTGCCTCCCTGCTGCTGCTGCTGCCTCCCTGCTGCTGCTGCTGCCTCCCTGCTGCTGCTGCTGCCTCCCTGCTGCTGCTGCTGCCTCTCTGCTGCTGCTGCTGCCTCCCTGCTGCTGCTGCTGCCTCTCTGCTGCTGCTGCTGCCTCTCTGCTGCTGCTGCTGCCTCCCTGCTGCTGCTGCTGCCTCTCTGCTGCTGCTGCTGCTGCCTCCCTGCTGCTGCTGCTGCCTCTCTGCTGCTGCTGCTGCCTCTCTGCTGCTGCTGCTGCCTCTCTGCTGCTGCTGCTGCCTCTCTGCTGCTGCTGCTGCCTCCCTGCTGCTGCTGCTGCCTCTCTGCTGCTGCTGCCTCCCTGCTGCCTCCCTGCTGCTGCTGCCTCCCTGCTGCTGCCTCTCTGCTGCTGCTGCTGCTGCCTCTCTGCTGCTGCTGCTGCCTCCCTGCTGCCTCCCTGCTGCTGCTGCCTCCCTGCTGCTGCCTCTCTGCTGCTGCTGCTGCCTCTCTGCTGCTGCTTCTGCCTCCCTGCTGCTGCTGCTGCCTCTCTGCTGCTGCTGCTGCCTCCCTGCTGCCTCCCTGCTGCTGCTGCCTCCCTGCTGCTGCCTCTCTGCTGCTGCTGCTGCCTCTCTGCTGCTGCTTCTGCCTCCCTGCTGCTGCTGCTGCCTCTCTGCTGCTGCCTCCCTGCTGCCTCCCTGCTGCTGCTGCCTCCCTGCTGCTGCCTCCCTGCTGCTGCTGCTGCCTCTCTGCTGCTGCTGCTGCCTCTCTGCTGCTGCTGCTGCCTCTCTGCTGCTGCTGCTGCCTCTCTGCTGCTGCTGCTGCCTCCCTGCTGCTGCTGCTGCCTCTCTGCTGCTGCTGCCTCCCTGCTCCTGCTGCTGCTGCCTCCCTGCTGCTGCCTCTCTGCTGCTGCTGCTGCTGCCTCTCTGCTGCTGCTGCTGCCTCCCTGCTGCCTCCCTGCTGCTGCTGCCTCCCTGCTGCTGCCTCTCTGCTGCTGCTGCTGCTGCCTCTCTGCTGCTGCTTCTGCCTCCCTGCTGCTGCTGCTGCCTCTCTGCTGCTGCTGCTGCCTCCCTGCTGCCTCCCTGCTGCTGCTGCCTCCCTGCTGCTGCCTCTCTGCTGCTGCTGCTGCCTCTCTGCTGCTGCTTCTGCCTCCCTGCTGCTGCTGCTGCCTCTCTGCTGCTGCTGCTGCCTCTCTGCTGCTGCTGCTGCTGCCTCTCTGCTGCTGCTGCTGCCTCTCTGCTGCTGCTGCTGCCTCTCTGCTGCTGCTGCTGCCTCTCTGCTGCTGCTGCTGCCTCCCTGCTGCTGCTGCTGCCTCTCTGCTGCTGCTGATGCCTCTCTGCTGCTGCTGCTGCCTCCCTGCTGCCTCCCTGCTGCTGCTGCCTCCCTGCTGCTGCTGCTGCCTCTCTGCTGCTGCTTCTGCCTCTCTGCTGCTGCTTCTGCCTCTCTGCTGCTGCTTCTGCCTCTCTGCTGCTGCTTCTGCCTCTCTGCTGCTGCTGCTGCCTCTCTGCTGCTGCTGCTGCCTCTCTGCTGCTGCTGATGCCTCTCTGCTGCTGCTGCTGCCTCCCTGCTGCCTCCCTGCTGCTGCTGCCTCCCTGCTGCTGCTGCTGCCTCTCTGCTGCTGCTTCTGCCTCCCTGCTGCTGCTGCTGCCTCTCTGCTGCTGCTTCTGCCTCCCTGCTGCTGCTGCCTCTCTGCTGCTGCTTCTGCCTCCCTGCTGCTGCTTCTGCCTCTCTGCTGCTGCTTCTGCCTCTCTGCAACACTGTGGGCTGCACACATCTGATAATGCACACAAACGACAGCCATTCACATACAGCCCATGCACACACATCAATATGCATGCAGTCATACACTTGCATGGCCATTGGCCACACACACACACACACACACACACACACACACACACACACGCGCGCACGCACATACACACACCAACTTCTACTACCACACACCACTGCGTACCCTTTTCTCCTAGTAGTTAAAAGCCATGATTGAATTTCATCTAGATTTCATTAAATATTCATGAAGGCCAATTAGAAGACCCTTTCCTCCATCAGTCTGTCAGAGGCAGTCTGTCAGAGGCAGAGGCATGTCAGAGGCAGTCTGTCAGAGGCAGTCTGTCAGACAGACTTCTTTTTTAACAAGGACCACGAGGGTCTACATCACTTGTCCCTGGCTCTCCACTCGCCTCCTTTCAAATACTTAGTTACAAAAACAAGCATGTATACTTGTACACGCACGCACACGCACGCACGCACACACACACACACACACACACACACACACACACACACACACACACACACACACATACACACATACAAAGATTGCATACATCAAGTATACTGTAGCTGAAATGTCCATTATTTGAAAAACAAATTACACCTACTCTTACCAAAACACAAGATTATATCTACGTATAATTTTTTATTATATTAATACAGTATTGCTATTATTATAATTATTATTGTTGTTGTTGTTGTTGTTGTTGTTGTACCGTAAATTCCGGACTATAAGGCGCACCGGAGTATAAGCCGCAGCAGCAAAATTGCCTGTTTGTTACATATATAAGCCACACCGGACTATAAGCCGCAGGTGTTTTAATGTTTTTTTTTTTTTTTTATTATTGTGTTTTAATGTTTAATTACCATATGTAAGGGTTCGTGCACAGAGGGGATTGTCGGGAAAGAGATGGCTGTTTGAGGAAGCTCCCATTTATTAACATTTCAACAAAACAACATAACACAACACCACCTGTGTTTTTTTTTACAGTGCACACAGTGTCCGCGGTGTGGTGAAAAGAGGGCAAGAGAGGAAATTAAAACAGAAGTGGATTTATAGTTAGAAAGAGTGCTAAAGAAGAGAGAATTCCGTTTTTTATTTTTTTATTTTAGTTACTCACAGTACTATTGACCAGTCCAACTCAAAAGATATTTGGCAGTTTCACTTTGAGCTCTTGTTCCGCCGCTGTCCATCAATGGTTATGACGAGTCTCGCTGGGTACAGTACGCCAAAGCGATATCCATTGCATATCTGCACGTTTTCAAACTTGTTTTCAAGCTGCTCAAAACCTCTGAGCGATGTCGGACTTAATCGATAGTGTTTCACGGAGTAAAAGTTAAGCCCAAGCCGTGTATCTCCAGCCTCCAGCAGGTGAGTCATTTCCTCATTCATGGCGGTGATTGCTTCGTCTCTTTTCTTTCTGCTTACTGGTTTTCAGTCTTGTGCTTCTTCCAGCAGACATTCGCCCCACTCTTTAAAGTTATTCAGTTGGTTCTGGTCACCTTATTCATTTTAGATCAGATCGCTAAAACATATTGTTTGGTCTGGTGTAGCAGCTGTCTAGCTGAGCGCCATGTTCACCGTGATGCCGGTTGATTTCCGCCAAATGATGTCAAGTCAAGTCAAGTCAAATTTTATTTATATAGCACCTTTCATACACAAAGGCAATTCAAGGTGCTTTACAAAAAAATAATCGAAACAACAAGCAGCAAAGCAATGCACATAAAATGTGCAGATGAAGCTGTGTAACCTGTAAAATCCATCGATTTTGGAGGTCACCGAGTGGCCGTTTGCTGAAAAAATCCATAGATAAGCCGCACCGTTATATAAGCCGCAGGGGCCAAAAAACGGGGAAAAAGCCGCGGCTTATAGTCCGGAATTTACGGTAGTTATTATTATTATTTATTTTAATGATAGTGGGTAACCAAGGTCCTTGCATGCCAAAATGAAACCCCCTCTACAGTCTGGATTTTCTATATTTTAGAGGTGTTGAATTGAACATCAGCACATGGAAGCAGGGAAGAGGCTATGGAATGCTAATGGTGTATTCTTTTCATGCAGCACATTCATTACGCCAAGTGGAACTGTGGATTGTGCTCAACTCCTCGATATAAAGGCCTCCTGTGTTCAGGTGATCTGAATACCAAAGCCCTTTCCTTCAGCTCCAGCGCTCAAGGAAGATGTGCAGTGGCCAGGGAGGGCAGGGGCATCTCTGTGCCTCGCTAGGCTAATTGAATACATGACTTTTGGAGAGTGAGGGAAAGAGGTAGAGCACAGAGTGAGCGGTCAAGCAGGGCCATTATCAGTTCTGTTATCAGTTGGCGGCTCAACCAGACATGAAAAATGGAGAGCCACCAGCCTGCTAAACATATCATTTATATACATTCTGATATGAATGTGCTCCTATCCAGAAACACTGATGAGTTTGGTTTAGGTGGTAATATGGCTGCCATGTGTTTGCTTCCTGTTATCTGGCTCAACACTAATGAGGTGACATCAACGCTTAATGAATCTGTTGATTCCAAAACAAAACGACTCCAAGACAGAGAACAGATAAAGATGCCGGACGTTTACTTGCCAACTCCAAAATACTGAGAATGGATAAAATGAACAGGATGAGGATGAATCGGACAAGTTATCCGACAAGAAGTAACTGCAAACCAGATTGAGTGTGAGAGTGACGCATCACATCCAAAAATGTCTTGCTGCAGAAATTCCCATAAATGCAAGAGACTGATAATTACTACTACTGGTTTTAAAATATATGTTGTCCATACATAAATGACAAAGTCAATATATATATATAATATAAGTTGAATAAAAGTTGATGAAACGCACCGACTGCTTCTCTAAGCATCCTATTACCTCACCAGATATTGTAATTAATTAGCTACTGTTAGCTAAAGAGCTAATGAAGCAGGGGAGTTAACACAAACAACCCCATTCCCAGACTTTCACATGTTCTCAGCATCTGGAAACAGCCAACCTCGACGTCATCTAACTGCTTCATGGACACAACAGGCTGCAGCCATGCCAACAGCAATAGCCTGTCTCCTAAAAAGGTCCATTCAGCACCAGTGCCAAAGACGATGGGATTCAAGCAAGACGGCCCAACTTCAACTCACTTCCTGTCATTTTGTCACATGGGTTTTCCCCATGGCTTTCCACAGACACGCCCACTTAGGAGACTTTCAGCAGGTCTGAGTCAATGGTTGACCACGCCCATTTAGGAGACTTGCTGCTACCATTTGTTAGAATTGGCGGAGCCTGCGGTGACCCATCTATAGTAATATCATATCTATGCCAGTGCAAGGTGACCAGCCTATTCACCTTATTCCTCGACTTACGTTTCCCATGATTCTCAGCAAATTATTGTGCTGGGGGGCATCATTACAAAACATAGGTAGGTACAAATTCACAACAATTATTATGATTATTTTCAGTCTCTTTCGCTATGAAAGGTCCTGGGCGGAAACAGGCAACCGGCAGCTGGAAACAGGGAGGGAGGGTGTCATGGACGTGCCCAGGGTCTCATCAGGAAACTCGTGAATAAGCTCCAATGTGAGTTGAACATGAATGTACCCAGCAGCATTGGTAAACAAAACTATTTAGGGGTTACGTATGTAAAATATGAGACTGAGATTGCATGCTAAATTATGTAAATGTAGGGCTAATACCATGGCTATTGTAGTCTAATTGGTTTGTTACTGGTTGGTTGGTTGGTTGGTTGGGGGCAGGATAACCTTACATGCACAACTGTTTCCACTATGACGACAGCAGCTGTGCAGCAGATAGCCTTATCTGCCCTCCAGAGGCGTTAACAAAAAACCTTCTCCACACGATGCAAGTATTTGGACAAACTTGGACAACTACAGTACCTCTGTATAATGTAGAACCATACGTTACCTGCTGTAACTGATCATGGGACAGGATTGTGATGGCTTAAAATGGCTGCCACTGAAAACTGCAATGACCAGACTATACTGTATATCTTTGGATCTGGTTTTAGCCTGCGTTCCATGTACATGTTGCCATGTCTTGTCTTGTACCACATCACATATCTCTGAAGGCGTGCCGTGCATAGTGGGTGCCCAACTTTCTTTGTGTGTGTGTGTGTGTGTGTGTGTGTGTGTGTGTGTGTGTGTGTGTGTGTGTGTGTGTGTGTGTGTGTGTGTGTGTGTGTGTGTGTGTGTGTGTGTGTGTGTGTGTGTGTGTGTGTGTGCACACGCGTTTGTGTGTGTGCACGTGCGTGCATGTGTTTGTAACCTCAGACCCCCTGCTGAGCCGGCCCATGAGATTCCTCTGTGACCTGGCAGAGAATCGATGACAACGTCTTGACACTGGGGACCGATCAATGACCCGAGGACACTGATAGCATACCTGACACACGCACACACACACACACACACACACACACACACACAGAGAGAGAGAAGGACTCTGCCCCATCATCATTTTCCCGTTGGGATGTGAGTGACCCCTGGCTGATGGAGTGCAGATGTAGTGACCTCGTATTTACCACAGAACACTGAATCAATGAGCTCCTGCCAGTAGACACACAGTCAGGACAACGTGCACCAAGCCTGAGCATAGATTATCTCCAAGATTATTGGGTCTGATTATGAGGGAATACATTTACAGATATAAAGGTGCGTTCCCATCACACCAAGGCGTAAAAAAGCTTCAATCGAGTCGAGTTTGACCGCGCAATGATTCGCCAAAGTTGAAAAATTTCAACTCGAGCGAATGTGGCGAATTTCGCATCATCCGTGCGAATGTGGTGAATTTCGCATCATCCGTGCCACGAGATTTCACTTCATTCGCCTCATTCACACTGCACAGGACAAAAGGGAGTCTGCTCGTGTGTATGCATTGATTGAAATTTGCACAAAAAAAAAATCTTGGTGTGAACGCACGGTAAGGCATATTAGCAGAGTATGATGTCATTGTTTGTAATAGTTGCTCAATGTAATTCAGTCATACTCAAAGTATCACTTCTCTGGACTGGATTATCACCCAGATTTCTACAACACACTGGGATTTTGTTGAGACTTTCTACAACACACTGGGATTTTGTTGAGACTTTCTACAACACACTGGGATTTTGTTGAGACTTGTTCTTTTCTCTCTCTCAAAGGACTGTGAAAAGGACACAAATATAACGTGATTTATTATTATTTATTATTTTAACAAAATCACATATTTTCTGCTGGTCATTATCAGTGGAACAAATGGAAAATACTCATCTGTGAATGTTTGGTTTGGTACTAGCTTGACAGTAGCCAGTCTGCCCTTCATCAGGCTTTAATGATAGAATTCAGCCTTTATAAAGCAGCATGTAGCATCACACTATACATTAAAATCCCATATCCTGATCAGATGGAAAAATCCTCCTTTTATCAAATCTTATATCTGTATCTTCTACTCTGGGTCTTATAATCAGTGACAGTGAGAGATGGAAACCGGAGGTGAGAGTATTCAATATGGGGCAGAGATGTCAGCAAGCTTTTAAAGCAGCTTTACGAGGAACTTTGAACTGGTTATGAAACATTCTAAATGTAATACTGATGCATCGCATGATACTGTATATCAGCAAATGAGACCATCAGCGAGGAGATCGGCGGTGTGAAACTGGTTGTAATTTTAATTCCAGTCAACGGATGAAGCAATAACGTTAGCCTTATGCAGGGAATAGAACAGCGGGGGAGGCTTGGTGACTTGCAGAAGCCCTGCCTGGCGGGAGGAGCCTCTGTGTTCAGGAACTGCAGTTTTGGTTCTGGTCGAACAGTACCGCTTTTGTCCACAGGCGCCGCTACAATCAAGACAAAATGAAAGTTCCTCGTAGCTGCTTGAAAGTGTTTAGCCTGGTAAACCAGCCCGTCACGTCCATTTGGTTCTGCGTGACGGTCTGGCCCTTAAGCCTGGGAGGGCGTTTAGCAGAAGCGGAAGAGCGGAAGAGCCAATCAGCGACTGCGCTGTCAATCACAGCGCAAGTTGGCCAATCAGGAACGCTACTAGCACTGCACTAACAAAACAATAATGGCCGCCTCCTTGCCTGATCGTCTCGAGGAGTAATGTCAGCGTTTGTCTAGTTTAAACAGCCATAAAGTGCAGTTATTGCAGAAATAAGGTCCTTACACATCGGGAGCGTTTTTTTCGTGCGATTAATTCACACCTCAATAATATTTTCCAAACCTATATCAGTCAATGCAACCGTGCATACCAACAGCGAAGTTTCGCTGAGCGTTATTGCTGTGTTTATTTTTTCGAACCACGGTCGATTTTTTAGAAATTCGCTTCCGGCGTGTACACATCTGTGGCTGTGATTGACAGGTGGGTCAAAACTCGCATCGCAATTTCGTGCCATATATTCGCATCGCTCTTGATGTGTAAGGACCTATAGACTCAATAACAACAATTAAACAAGTACAGTAGCCTGTACTACGAATGTTGGATAAGAAGATCCAGGATCTGTCCCTTGATCTGGTTTGTCTAAACCAGATCTGCTCGATTGTAGTTAACTTGTACTACGAACCTCGTTTGCCAGTCGTTAACTCGAACCAGGTTTTTCTAATCAAGTTGACTGCGCGTGCACATGAAAATGCCCGTGCACACGAGCTCGTGCCCGCAAAAGAGGCGTGGTTTTTAACAACTAGCCAATCACAATGCAATATGGAC
>NC_139632.1:14008536-14028536 GCF_964638095.1 Poromitra crassiceps
TGAGAATCTCATGAGTCTCGTGAGAGTCAGATGAGAGTCTAGAGAGTCTTGTGAGAGTCACATGAGAGTCTAGAGAGTCTCGTGAGAGTTACATGTGAGTCACATGAGAGTCTAGAGTCTCGTGAGAGTCACATGAGAGTCTCTAGAGAGTCCCGTGAGAGTCACATGAGAGTCTAGTGAGAGTCTTGTGAGTTTCTGAGAGTCTCATGAGAGTCTAGTGAGAGTCTCGTGAGAGTTTTGTGAGTCTCGTGAGAGTTTTGTGAGAGTCTCGTGAGAGTTTTGTGAGAGTCTCGTGAGAGTTTTGTGAGAGTTTTGTGAGAGTCTCGTGAGAGTTTTGTGAGAGTCTTGTGAGAGTCTTGTGAGAGTTGGGAAAAATCAGCTGCAGTTGGACAGCCATGTTTGGAGTAATGTAACATAAAGCGTAGCTAAAAGATTTTGGAAGCTAAGGCTGAACATTTAACTGATTCCAAGAATATGGATGAGGATGGCCCCTTTATTTGAGTCGGAGTAACGCTATACGGATA
This sequence comes from Poromitra crassiceps, assembly GCF_964638095.1. Classification (NCBI taxonomy): domain Eukaryota; kingdom Metazoa; phylum Chordata; class Actinopteri; order Beryciformes; family Melamphaidae; genus Poromitra; species Poromitra crassiceps. Next base: position 14,009,061 of record NC_139632.1, read on the forward strand.
CAAACGGAGGCACGGTCGAGCATGGAGAGACAGAGAGCAGCAACAGGCAGAGAGAGGCAGTGAACAGGCTACAAGGTAAATGAGCTTTCATTTTCTTTCTTTTACAATAACAATCTGAGCCTGTGTCTCTTCCTAAAAGAAGCTTGTTTAGTCAACGTACGTGCAGGCTGCCGACGCAGGAGGGGCATGTGGGCAAATCGTCAATACTGCTCCAATTTCAAAAGATTCTGAAAAAACTAGTTTGTCATACATAAAAGATTACGAGAATATGGTCTATGTTGAGAAATACAGAAATGCTCCTTTAAGTTTGTCCTCCCTTTATCCAAGCTGCAAAGGGCCATCCTAAAAAGCCTCTCATGGCTAAGCAAGCACACACAGACACACAGACACACAGACACACAGACACACAGACACACAGTACACAGACACACAGTACACAGACACACAGACACACAGACACACAGACAATGTCAAAAGGTGGAAAGTAAATGGTAATTCAATAAAGCACAAATCAATCAGGGCAGGAATTCATATTTTGTTGGGACTTACAGCTCTGCCCTAAAACGTCTAGATAGTAAATGCTGGATGTTACAAAATGTCCTCCTGCTTAATGACAACAAAATGTGCGTTTGTCATTTTTGGTGGCACCAAACTCCATCAGCACACTGAAGGGTGCTCTTGGCAACCTATCAGCCGGTTAAGCCCACTGCTAAAAAGGTGGGTGTGTTATTTGACTCTGACTTCACGGTTTCAATGATCAAGTCAAAAGGGTTTTTCAGTCTCGTTTTCTGCAGCTTGAACACAATAAAACAATAAGAACTTTCTATCCTTAGAAAACCTTGATAAAGTTATTTGTTCTTACCGTATATCTTGGCTTGTCTAGACTGTTGTACCTCTCTCTGGCCTCAGACAAATATTGCTCTCACATTTTGCAGCTAGTGCAAAATACAGCAGTAAGGAGATGGGACCGTATTACTCTGAGTTTAGCCCCCATTCAGTGGCCATTTTTTTTATTGATTTTAAAATTTTATTGACAACCTTTAAGGCTTTACATGGTCTATAGCGCCCCGATGCATCAAAGAGCTTTGAACTCCTTACGAGCTGCCTGAGGTCCTTGGGCAGCCTGTTCAAAAGTGCTCCTGCCTGAAACTACATGTCAGGCAAGTCAAATCTTCTCCTAAATCATTCCTCAAAACCTACTTTTATGAACATATAACATCCTCCTCATTTCATGTTTTATTGGCTGTTTTATGAGCTATGTAATACATAGCTCTATGTAATACATAGTATGTATCCTATCTTTATTCTTGATCCTAGAGGGCTCTCACACTCTCCTTCTCCTATACTTATTTCCATTTTTTACATGTGTATTATCATTTATTTTAATAATAAAAGATTCTCATGATGATGATGATGATAGTGATGATGATTATTTTAATTAAATGCCTGTGTCACTCTCCTGGATTTGTGTGCGTGCGTGCGTGCGCGCGCCTGCGTGTGTGTGTGTGTGTGTGTGTGTGTGTGTGCGCACGTGTGTGTGCATTCTCATTTGCCCATACAGTATCTAGGTGACACACACACACACACACACACACAATAAACATCAGTCCTTAACCAGCTCATTGACCCTTCAGAGCTGTTCTGCACTAAGCTCACTCGCTCTCCTCAGAGCTGTTCTGCACTAAGCTCACTCGCTCTCCTCAGAGCTGTTCTGCACTAAGCTCGCTCGCTCTCCTCAGAGCTGTTCTGCACTAAGCTCACTCACTCTCCTCAGAGCTGTTCTGCACTAAGCTCACTCTCCTCAGAGCTGTTCTGCACTAAGCTCGCTCACTCTCCTCAGAGCTGTTCTGCACTAAGCTCGCTCGCTCTCCCTCGGGGCACGTTGGCCCAACACACCGCTAATGAGGAGAACTCACTCATTTGGCTCGAGATCCACACAAGTGAAGGACAGCGGTGGACTGTAGGGCTGGCAAGAAGAGAGGGATGGATGGAGGAAGGGGGTGAAAGACAGCAAGAGAGCGTGAAAGAGTGCAGATGAAATTAAACTACACGAGAGAGAGAGAGAGAGAGAGAGAGAGACAGAGAGAGAGAGAGAGAGAGAGCGAGCTATGAGATAGTGGTGTTGTTTGGAAAGAGGAAGAGGAAGGGGACAGAAGGGTGAGCGAGCAAGCGAGAGAGAGAGAGAGAGAGAGAGAGAGAGGAGGGGAGAGCGAGGTTAGACAGTGAGCAGTGGTTAAATTAGGGAGGTGATTATAGCACTAATTACAGGCTGAGCCGCTTCATTGATAAGGTCCCAGCATGCACCTGACAACGCTTACTGCCTTATCCTCTGCATTGCTGGGAACACACACACGCACGCACGAACGCACGCACGCACGCACGCACACACACACACACACACGCACACACACACACACAGAGACACACAACCCGGTATGAATTTGAGAATGGGGAACAGGTGTAAACGCACCCAAAACACATTGGCACTGCTTCATGCTCATGCAATCATGTAAACCAAATCAGCAGGCAGTCAGAGGTGAATTATATATATAAAAAAAAAAAAGCGAAAACATTTCATTATACAAACATGTATGTACGACCTCAACCTCCTTAGAGTCTCTGAGCTCTTCCTTAAAACATGTGAGTTTCATCATTTGTGTTACGCAGGGGATGCAATATAAGCATTTTGCAAGGGAAAGGATGCTGGAGCTGTATTGGTAATGCCAGGGCTAAATGGAATGTGGATAATTGGTGTCTAGATGAAATCTGGACACAAGAGGCATGTTAATACGAGGTGTAATGTGGATCAGTTTCTGTCCGGAATGACTGTTCATCCATCCAGCATCGCCCACAGCAGCCAAAACTGACTGTCCATTTGAATGTATTCTTTTCAGACTGGCCGGTAACACAATAACGTGTTTGTGTGATTGCGTTCGGGGCTGATATTAGTCGCTTGTTTCTGAAGCGATTGATTTCATCAACCCGAAGCCCCAGCCGCGATTTCAAGGTCGTGACTCTGCCCTTGACCAACCTGACAGATTGAATAGACTGTACATCTACAGGGTCTCCGTTTCTCCCAATTCCATCACATAATTCCCCATTTATAGAGGAGGAATTTGAATGCTATTCGTGGCCCCCTAACACGGAATGTCCTCATCTGAGAGAGTGCACTCAGCAATACGAATCAACCCGAAAGGGATTGAATTGTGGGGCGCCACTGTATTTTATGCTGCCAGTAAATATATCTATCTTGTTCGTAACAATTTGCGGCTGGGTGTTTGGTAATCATAAAAGGGATAAGTTTGGGGGAGATATGAGAGCCGTTCTTTTGAGAGCACTGATTACAGCAGGCCAGGCACCATCTGCGTGGAGCACACAGCTGCCTGCCTCATCAGAATACCTCATATTCCAATGGAGGGGCTCTAAGTACCTGGCAAGCCCAACTAGATAGATAACAAAGAGCCTATTAAATAATGCGCAAAGTGGCCGGTAAGGTAGGGGGGGGGGGGGGGGGGGGGTGGAGAAGGGGGGAGGGGGGGGTTGGGTTGGGTGGGAATTAGTCTTTTAGCTCCACACGCACTCTAAGATGAGATAGCCCCGAGTTCTAATTAAAATTCTCATTCCCATCTAAGGTGGTAAATTTGATCTGAGGACGAGAAGAAAGTTTGATGTTTCACAGGCGGCCTTTTCCTGTTTCTCCCCCCCTCTCTCTCTCTCTCTCTCTCTCTCTCTCGCTATTTCTCTTTCCTCCGTCTTGATCAAAATCAATGTTATCTACCCAGCCCGGTAACTGTTCCTTGCCCTTGCGCACCCTGAAAGTCATGGCATCATCTAATTTACAGAAAAGAAGAAGAAGAAGAAAAATCCTCCCAAAAACACAGATAAAAAAACATACATATACATGTGAAAGCACGCAGTCAGGCATACAAGGGCACGTGTAGACACACGCATGCACACGCACACGCGCACACACACAAGCACGCACGCACACGCACACGCACACACACACACACACACACACACACACACACACACACACACACACACACACCAACACACACTTTCCCATAATGCCCTACAGCCTTTCCAGTCAGATAAGGATTTCTGATTACAAGCTAACTTGTCCTATTCTCCTCTGGATATCTTCGGGAGATCTTGGCTCCAGAGCAACAGTTTAGCTGAGATTCGACTAATGTTCAAAGCAAGAACAGGCACACTAAGCTGGAAAATTGTGAATTTGAACAATTTATTTATCAAATTCTTGTACATGTGCAGTTTACAAATAGTCAACTCAATGGATCACAGGGAACAAGCAAGACAAGGTATTTACTGTCAGTTTTACAGGATGGAAATATTACAAGAGGAAGTTACGTGCAAGACACAGGAAAGAAAAAATGTTCTTGTATACTGGGGATGTGTTTTAACACCATGTGTAAATATAATGCACTTACATCAGATCTTGATACAATCCAGACACGAGACACCAGTTAATAGCAGGTATAAAAGGGAGGGAATCAGATACATTTGCTTTAGCTGGTCATCTGGTAGTACCTAGTCCATGAACAAATTGCATGATCAGAACTGTTCTTCATAGAGGTTCTTCTGCCTGGAATATGTTCCAACATCAGACAGATCAAAAAACGTTTTTCTTCTTCCCAAAAAGTCAATAAAATAAAAATTGATGAATCTCAATATGGTGTTGTTGCTGTTTTGGAACCTTTCAGCTTGTTTTTATTTTTATTTTGGGCTGTCTGTGACAATTTTGCTTTTGTTTCCATTGTAGCTTACTGTTTTTTGTAGGCTATTATGTGTAGAGTCATTCCATTTATTTTCAGATCTTTATATTTGTTTTATATGGCATTTTCTTGTTGATACTGTGTGGTTTGAAATGGTCTTGTTACTGTTGTTTGTGTGGACCCCAGGAAGACTATAGCGACCACTTCATGGAAGCAAATGGGGAAACAAATAAAGAATAAAGATAAAGATCAACTTGTGGACAGACAGATCAGATACTGGAATGAGGGAAGCCCCCCTAACCCCCACATACAGTCCACCATAGCATCATAGCATAATCAGTCCATAATAGCATGTATACTATAATAACACAATATCAGCTTGTTTTGACAGTCTTGTTTACTGTAGTGCTTTAAAAACTTCCCTCCATCTAATAGTCACTCTCTAAGCAATCTCTCTCTCTCTCTCTCTCTCTCTCCCTCTCTCTCTCTCTCTCTCTCTCCTGCCCCCTCTGTCTCTGTCCTTTTTTCCAGCTCATTACACCTAAACAATTATATGTTGGTGGAAAGCCTCACAGTCGCAGGCAGACTGCTACTGGCTCAAATGAAAGCAGTCAGTGCTCAGGCAGGACGATGGATCACGGTGTCAACAGCAAAGTTATCATCACCTTGCTTGATTTATATTTCTTCTGTGCTTTTTACACCGCGCTTCACAAACACATGCACGCACGTGCACGCGCACACACACACACACACACACACACACACACACACACACACACACACACACACACACACACACACACACACAGAGAAAGTTTTCTCAGATGAGCAGACTGCCGGAGGTGGTGTTAGGGGGCTAACTGAATAGCCATCAGTCTGGCGTGGCGCCCTCATCGAGGCTGTAAAATTAAACAGCCAATTTCACCTAGTAATTGGATAGTGAAATATTGGCAGTCACACCCCCCCCCCCCCCTGCCATGGGACAGTAGCATAATGCAGTGAAGAGATTAAAAACATAGGGCAGATCCTCACATTTAACTATCACCACGTTGTAAAACAGACAACTTTGTGTGACACCACCACACCATAATATACACTACTGCATGTCCAGTTCCAGGTCTAGCCTCAAACTACCCACCTGTACTGTAGTCGAGTAACAGCAGAGCCGCGGTTCACTAGAAACACCTATACAGCTGTTTAAATCATCATTTGAACTGAGGACTGTGTTAGCATTCACAGCGCACACATGCTAAATGTTACATATGTCAGGGTCAGACAGACATTAAGAATTCTTTCAGTTCGTCTCTCCCAGGCTGCAAAAGCAGAAGTTTCAAGCTTTAATTGCCATAAATACACTCTAATTAGCGGTGTGGAGTTTCTGTGATGTTTCTCACCCTGCTTACATATTCATGCAAAAAGAGCATTTACAGTAGAGCGTAGTATTTGTTAATTAGCAGCGTTTGAGAGATGGAATGAAGGGGCTATAATACCCCAGCAGGTAGCAATTCCTCAGGCGTTAAGCATCCTCTCTCTCTCTCACTGTACTGTGTGTTTTACATTGTAAGCTACAGAGAGCCCCACCCTTGGGTGTCATAAAGCCCATGTAAAGTGACAGCCTTTGCTGGGATCAAACACTCAAATGAGCCATGATGCTGATGGGCCTAACTGATGCCTGCTGCAGTCCACTAGCTCCGGGCCACATCGGCAACCCCACCCACCGCCCACCTGCTCCTCCTGATTCCCCCTCACTTCCCTCACCCTTCACCTCAGGCTCTACCCTTTGAACTCCACTTCAGAAGAGCCTTCAAGTTGTTAACAAAGCTTTCCAGTGGGCCGCTGCTGCTGGTGACGGCGTGTGTGACTGTGGATGCACGGACAGTGCTGCATGAAGGACCTGAAAGCCACATTTCAGTAAAACTATCTTACCAGAAAATGACTTTGGTAGCAGTTAAAGTCACATATTTGAATATTACTTGAGTAAAAGTCTTAAAGTATCTGGGGCCGGTTGCACAAAGCACCTGAAATTAAGATTTTCCTTAGAGTCCGAGTTAAGGTGCTTATGGAAAACATAAGCACAAGATTTAAGGGTGCTTTGTGCAACCGATTTTATTTTATGGACACCTTAACTCGGACTCTAAGGAAAATCGTAACTTAATGTGCTTTGTGCAACCGGCCCCTGATATTTACTGTACTCAAGTATCAAAAGTAATTTTCTGACATTGAATGTATTTAAATATACATTCAGGCAGTGTCTCGTCATAGACGCATGGTCAATGGGTCAGCGTGGGGGAAATCCCTCCGTTTCAGCCCGCGGCCACACTCACACACACGTTACCGGAACCACTGATTCGCCAAACCTGCTTGCTTGCAGGCTGCCAAATTTCTTCAAATTACTTTGTGACTAAGATACTTAGGGACATGTAGGGTAAAAGTATAATGTACATTATATTTAGGAAATGTAGTGGAGTAAAACTGAAAGTTGACAGACATATAAATACTCAAGTAAAGTACAGATAAAAGTACTTGCTCTGCGCAAAGTAAACTTGTGCTTTTCCCCCCCTTTTCTTAATTAGCTAACATGTAAGTCTATTGCAGTGAGTGGTACATTACTCGGAAATGATGCATACACCACACCCTCATCATCACTATTGTGTTGTATTACAAACTACTCATTATGCACTCAAAATGACTGTCCTCGCACTAAGGCTATTTTTTACAAAGGAAAGTTAGACAGAATCATGTAGGTGGTTTACTATACAAGGGGGGAAAAAGCTGTTTTCTTGGGTATTAGAAGAACGTGTTGAGCACATTCAAACATGCAGGCAATGATGAGATTTATGCAAAAACAACAACCCCCCAAAAAAATAACAATATCACCCAATAACAACACAGGCAGTTGAACTGATGCATCGACAGGCTAGTCAGCCATCCAGCCGAGCAGTCAGTGTCAGGGACGAGACGAGGCCCTAATCCAATTCTGCTTTTGACACGGCGTCGTGCCTTTACCTTTGACAGCGTGATTGATGTGTATGTAAATGTGTTTTGAGGAGAGCTGTGAGCAGCTAGTTATATAGCAGACATTTAGGGCTGCCCTGTCAAACAGGGATGGAGGGAAGAAGCAGAGAGATGGAGAGAAGGAGAGAGAGGGAGAGACGAGAGAAGAGGAAGGAGAAGAAGAAGAAGGGGGAATCCAAGACAAAGACAACTATTGATCCCTGAATGAAAGGCGATGGACACTGGAGGAGTCCTCGGCCAGACGCTTTGTGCCTCTCCAGCGGCCCGTCTGAATTCACAGGGTGGCAGTTTGACGGCTCCACAATGGCGTGCTATGGGGAGGCTCTATCTGACGCGCACACCAAGCAGCTAAAGGTTATTGCCTTTTCAAGTGCCCTCTCTATCCTCCTCTCTCACCCCCTGCTCCTCCCCCTCCTCCAGTCGATAGAGGAGGCATTGAACATTGAGGGCCAAGACACTAAATAGATAGGAGATTTCTCTGAAGACACATTGTCTGCGTGTGTGTTGTGTGCACAAAGCGTGCACACGCGTGTGACTGTGTGCAGTGTGCGTGTGACTGTGTGCACGTGTGCGTGTGACTGTGTGCACGTGTGCGTGTGACTGTGTGCACGTGTGCGTGTGACTGTGTGCACGTGTGCGTGTGACTGTGTGCACGTATGCGTGTGACTGTGTGCACGTGTGCGTGTGACTGTGTGCACGTGTGCGTGTGACTGTGTGCACGTGTGCGTGTGACTGTGTGCACGTGTGCGTGTGACTGTGTGCACGTGTGCGTGTGACTGTGTGCACGTGTGCGTGTGACTGTGTGCACGTGTGCGTGTGACTGTGTGCACGTGTGCGTGTGACTGTGTGCACGTGTGCGTGTGACTGTGTGCACGTGTGCGTGTGACTGTGTGCACGTGTGCGTGTGACTGCGTGCACGTGTGTGCATGCGTGTCCCACTGTGACGGTCCTACGGCCAGTAAAGTTGAACACCTGGAGGGGAATAACAGGTGAGAAGGAAGCTCAAACCTCCCCGCCTGTTCCCACAACGAGCAGGAGGGAAATGGCGACAGGAAGGATTTTCTGTATCAGTCATCCATACATCCACTGCGTCTTCAAGCCATCACTCAGCAGAGGCATCACTCAGCAGAGGCTGGGGAACTGGCGCCTGTAATCTGTGTGAATATATCATCAATGTGTTATTCCGAGCCGTGGCGTGAATACATTCATTTTCCTTCATTCATGATGGACAGTTTGGGGATGAGGTCAACTACAAATGGCCTGCGAGGAAGTATTGATTATTTCGAACTAGTCTCAGTCGCAAAATCATGATTCATGCAACTGCCAACTCCCAAAGCACCAAGATACGAGGAACTTGAGAAAACAGATACTTTGACTTGATTAGATCAGATTAGATGGGTCGTTAATGATCCCACTGGTGGAATTGGGCAGTTGTTGGCGAAAAAGTTGTAATAGGAAACATCGAAAAGAAGAATGGGATAGAATAATAATACCAAAAAGGACAAATCTATAACATGAAAAATGCATAGAAATGTACAGCATGGATGGAACCCGACACTTGACAGGATTGAGTGTGAAGTGGGAAACCTATAGGGAACTTCAGTAGAAGTTCTCCATTCATTAATTGAACAAAGGCTTGTCAGCAGCGTGTTGTTAGTGTTTTATTAGGTTTCATTTAATTCCCTTTGATCTGACGAGCATTCCCACTTCTATTAATATCTCTGTCTTTCTGCACTGGTGCGGGCCTGAGCTTCTCAGGTGTTCTCTCACCATCTCAGATACATATCTCCATGTCTGTCTGCCACTCTGCTAACATAACAAGCAGGAAATATACGTGTCGCTAACTCATTAAAGCACACAGAAGGATTTGAGAGCGACGAGGCCTTTCAAACTCTTTCTTTGGCGGAGAAATGAAGTTGCCAAGTTGAAACGAGGAAGCACAGGCGCTGGATATGACAAGTCTCAAAAGTAGGAGGCAAAGAAATGGAAAATGAAGACATTTTTCTTTGAGACTGCTGGCTGATCTCCCCCCCCCCCCCTTTTTTTTGCTATCAATAGGAACTCCTGCATGGAAATGGAGAAATGGATTGATGGGAGAACAAAATACTCATTTCCCACAGAATGTTTCCACAGCCATCAGATGGCATCCGACACCGAGAGATAGAGAGACACCGAGATGGGGAGAGAGGGAGTGCAAGAGGAGAGAGAGATGGTGTGTAAGACAGAGAGAGAGAGAGAGAGAGAAAGAGAGAGAAAGAGACCCCCCCCCCCACATGTATAGACCCACCCCCTCCATGCCCCCAGGTGCCCTGCGGACCCTGCACCCCTCTCTGCCTCCATGCTCTGATGAAAAGCAGCCCGCAATCCCTTTCAATTTGGCCAGTGTGGCCCAGTCCTGTTAAAGGCAATCGACTGGCTGAACAGAGGCACTATATCACAATATGCAGGTGCAGGAGAGAGGAGAGACACGGCGCCTTAGGAGAGAGAGAGGGTCTCTGGCATCCATCTCTCTCACACTTAGGCAGACGCTCCAGCATGGGGAGAAACACACACACACACACACACACACACACACACACACACACACACACACACAGACACGCACACGAGCACACACACATTCAGAGGCAGGTGATGTGCAGCAGTGGGAGAGCTAGAAAACGAGAGGTGAGAGAGAATAGAAGAGTGGAGGAAAAATGGGAGCCGTCACTTCCTTCATTTTCCCCCTGTCCTCAGTTCAGGTAAAAAACACAGAGACAGAAGAGAGAGGGTGTGTTCTGTGCAGCTGGGGAGTGGGACGCTGGAGGACAGGAAGAAACAGGCCTGTCTGGAATGAGAGCAAGGGGTTTGTTGTGCGCGGTGGGGGAGGCTGTTATCGGGGGTGTGCAGCCCCCCCCCCAGGCGTGCCGAGCTGCTAGCCCGAGTCAGAGGGGCCGAGCCTGGGTGTGGTCGGGGGAACAGTCAGGGTCACTGCCCAAGGATGGGTGAGAGGCCACCAGGCTGGAGAGGGTTAGAAACTCTGTGAAAGTACTGCTTTGCCCTACAAGTCTATACGGTTTATCTTCAATCTCTTGCCATTTACCCACTATACTGTAAGTGAAGTTAAATTAAGTTAAGTTAATTTAAGTTATCCTCTGTTCTCCGTGGGGAAATTCATCCTCTGCATTTGATCCATCCTCTACTAGGAACCTTCCTAGAATTAGGAGCAGTGGGGACCAATCTAGTTCGATTGCCAGTGCCTTGCTCAGGGGCACTGACAGGAGTATTAACCCTAACAACACATACATGTCTTTTGATGGTGGGAGGAAACCCGAGCAACCCGGATGAAACTCGCACAAACACGGGGAGAACATGCAAACTCCACACAGAAAGGACCTGCTGGGACGGACTGGGGTTTGAACCCGCGGGACCTTCTCGCTGTGAGGCAACAGTGCTAACCACTGAGCCACCAGTCTGCAACTGCATCCCCAAGGCCTTTAAAGAGGCCATACGGCTAACACGAGACAACGGAGGAATCTCAACTCCTCTAAGGACCATAGAGAACATCAGTGAGTGCTGCACATCGCGCTCGAGGACTTCTGATACAACGCTGCCTCTTGGGGTGCGTAACAGCATCAGTTATACCCTCTCATCCACTTGACGGCTGTGGTATGGGAACACTGAGCAAATGGCAGCTGAGAGCCTCTCTGTATAGGCTTGGGTCAAGGACTTGATGCTGTGTGCAGTCTGACCTGCTGCTTCATGGAGAATTCCTATCACACAAGCTTGTGGAGTGGTGGTGAGCTCTGTAACTGCAGGCGAGGATAAAACCGAGCAAGGCTGCAATGATAGCGTTTAAGCGAGAGTCATCCCGAGCTTTCGCCCCGCAGCTTATCGCTAAACATAGCGGGACGATCAATCTTCGCCGCATCCGAGATTCATAAATAATCCAGCCCTGCAGAATGAATACGGGACGCGTGCGTGCAGCTGACAGAAGAGAAGCAGGCAGGCAGGCAGGCACACATTAATGTGTGTGTACACACACACACACACACACACACACACACACACACACACACACACACACACACACACACACACACACCTGACCAAACTTTCTTCCTTGCAACTTTTGACAAGTTCCCCAACACATCCTGGAGTTGTATTCAGACGTGCTGGAGAGCAGCCATGTAGAAAGAGAACGCTGTTACTGGAGTTATTAACAGGCTCTTGTGTTTCTCTGCTCTCAGCTGAGCTATTCAGAGCATAGCGTCCTCATCTGCCACAAACACACGCAGACAGACAGACGGACGGACGGACGGACAGACAGACAGACAGACAGACAGACAGACAGACAGACATGCAGACAGACAGACAGACATGCAGACACAGACAGACAGTCAGACAGACAGACATGCATTGCAGACAGACAGACAGACAGACATGCAGACACAGACAGACAGTCAGACAGACAGACAGACAGACAGACAGACATGCAGACAGACAGACAGACAGACAGACAGGCGGACGGACGGACGGACGGACGGACAGACAGACAGTCAGACAGACAGGCAGACAGACAGACAGACAGACAGGCAGGCAGGCAGACAGACATGCAGACAGACAGACAGACAGACGGACACACTGCGCAGCACCCACTCCGCGCCGCGCCGTAATATGTTTTTCACCCATTTACAACAAATTAAGTTCCCCTCAAAGTGAATTTCAAGCTTGGCTGCCTTTGGAGGGCGAGCGACTCTCTTTTCATTAATTTTCATTCTTTTCCCCCCCGAACAAATGATCTACTGTACAGCCTGCTCGTCTTCTCTCTATCTACTGCACGGCCTGCTCGTCTTCTCTCTATCTACTGCACGGCCTGCTCAGCTTCTCTCTATCTACTGCACGGCCTGCTCGTCTTCTCTCTATCTACTGCATGGCCTGCTCTGCTTCTCTCTATCTACTACACGGCCTGCTCGTCTTCTCTCTATCTACTGCATGGCCTGCTCTGCTTCTCTCTATCTACTACACGGCCTGCTCGGCTTCTCTCTATCTGCTGCATGGCCTGCTCATCTTCTCTTTATCTACTACACGGCCTGCTCATCTTCTCTCTATCTACTACACGGCCTGCTCATCTTCTCTCTATCTACTACACGGCCTGCTCATCTTCTCTCTATCTACTGCACGGCCTGCTCGTCTTCTCTCTATCTACTGCATGGCCTGCTCATCTTCTCTCTATCTACTGCATGGCCTGCTCATCTTCTCTCTATCTACTGCATGGCCTGCTCGTCTTCTCTCTATCTACTGCATGGCCTGCTCGTCTTCTCTCTATCTACTGCACGGCCTGCTCGTCTTCTCTCTATCTACTGCACGGCCTGCTCAGCTTGTCTGTCTGTCTGTCTCTCTCTTCTCTCCTCCCCTCCTCGGCTGCTTCTTCCTGCTTCCTGCTAAATTTGCGCCGGGCATTGCAAAGCAATGACGCTGTCAGAAAGGTGTATTCTGATTTATTAAAAGCCCTGAACGCTATCTGTTTTGTTCGCGCCGCGCGTCCCCCCCGGGAAACCGAGTCCTGACACGCAAATGAGACAGAGAGAGTGCTCCCCTGCTCAGTGCTCCATCCTGAGAGTCATCTACCACGCAGGCGGAGTAAATATTCATTGGCGGAGGACAGATAGACGGCTGTATAGCGCGGCTGCGGGGATGGGAATAGATTTCTCCCCGGAAAGCCAAACGGCGGGAGAGCGAGAGAGACAAGGAGAAGGAGAGAAAGAGAGAGAGAGAGAGAGAGAGAGAGAGAGAGATGTATGGCTGCTGACTGCTGCAGAAGCTCAGTTTGAGATGACATTCTTCTACCGCTTTTATTTCATATAAGTCGAGTCGTCGACCAGCGAACTCCTGTTCACAGCCCCGCAGGCCCACACACGACACACTGTTTATTAGCTTAGCTCCTTTTCATGCGAGAGACTGGGAAGAGAAAGAGACCAGGCGAGGCATAACATTAAGTCATTAAGGGGTGAATAAGTTCCAATTTCCAAAATAAATATTATCTCGGTCTGAGCAGCAGAAAGAATCTGTGTGCTTTTGTGCCAACATCATAATAAGGATCAACAGGAGGCCGGCACTGTGTGAACACAACACGGTCCAACTCAGGGAGCTTCTTCACCTGTGATACTTTTATCTGTTTATCTCTTCTATTTTTCTCACACAGAGTCGAGCTGCACTGTGTCAAACTGTAAAGTGAAGCGCATCACAGACAGGCGATGGACCCCCTCCCTTCACAGTTAGGCTATACGCATTAAACAGCCATGCTTAATGCACTCCCCCCCCCCCGCGCCCTCATTACCGCGTCCGCCATCGCCAGAGAGATGAGAGCGATACAGGGGTGGGGATGCTGCTAGCGTAATAAAGCATCTCGTATCCTGGGGGAACCATTGGTTGGAGATAATATGCCATGCAGCTCTATAACGCGAGGACATAGATCATAAACCTGCTTATCTTCTGCTCCTTCTGGACCCAGCCTCCGCAGTCTACTGTCTGGGGTCAAAGGTCATGCCGGTGCGAGAGGGGCGTTACACAACGAGGGTCGCCGGCTAATGAAGTCGGATGCAAAATCAGCAGGAACGCGAATCGTTGCCGAGAAACCTGCGATGATACAACGATGACCTTTCCGTCTTTGAGGAGTTTTCCGAGCGCTCTGCCGGTGAGGTGCTGTAGGCTGTGATTAACATATTATTAGGTGATAAAGTCTCTAGTTCTTTACTCCAGGTAGCTGTTACCTGCTGCCAGGCAACTGCTATACAGGTAGCCGCCACCTGCTGCCAGGCAACTGCTAAACTGACTGGGCACGACAGAAATGCATTTATGACGCATGCAACAACTAAAAAAGAGGCAAAAAGGTTACGAAAGGACCCAAAAAGTTAACGGAGAAAATGCAGACATGTAGAGAAACTGCATCAGAACTAACGTCAGAAGGTAAAAAAAATAAAAAAAATACAATAAAATGTCCACACACTGACATTGATGTATTCCTTGAGTTGCCTTGTCCTCCTTTCTCCTTCACTTTCCTTTTAAAAGGATGTTTCCTCCTCTGTTTGATGTTAAAGCCGCAGCTTAATACATTCATGAACAGTCTGCCACAAAAGAGAAATAAGAAAACCCTGTTATCTACAGCTGGGTTCCTCTGGGCGTGAGGAAGAAGAAAACCCTGTTATCTGCAGCTGGGCTCCTCTCGGCGGGAGGAATAGCAGTTGACTTACTTGGGTGGTACCGGCTCACTTGACTGGTGAAGTGGCTCAGGCGGTGGCTATCTTGGATGAATGCTACAGTACAAAGCTACTAAAAGGAGCTGGGTTTTGAAGAATGTATTAGCTAACATTTCTAATGGCCTACCCAGCACAATCTGTCTCATTTGAATGGCTTTGAGCAAAAAGGCAAAGTTAAATCAAAGTTGGGTGTATTCGGAGGATAGAGGACACCAGTGCACTGTAAACGTGATGCTATTACCGTATGTAGTTCTGTAATGAATCATATTGACACTGTAGTGAATAGTGAATACATTATCGTCGCCTTTAACCTTCTTGGGTCTTACCAGACCAAACCTGTATGTTTGGACGTTCCTCAAAATGATTGAAATCAGAAACAGAATCATAATCAGAAAGACTTTAATGATCCCCGGGGGGAAATTGGGACAAGTTACAGCTGCTCGCACTCAGGCATGAAATATCCACATAACACAACATAACATAACACAGTATCACACAGCATCTCCCTAAACGTAAAACAGTCAATACAATAACATAAAATGCAGTAAAATGCAATAGAGTAAAATATAATAACATAGAATAAAGTAGAATAAAGTAGAATGTACAGTACGTGTCAAATTGCAGTTATTGCACACTGGAATTATACTAAATCAACTTGCACATTGCATGTGGCGTAGCTAAGGCACAGCTATCCTATCGGCTGACTCAGTCTCAGGGAGACTGAGTGTCTCCGAGGTGCTCTTTTTAGTGAGGCGTTAAAAAGTCCAATGGCCACAGGCAGGAATGATTTCCTGTGCCTCTCTGTGGTGCATCTGTGGTGCACTGCCCTCGACGTCTTCCTCTCCTTTCTCTCAGGAAGACTGGAGTATGTCGCGCTGCGCAGCTTCATCTCCAGCATCAGGAGTGTCACCTCTGGTGTCCCACAGGGATCAGTCCTGGGTCCCCTGCTCTTCCTGGTGTACATGCTCCCCCTGGGGAAGATACTGAAGAGCCACAACATCAATTTCCACTGCTACGCCGATGACACTCAAATCTATTTTCAAACCTCCCCAGACATCCATCTGACTCAAGCCCGGGCCACCAAATGCCTCAATGACATCCGCCACTGGATGAGCAACAGCTCCCTTCAGCTCAACGGGAGTAAAACTGAAGCCATCCTCATCGGTACACCTCACCAAATAAAACAGGCCGGCATCATCCACATCACCATCGATGGACACTCCATCCCCCTCTCCTCACTGGTCACCAGCCTGGGTGTCAAACTTGACCAAACACTGTCATTTGACGCCCACATCAAATCCATCTGCCAAACCTCATTCTACCATCTCCGGAACATCTCAAAGCTCAGACCCCTCCTACCCCAAGCCGCCGCAGAAAAACTGGTCCACGCATTCATCTCCTCCCGTATCGATTACTGCAACTCCCTGCTTGCAGGCCTCCCCACCAAATCCACCCAGAGACTGCAATATGTCCAGAACTGTGCCGCCCGGGTTCTTACCAGAACCCGGAAGTCAGAACACATCACCCCTGTCCTCCACTCACTTCACTGGCTCCCCATCAATCAACGCATCACCTTCAAACTCCTCCTCCTGGTCTACAAGGCAGTAAACCACACTGGTCCCACCTACCTTCAAGAACTCCTCCCCCCCAAGCCCCCCTCCCGGTCACTCAGATCCGACACCCTCAACCTACTTGTTGTCCCCCGCACCAAGCTGGCAACGATGGGTGACCGAGCCTTCTCCACCCTGGGGCCACGCCTGTGGAACCAACTCCCAGGAACTGTTCGGGCCTCTAAATCCCTCGCTGTTTTTAAAACGAGCCTTAAAACCCACCTGTTCCGCTCTGCTTTTTATTAGCTCGGAGCTTTTAGCTGTTTTTAGCTTGTTTTTATTTTATTTTATTTTTATTTATTTATTTTACTATTTTAGCTACTGTAAAGCACCTTGAGATTTGTTTTACATTTTAAAGTGTGCTATATAAATTAAAGCCATTATTATTATTATTATCAGCCTCTCACTGAACGTGCTCCTGTGTTTGACCAGCACGCCGTGGAGTGGGTGCGAGTCATTGCTCATGATGGAGCGTAGCCTGGTCAGCGTTCTCTTCTCCGACACCGCTGTCAGAGAGCCCAGCTCCAGCCCCACAATGTCCCTGGCCTTACGGATCAGTTTGTTGAGTCTGTTGGCGTCCGCTGCCTTCAGCCTGCTGCCCCAGCACACTATAGCACACAGGAAGGCACTGGCCACCACCCGACCACAAACTGGGTCTTCACAGCTCATCTTATTCATTGGGTTTCACTGTGCAATATGTGGGCTCATTATCCACATGATAATGAGTGTTGATTGGCTATTCAGGTGTTGGCCGTTCAAAGAGGCAGTCTGTGGTTGGAGGGCTCTCTTCATTATAAGCCATTCACAGAGCCATTCACAGAACAGCCCCGGTGTCAAGAGAGCTCAGCTCTCTCAGAGCTTGGAGAGGAAGTTGGCATCAATGTGTCATTAAAAATGGTGCTTCATGACACTGGATGCTGTGCCATGTGACATTACCTGATGGTGATGTACGATGTGCTTGATAAATATATATGAATTCTGGCAATGTCCCAAATCCACACAAAAGTGACTAGAGACACAAAACAAATATGGGCCAGGGGCATAATGTGTGTGTGTGTGTGTGTGTGTGTGTGTGTGTGTGTGTGTGTGTGTGTGTGTGTGTGTGTGTGTGTGTGTGTCTGTGTGTGTGTGTGTGTGTGTGTGTGTGTGTGTGTGTGTGTGTGTGTGTGTGTGTGTGTGTGTGTGTGTGTGTGTGTGTGTGTGTGTGTGTGTGTGTGTGGAGGGGAGGGGCTGGAGGGCAATGTGGCCCAGATCACACCCAACTACACTACACTGTAAAGTTTGTTTTTGTGACTACGTCTTGCACTGTTTTGACGCTATATTGCACTAACAATACAGACAGACAGACAGACAGACAGACAGACAGACAGACAGACAGACAGACAGACATATAAACAGTGTTGGGCAAGTTACTTTCAAAATGTAATGTTCTACATTTTACTTTGTTACTCTCATTTGAAAGTAATAAGTGACTTTACAATATTACTGTCTGTGTAGAGTAACTCATTACTTATTACACTACTTTTGCATTACTTTCACCAAAACAACAACAGCAGCAGAATGACATCGCCAACCCGGAACCATCCCGAAAAATAATAATGAAGTCAGTGTAAACAATCCAAAATTATTATTTATAGTTATTCTTTTCCTTTGTTATTGTCATTTGTAGTGGTTATTTGCATACAAACAGACAGTTTGATTAGGAAATGATTGTATCTTTAATTCTTTATTTAAATATGTGGTTTGATTTTTTTTTTTTTTTTAGTCAATTTGTAACTTGAGTTACTTGACAAAGTAACTGGTATAATATTACTGAAATCCTATAAGTATAATAAGTTATATTATCTTATATCTTACTTACTACTAACCCTAACCCCAACACTGCATATAAACACCTCAAATTGCTCAAAATGGCTTCTGTGGTAGGTCGTGCTACAATAGTGCCTTGATGACACGCACACATGCACGCACGAGCGCACGCATGCACACACACGCACACACACACACACACACACACACACACACACACACACACACACACACACACACACACACACACACACACACACACACACACGCGCATGCACACACACACACACAGACTCACAAGGTGGAAACAATACCAGTCCCGCTGTTGTGGCTGGTAAAAATAAACTTCTTAGACAGAAGAACTGTGCTATGCAATCGCTATGGCCTCATCTCAAATCATATTTATGAATGAAATACCAGAGAAAAAGGCTCTGAGGGTTTGTGAAGTTAAAACTACTGGTGAAATATTGTTTGTGATGTTGAAATGAAGCCATGCTGGAAGCCTTGGGCGCAAACACACTGGATCTGAAAGCTTAAATTCGTGCCGTGCGTAAATTGAGCTGGAGCAGGAGCCTGGCCACTGGCCGGTCACACCAGAAGCGTTCTGTTTCGCTGCGCGTCAGTCACAACTTGTACTGACTTCCTGCTGGCTGTACACAAGTGCTCGCGGCTGGCGCAAAAACATAGACCAGACGGTGCAGGCCACAAGCGTCCGAGTCGCGACCGGTCTAATCTGTTGACAAGGTGCCGAAATGAAAATGCCTGCACTTACTGACGCTTCGCATCGCTTCCGTGTCACTTCCGTTTGCAGTGTGTCTGCGCCATAACACTAGAGCAGCCGATCTGCAGGCTCATCTCATCCTTTTACATCCAGTGAAAATGTGTCTGGCCTATGGTGCATCTCCTATGATCTCTGTGTCTCCATCAGTTAGCCTAGCCCAGCTCCTCCATTGTGGCTGCTGACCTTCTCCTCTCCTCGGCTGGAGTGGCTATTGATTGGATCTTGGCACCCAGTGCACAAACACAGAGATAAGGAGAGAGGGAGGGAGGCAGCCAGGCAGAGAGCTG
>NC_139632.1:14033536-14043536 GCF_964638095.1 Poromitra crassiceps
TCTCTCTTCTGTCTAACACTGAGGAACACTGTGACTCCTCTGTCTTCTCTCTTCTGTCTAACACTGAGGAACACTGTGACTCCTCTGTCTTCTCTCTTCTGTCTAACACTGAGGAACACTGTGACTCCTCTGTCTTCTCCCCTGTGTCTAACACTGAGGAACACTGTGACTCCTCTGTCTTCTCCCCTGTGTCTAACACTGAGGAACACTGTGACTCCTCTGTCTTCACCCTTCTGTCTAACACTGAGGAACACTGTGACTCCTCTGTCTTCTCCCCTGTGTCTAACACTGAGGAACACTGTGACTCCTCTGTCTTCTCCCCTGTGTCTAACACTGAGGAACACTGTGACTCCTCTGTCTTCTCTCTTCTGTCTAACACTGAGGAACACTGTGGCTCCTCTGTCTTCTCTCTTCTGTCTAACACTGAGGAACACTGTGGCTCCTCTGTCTTCTCTCTTCTGTCTAACACTGAGGGACAGTGTGACTCCTCTGTCTTCTCTCTTCTGTCTAACACTGAGGAACACTGTGACTCCTCTGTCTTCTCTCTTCTGTCTAACACTGAGGAACACTGTGACTCCTCTGTCTCTCTTCTGTCTAACACTGAGGAACACTGTGACTCCTCTGTCTTCTCTCTTCTGTCTAACACTGAGGAACACTGTGACTCCTCTGTCTTCTCTCTTCTGTCTAACACTGAGGAACACTGTGACTCCTCTGTCTTCTCCCCTGTGTCTAACAATGAGGGACACTGTGACTCCTCTGTCTTCTCTCTTCTGTCTAACACTGAGGAACACTGTGACTCCTCTGTCTTCTCCCCTGTGTCTAACACTGAGGAACACTGTGACTCCTCTGTCTTCTCCCATGTGTCTAACACTGAGGAACACTGTGACTCCTCTGTCTTCTCTCTTCTGTCTAACACTGAGGAACACTGTGACTCCACTGTCTTCTCTCTTCTGTCTAACACTGAGGAACACTGTGGCTCCTCTGTCTTCTCTCTTCTGTCTAACACTGAGGAACACTGTGGCTCCTCTGTCTTCTCTCTTCTGTCTAACACTGAGGAACACTGTGACTCCTCTGTCTTCTCTCTTCTGTCTAACACTGAGGAACACTGTGACTCCTCTGTCTTCTCACCTGTGTCTAACACTGAGGAACACTGTGACTCCTCTGTCTTCTCTCTTCTGTCTAACACTGAGGAACACTGTGGCTCCTCTGTCTTCTCTCTTCTGTCTAACACTGAGGAACACTGTGACTCCTCTGTCTTCTCTCTTCTGTCTAACACTGAGGAACACTGTGACTCCTCTGTCTTCTCTCTTCTGTCTAACACTGAGGAACACTGTGACTCCTCTGTCTTCTCCCCTGTGTCTAACACTGAGGAACACTGTGACTCCTCTGTCTTCTCCCCTGTGTCTAACACTGAGGAACACTGTGACTCCTCTGTCTTCTCTCTTCTGTCTAACACTGAGGAACACTGTGACTCCTCTGTCTTCTCACCTGTGTCTAACACTGAGGAACACTGTGGCTGGAAACTCCAGCAAAAGTTAAATGTGCTGCACAGGCACAACTGTACAGCTTGGTATTTACACTATGTTGTTGTACGCAACCCAGTAGATATACAAGGGGAGAGGCAGGTAGTAGTGCTGGCAGGGCACATTCATCCTCAGCCTGTAGACGTTCAAACAATAGCTCCTTTATTCTCGATTGCGACGTCTTAGCCGTGCTGACTTGGACCTATTTGTTTGTCTCTGCTGTCAACAGATCGTATATTGGTAAGAATTAGCGAGGTTGTAATTCAAATAGGTGGGGATCATTGCTGAGAAATTAACTGACTGCCCTTCCAGCAGCATGTCCTATCTACAGTATATATCTATCTACAGTATATATCTATCTACAGTATATATCTATCTACAGTATATTGTGGTATTGTGGTGCGAGTGGAAAATGATTGATTGATTGTTCATTGATTGATTGTTGATCATTATTGACTGTGTTCATTGTTGGGCCTTTCCCCTCTGAGACCTGCTGATATTCTAGGAACATCATTGAGATGAGTCAGCTAATTCTCTGCTTTCCTCTGGATTTCTCACCACGCATGAGAAGAATGACGACGTATACATTTTCATTCTACTCTTCAACCTTTAAGTAACACAGAAGAACCTGGTTGTAAAGTGGGAGCAGAATTAGAGCACTCATACTGTCATGTTGTTATTGTAATATGTCACAAGATCTTTTATTCATGGGAGGCATGACTCAGAGATTTCTTTTTTTTTTTACCCATATCCTCATCATCATCAGGCGTCATATTCTCGAAATATCAGAGTCCCTTTGGTGTTTTATGGTCATGTGCTCCTTATCAATACCTGTACTTTCATGGTGCCCCTCTTGCAGCAAGCGTTCCTTGACAAATGTTGGAGGAAAGAAGAAAAAGTGGTAATCTCTCAAGCATTTCTAATGAGTTTTTCTCCTACAATTATTTGATAAGAGCAGACAGGACTGGAGGCAGTGTGTATGATCCACTAGCTCCTACTGCCGAGGTGAGAGCTGCACTGATTACACACACACACACACACACACACACACACACACACACACACCCACACACACACACACACACACACACAGGCATTTCCAAGAACACACACACACACACACACATACGCACACACACACACACACACACACACACACACACACACACATACGCACAGACGTCAGACACCCACCTACAGGCTTACAGTTCCCTCATGGGTGCACCAGTCCTAATAATAACATGAGAGGCTGAAGTTATGACCGGCAGGCACACCTAAGTTATCAATCTGGGTCTCCGGAACACACACACACGCACACACGCACACATGCACGCACGCACACACACACACACACAGGCCCCTGCTCCACCACCTCCACAACCCTTCCACCCCTCATCCCCACCTCCACTCGACCCCTCCGCTCACAGCCATAACCACAAACCTGTCCCAACTGCCCGACTGAAAACTGAAGTCAATGAAGAAGTAGCTCTGGCAGTAGCCTGCAGCCGTAGATACATATCTACGTCTGGTGCACAACTCTTGAAAAGTGGTTGACGACCGCCCCCTAAGACCAAAACAAAATGCGTGAGAGACATATGAATTGACCAACCAAGGACGGTGTGATGCAACTCGTGGGGCGGGACATTTTGAACGAGGCACCAATGCACTCAGAGAGCCGGATTTCCCTAAACAGCTCAGACAATAAGATTTTACTGTAGAATTCCTACGGCAAAACCCAGAAATGCTGACTTGTGAATCAGACCCTCCGTCGCTCGTGCCGATGTAAGACTTTGGGTCTGACCACGTGAGACAATGCAGAAGTGCCTTAAAGGTGTATTCTTTCTAATGGACAGCAGGGGGCGACTCCACTGGCTGCAAAAAGCTCCTTGTGTGTGTGTGTGTGTGTGTGTGCCCCCTGATGACATCACTGATGACATCATCAGTCTTATGACATCACTGATGCCTTCTTGTGTGTGTGTGTGTGTGTGTGTGTGTGTGTGTGTGTGTGTGTGTGTGTGTGTGTGTGTGTGTGTGTGTGTGTTGACAAATTTATATATAATATATAGATAGATACCTGACGATAAATCAGACTATGGTTTGGGGCATGATTGACAGGTCGCCTGTCCAGTGATCGTGCAGCTTGCCAATCACAAACCTACAGGAGGTGGTGCTGTGGCTCTGTGAGAAACCCGGGATCTCGCGCTCGCTGTTTCTGGCTTCAAAGAAACAAGATGGCGACGGTCAAAATGCCAAACTCAAAAGGCTTCAAAACGGGACTCCACAAACCAATGGGTGATGTCACGGTGGGCGCGTCCATATGTTTATACAGTCCATGATTCTTTCCCACTTCCCCACTCACCACACTGAGGCCCAGCTGCTCCCTCTGCAGGTAGGGCAGGTTCCTGCGGTCCAGGCCGCCCAGGTAGTGCTGCAGCCTGGAGTAGGTGTAGGGGTAGCAGTAGGCGAACTGGTAGACGTCGTCCTCCCGGTCGAAGCAGAAGGCGAAGGACATGACGTAGTTGCGGCGGTGGTCGGGGCAGCGGTAGTAGTACACGTTCTTGGCTGGAAGCCTCTGCCTGCAACGGCGAAGGGTAGGAACAAGAAAGAATAGAGAGGGAATGAATGAAGAGAGGATTTTGCAAGACATGCGGGGAAAAGGTGTACGATAAAGTGTATAGACTGACAGAAGTTATACGTGTTTTGTCTTCTCCGTGAGACGTTCTTAACTTGAGGAGTGAGAGTAATAATGATAATAATAATAAATGAAAATATAGCCGCAAGCGGCGATGCGGGGTCCAAGCTTCCGGTGACTTGGGGGGTATATGTCAGATAGTGCACATTTATTCAGACTTGGTATATGCACAAGTAAACAAAGTTTGGTTGAGATCCGGTGACCTGACGGTTTCCAAGCAGTACTAGTAGTAGTAGTAGTAGCAGTAGTAGTAATAGTGTTGGTAGTAGTGGGAGTGGTAGCAGTAGTAGCAGCAGAAGTACTAAGAATAGTAAATGGTAAATGGTAAATGGACTGCATTTATATAGCGCTTTTATCCAAAGCGCTTTACAATGTGCCTACATTCACCCATTCACACACCGAAGGCGGCCAGCTGCCACGCAGGGTGCTGGCACAGCCATCGGGAGCAATTTGGGATTCAGTGTCTTGCCCAAGGACACTTCGACGTGCGGACTGGAGGAGCCGGGGAACGAACCACCAACCTTCTAATTAGTGGACAACCCACTCTACCTCCTGAGCCACAGCCGCCACTAGTAGCCAATAGTAGTAGTAGTAGTAGCAGCAGCAGCAGTAGTAGTGGTGGTTGGCTGTTATAGCGCCACCATCTGGTAGATTGGTGTAATTTTTTCCTCTGAGTAGTGGGTGATGTCTTGAAACTTGAAGTAGTACTTGGATAGAAAGCAGTTTTTGTGTACAATATCCCTTTAAGTATCTGGACAGAAAGTGGTATTTGGGTAGAACATACTGTCAATACGACAAGTACTTCTCTGGCTCTGCAGATACATATAATATGGTCTACAAAGTTAAATACAACAGTCTGGATAGTTCACTTGGTAAAGCACATGACTTATGCTAACTAAAGACCATTGCTGCTCAAAGTTCAAACCCCACGTGGGATGAAAAACTTTCAACTTCAGACAGGTAAGTCAGTAACAGTAATTAAAACCCCACATGCTGCCCCCTTATTTTGCGGTGTTTCATGAACTTTTTCAATATCTTGGAAATGTTAGCTGGAGATTGCGTGGCTGTGTTCAAGAACGTGTTTTGCAACAGGAGAGGTTAGTTCTTGTCTCATGATGGAGCTTTTGTGTTCTGAAATCAGAATTTTCAGTTGTCATTGTGTCTTTCCCACACACACATCAAACCATAGGGCGTAGTGGCGTCCACTACAGAAGGTTGATGGGGTTTATCCCTGAAATTGCTTTTGGTGACTATAGCCAGCACCCTGCATGGCAGCTTGTCATGCAGTCCATTTACCATTAAGGACATTTTTGTATTACACACATAATGCACCACTTTACATTAAAAGTATGCCCTGAATGGAGGTGTTTGAACTAATTGGTGTGGGTTGTGCTGTTACAATGAGCACATGAGTGACAAGGATAATTCAGATTGAATTCTCTTTTTGGACCTTTCACATGTGAAGACACAATAATGTATTGGAATGTTTTTCCTCTCTCATCTGAAAGAAGGCTCCCAGCAAACACAATTACATCATGATGATGTTCTGATATCATCTTTCAGTGACGTCCAGGACTAGGCCAAATCACAGCCGATTTGAGGATCATTTAGACATCTACACAGGAATGTCAAGATGACGTCGAAATATGACATTACCATGAATAGGCATATTCAGTTATTCTGCTATGTACACAGTGTGTATTCAGCAGCGTTATACATAATTATATCCAGATTAACCTTTATTCTACATTTTCAAAAAATAAAACAGTTACCTGGCCGTGGTTTGAACCCAGGACCTCCAGCTTTGGGGTCTGCTACTTTACCCCTACACCATCCTTCCACAGCAATGACGAGGCACGGATGTAACCTTATTATGGCATAAACTTGTTTTTATTCAAACGTGGGTGTCAAGTCTTTGTGGATCGGGCATTACTGTGTGACATCTAAACCAACTGTGTATTATGTTACAGCAGATGCAGAACCCCAAAACACATTAACCCCACCCAAAATGCTACATTCCAACTTCCAGTAGTAGTAGTAGTAGTAGTAGTAGTAGTAGTAGTAATAGTAGCAGAAGTAGTAATAGTAGTAGTAGTAGTGTTGGTAGTAGTGGGAGTGGTAGCAGTAGTAGCAGCAGTAGTTGTAATTGACCGGTTAATGAGTTGTGGGCAATTTAGTGTTGGCGTGTGTTTCATTAAAAGTTTCGAGATTTATCATGTCAAAACGGTTTCACGTATCCAAAACCCTTTAATAACCTTAGGTCGGGGTAGTCCATAGATGACCCAGAAAAAGTTTTGTGTGATTTGGCCAAACGGTCTAGGAGGAGCTCGCAAAAGTAGGTTTTTGATAAAATTCAAAATGGCGGAAAATCAACCACACAGAAATGGGCGTGGCCTAGTGGGTTAGATACATGATGCTCCAGGGAAACCAGTATATGTGGAATTTTGATTCTACAGCTCGCAGTTCAGAAGTTATGGACCGACAAACGTTAAATTGGCTGTTATAGCGCCACCGTCTGGTGGATTGGTGTAATTTTTTTACTCTGAGTAGTGGGTGATGTCGTGAACCTGTGTGGAAAGTTTGGGTGATGGGGGGTGTATGGTTTCTGAGATCCACACACTTTTAGGGTAGGAAAAGAACAAAAGCAAATATACAAAAGTTTAGACATTTATCATTTCAAAACGGTTTCACGTATCCAAAATCCTTTAATAACTTTAGGTCGGGGTAGTCCATAGAAGTCCCAGAAAAATCCCCTTGTGATTTGGCCAAACGGTCTAGGAGGAGTTCGCAAAAGTAGGTTTTTGATAAAATTCAAAATGGCGGAAAATCTAGGCACACGCAAATGGGCGGGGCCTATATGGATAGATGCGTATTGATCCAAGGAATCCCTGAGAAGTGAAATTTTGAGTATAGGACACACGGTTCAGAAGATATGGACCATAACGCGAAATGGTCTGTTATAGCGCCACCATCTGGCCGATATGGGTAATTTTTTGTTTCTGAGTAGTGAGGCACATTTACAATCTATGTGCCCAGTCTGGCTACGCTGAGCATTACAGTTTCTGCTGTACATACAGTTTTACCGGAGAAGAAGAAAAAAAAAAAAAATCGGAACAGATACAATAGGGATCCACGCACTTCGTGCTTGGACCCCTAAAAATAGATGTGAAAATGCTTGGGAATTAAAAAAGAAGAGCTAAATATGCATCCGAGTTGAAAAATGGACTGATAAATGATTTGATAAACGCAAAGACAGTTTGATTAAAGTAGAGGTGATTTGATCAAAACAGAGCCTTTTTCATCATTCAGCAGCACATTCTATCATTCATCATTTGTGATACAAAATTGCCATTTATTGTTTAAGACGAGCTCTAGAAGAGTGGATGTAACAAAAATGAACTGATACATTGTAAGTGTAAAAGTGATGAAAATTAATGTGGAGTGAAAAACGGTGCGATGAATATGCATATACAGAAGAGTGCTAAATATGCATGCGAGTTGGAAAATTGAGTGATAAATGATTTGATAAATTCAAAGATAATTAAATTACTGGTGATCTCAAATTGTCCTTTCATTCATCACTCCCGCTCAAAGTTGGCCATGACATGCGCAGCCTCAAGGACAACATTTTTATCATGCACGCCGGTGTAATGTGTGTGTGTATGTACAGTGTGTGTGTGTGTGTGTGTGTGTGTGTGTGTGTGCGTGTGTGTGTGTGTGTGTGTGCGTGCTCGTACGTGTGTGTGTGTATTGATCAAGTGTTTTCAGTTTTTCTCCCATTTTCTCCCCATAGAGACACTGCATGAAATAGGCCACGCCCATCACGGGGGAAAGCGCTCCATTCACTCCCATACACCAGCGTCATTTTCCTTGAATTAAACATAGCTAAAAGCTGTTGTGTGGTGGGGTTTTTTGTACTCCCGAGCAAAACAAGGAAGCCATTGAGAATTGGCGAAAAGAAAAATGTGGTTCTAGCTGTCAAGGAAGTAAGTTGGAGTGTTCAACTTCCGTATATAAGATCTTTGTGTGCAACACACGACCATGCACGCGTCACGCGAAGAGCAGTGCTCCTAGCGCATCCTTACCATAGAGAATGAATTGCAGAAAGACGCTGGCTGCTCAAACACACATTCCCCTTACATGTTCCCATTTCCCCCCTTTCTTCCTAGTACCTCCACGCACCCCTAGGGGTACGCGTACACCAAGTTGGGAACCACTGATGTATTGTATACTACATGACAATGACACTGTACCTAGCAAAATACTGCAGAAGGGTGTGTTTGTGTGCTATGTGTTGTATATTGTGTTGTACTGTATGTTGTTGTGTACTGTGCCAAGGCATGGGTGAAGCTGTCTGATCCACAGAGCTCACAGACGATGGATGGAGAACGGGACAGTACTGCTGCCATCCACAGAGCTTCTCTGCTTGCTCAACATGTTTTCTTACATTTCACACTCAGTCTCTGTCTGTCTTCCTCCCCCTCTTTCTCTCTCTTCTTCCTTCTATATACAGTACTGTCTATATATATATATATACATATACAGTCTCCCTATGGAGAGAGATGGGGGAGGCCTGTGGCTATATACTGTACTGGTCCTTATTGAGAGAGATGGGGGGGATGTGGAACACAAGTAAGTGACTGCATTTGCTCTCCGTCTTTTTCCTGTCTTTCTCCAAACCTCTGTTGTCCCGTCCCGTCACGCTGTGACTCGGCCTTGACGTGAAGTTTAGAAGAAGCAGCATGACCAAGCATGAGGAACAACACTGCTGCCAAGGAGGCCTGTTTTTTTCTACTGTTTTCATCCCAAATTGTACTTGGCTGCTGTCCCGGGCGTTGCTCCACGGCCTCTGCCGATCTGGGGAGAGCTGTAGACTAGCACATGCTTCCTATGATACATCTGCAGTCACCAGCCGCCTTTTCCTCACCTGACAGCGAGGCGTTTCACTGGCAGGACATAGCGCGAGGGTAGGATCACATGATGCTATTCCCCCCAGTTCCCCTCCGCCCGAACAGGCGCCCCGACCGACCAGAGGAGGCACTAGTGCAGCGACCAGGACCCATACCCCTAATCCTGCTTCGCACTCGCAGACACGGCCAATTGTGCCTGTATGGACGCCCGACCAAGCCGGAGGTAACACGGGGGCTCGAACCTGCGACCCTCGTGTTGGTATAGGCAGGGAATCTACCCGCGCTGCACTACCCGGATGCCCACTCTGGCAACGACTCTGAGAGAGGAGGATACAAGAGGAAGGAGATGAGGAGGAAGACGAGTGATTGGTTGGTTTGGGGGGGGGGGGGGGGGGGGGGAGTTGGGAGGAAGGTGGAATAAGGAGATAAGGGGAAGATGAGAGAGCAGAGTGATGGCAGATCGGGGCCTGATACGGAGATATTGGATGGGAGGATGCCGGCTAGCAGTGTAGCAGGGCTGTGTGATGCCGGGGCTGGCTAGCGAGCTATCGCGTCTCTGCTAACAATCAGATGGAGATGCTATCGGGGGCCTGTGATAGGAACAGGGCCTGATAATCAACAAACAGGACAGACTGCGAGCGCACTCACTCTGATAGAGCGCACACTCGCTCAGTCTGAAGCCCTTCTCTGAATCCCGGCTGAATGGGGAGGACAGGAAGGAGACACATGACACGTTTATGTGTTTGCTCAGACAGCTAATACATCAGGTGAGGCTACAGACTTGCATAGAAATGCGCCGGGAACACTTGCACACATTCTCAAACGCCTGGACGAGTCCCCGCAGGGACAAAGTAAAACAACAAAAAGCCGAATTA
>NC_139632.1:14046036-14051036 GCF_964638095.1 Poromitra crassiceps
TCCATCTATCTTTTTTTGGATGCAAATCAAGATGCAAGGATGCGTTCGTGTGACACTCTGTTACTAGGCAACCTGTGCCTGCTTTGTCATTTGGTGGGCCTGCCATTATAGTATTCGATGGTACAGTGTATTCGAGTGTTACGACTCTGTGAGACTGTGTGCGATCGATTGAGACTAAATGTAAGTGGGACTGGTGGTCCCGAGGGCCCCCCCCCCCCTGCCAGGTTAGGAAAGAGCAGATTGTAAGCTTTCAAATGATGTGTCATACATTGACATCTGGAAAGAAGGGAAGAAGATTATGCTTATTTGAATGTTCGTACTCCTAAAAGCAACATGCAGAGAAAATTGCCCTGAAAGTTCGTGAATAAGCTTGGTTTGCCCTGAACAAGCTTAATTTGCTAACAAATTATACGTATTTAGTCTTCCTAAAACTGTTGTTTGTTACATTGAGTGCATTTTTCAACATCCAAACTTGCGTAATATGAAGAAGAAGAAATAATCTTCATTTGTACGATGTCACGGTTGCCTACTTGTTTCACCAGACTGTCACAATTCAAACGAGTGGAGTAGAGAGAGGATCAGACGTACAGTAGCTCTGATCACTCAGTGCTGGTGACAGCCTTCGTGTAACCTTCATTAGTGTAAACCACTTTCCTTTTCCATTTGCAGAGGTTAATGGTAACTTTCTGCAGTAGCGTGAGGCTGGGCATAAAGCAGAGCAGATGAACGTTATGACTGGGGCTGATGAAATAGCCCGGGATTAATGCCGCTGGTTGGATCTCCTGGCTAGCTGCAGCAAGGTTTTACAGGAACCAATAACACGTCTGAATTATGGTCCTCCCCGTAACGAGAGAGCTGAGTGCCGTATGCCTGTGGAGACAACAGGCCGTTAGCAGCCTTCTCCGGCCGCAAACAGCCCTCTGATGAGGCTGAAACACCACAGAATCTCACCTGCTGGTAGCATCCAAACACCCAGGAGCTGTTCTTCCATCAGATGGCCTTTTACACCGCATCCTGCTCAGAGGCATTGTGAGAAGGCGCTACATCTCCAGTCTCCAGTGTTTGCTCTAATAGTCACATAGGTCTATTTGATTACGTTTTTTTTATTGTTCTGTTAACATAATCTGGCAGTTACATTCATTGCAGTATACAGTCAAGACTGCAATTACAAAGTTGAATCAAACAGTCTATTTGATTAAGTATCCCCCTTTTCCTGGCATTCTTCTCTGAAGTGATGATGCTATGCTAACAGGAATATAGCCTCTGAAGTGATCATGCTAAGGTAACAGGAATGTAGTCTCTGAAGTGATGATGCTATGGTAACAGGAATATAGTATCTGAAGTGATCGTGCTATGGTAACAGGAATATAGTCTCTGAAGTGATGATGCTATGCTAACAGGAATATAGTATCTGAAGTGATGATGCTATGGTAACAGGAATATAGTCTCTGAAGTGATGATGCTATGGTAACAGGAATATAGTCTCTGAAGTGATGATGCTATGCTAACAGGAATATAGTATCTGAAGTGATGATGCTATGGTAACAGGAATATAGTATCTGAAGTGATCATGCTATGCTAACAGGAATATAGTATCTGAAGTGATGATGCTATGGTAACAGGAATATAGTCTCTGAAGTGATGATGCTATGGTAACAGGAATATAGTCTCTGAAGTGATGATGCTATGGTAACAGGAATATAGTCTCTGAAGTGATGATGCTATGCTAACAGGAATATAGTCTCTGAAGTGATGATGCTATGGAAACAGGAATATAGTCTCTGAAGTGATGATGCTATGCAAACAGGAATATAGTCTCTGAAGTGATCATGCTAACAGGAATATAGTATCTGAAGTGATCGTGCTATGGTAACAGGAATATAGTATCTGAAGTGATGATGCTATGGTAACAGGAATATAGTCTCTGAAGTGATGATGCTATGGTAACAGGAATATAGTCTCCGAAGTGATGATGCTATGGTAACAACAGGAATATAGTCTCTGAAGTGATGATGATATGGTAACAGGAATATAGTATCTGAAGTGATCGTGCTATGGTAACAGGAATATAGTATCTGAAGTGATGATGCTAACAGGAATATAGTATCTGAAGTGATCATGCTATGCTAACAGGAATATAGTATCTGAAGTGATGATGCTATGGTAACAGGAATATAGTCTCTGAAGTGATGATGCTATGGTAACAGGAATATAGTCTCCGAAGTGATGATGCTATGCTAACAGGAATATAGTCTCTGAAGTGATGATGCTAACAGGAATATAGTATCTGAAGTGATCATGCTATGCTAACAGGAATATAGTATCTGAAGTGATGATGCTATGGTAACAGGAATATAGTCTCTGAAGTGATGATGCTATGGTAACAGGAATATAGTCTCCGAAGTGATGATGCTATGCTAACAGGAATATAGTCTCTGAAGTGATGATGCTATGCTAACAGGAATATAGTCTCTGAAGTGATGATGCTATGGTAACAGGAATATAGTCTCTGAAGTGATGATGCTATGCTAACAGGAATATAGTCTCTGAAGTGATCATGCTAAGGTAACAGGAATATAGTCTCCGAAGTGATGATGCTATGGTAACAGGAATATAGTATCTGAAGTAATGATGCTATGGTAACAGGAATATAGTCTCTGAAGTGATGATGCTATGGTAACAGGAATATAGTATCTGAAGTGATGATGCTATGCTAACAGGAATATAGTATCTGAAGTGATCGTGCTATGGTAACAGGAATATAGTATCTGAAGTGATGATGCTATGGTAACAGGAATATAGTATCTGAAGTGATGATGCTATGGTAACAGGAATATAGTCTCTGAAGTGATGATGCTATGGTAACAGGAATATAGTATCTGAAGTGATGATGCTATGCTAACAGGAATATAGTATCTGAAGTGATGATGCTATGGTAACAGGAATATAGTCTCTGAAGTGATGATGCTATGGTAACAGGAATATAGTATCTGAAGTGATGATGCTATGCTAACAGGAATATAGTATCTGAAGTGATCGTGCTATGGTAACAGGAATATAGTATCTGAAGTGATGATGCTAACAGGAATATAGTATCTGAAGTGATGATGCTATGGTAACAGGAATATAGTCTCTGAAGTGATGATGCTATGGTAACAGGAATATAGTCTCCGAAGTGATGATGCTATGCTAACAGGAATATAGTCTCTGAAGTGATGATGCTATGCTAACAGGAATATAGTCTCTGAAGTGATGATGCTATGGTAACAGGAATATAGTCTCTGAAGTGATGATGCTATGCTAACAGGAATATAGTCTCTGAAGTGATCATGCTAAGGTAACAGGAATATAGTGCGAGCTCTGTGACTCATCCACTTTCTACTTTGCTGTTGCACTCATTGCAAGTCGCACCTAAATGCCTGAAATGTAAATGTGTTTCTGCCTGTGTTTAGTGGCCAGCGCCTGTCATAATAAGCCATAATAAGCACAGCTTTAAATCTGATGCCTATGCAGGAGATGCACGCCACTCATATATTCACGTGGAATGCTTTTATCGCCCCTGAGGTGGCATTTACAGAGGCAGCTCTAACTCATGCACTGTGAGATAGGCTATGTGACGACATGCAACACGCTTAAGGATGCACAAGGAAGTGATGTGGATGCAAAAGTCTTATCATACCCCCCCGCCCCCTCGATATTTTTATTTTTATTTTTTTAATTAAGTTTCCAATGCAGTTGAGACTTTTTGTCATCTTGATTCTTAGGGCTTATTTGTTTCTTGAGAAGATATGTTTTTATTAAAAAGATAGGGTGTTGATCTCACCTGCACAATCTGTTTTTCTGTCTTATCACATTTTTGTATATTATGTGCAGATGAATAAACTCTGAACAAATCTGAACATCAAGTCCTCCGGTTCTAGTGAGTCATTTCACTAAAAGGGAAACATGACTAGTACTGACAGTACTGAGGAGTGACAGTGCCGTGATTGGCCAGTAGAGGGCCACACCTCTTAGTGAGTGGTGACCTGTTGAGAGAGGTAAGAGAGAATTCAGAGAGCTGTGCATGGTGAAAGTCACCTCAGAAACCACAGTGTTCAGTGAAATGTGACTCCCTTCTTTTCAATAAACACACTGTAGAAACAGAGTAGGGCTTCTGGGGGTGGGGCACGTGCTGAATAATGCAGCGAGTGACACAACATTGTTGTGGAAAGCATACAGTGAATGAATGGAAATGACAAACAGGGGAGTCTGGGTAGTGTAGTGTAGAGGTAAAAACCCTCGCCTACCACCCGCGGAGAACCAGGTTCAATTCCCGGCAGCGGTACTTCCGGCTTGGTCAGACGTTCCTACAGACACAATTGGGCTGTGTCTGCGGGTGGGAAGCCGGTGCCTCCTCTGTTCAGGGGGGAGGGGGGGAACTGTGGGGGAATAGCGTGTACTCACCTTGTGCTACCTCCGAAACGCCTCGCTGTCAGGTGAAAAGAAGGGGCTGGCGACTGCACATGTCTCGGAGGAAGCATGTGCTGGTCTACGGTTCTCCCCAGATGAGAAGAGGGGATGGAGCAGTGGAAATGGCAAAGTACGATTGGGGAGAAAATGTATTATTTGTTTGCACATTAAAAAAAAAAGTCAAAGATGACAAACCACGCCCGACTAGAAGATTAAAAGTCCTTCTCAAGGACCCTAAAAAAACGGTAAGCTTTTCCGACAAGTGTGGACGAGTGTCAGAGGGGTGTCTCTGCTTGTCTAGGCAGCAGCTAGCTCCTCTCCCCTGCGTCTTGTGGGGCAGCAGGGCAATTAGCAGAGAGCAGATGATCACTGTGCCCTCGCCCGCCGTCCTGGCGCCACTGCTGCCCTATGGGGCAACAGTGCAGGTGCCCATTAGTGTGGAATAATGGGGGGTAAGAACAACATACACACACGCAAGTGGCAAACCAATCACCTACACACACACACACACACACACACACACACACACACACACACACACACACACACAC
>NC_139632.1:14061036-14083536 GCF_964638095.1 Poromitra crassiceps
TCTGCACGACCACACACCACCCCAGGCCCAGCCCGCGCTCTCTCCCCAAGCACAGCTCTTATACGTCCTGTCCAATCCCACACATCTCTCTCGTATTGCTGGATGTGGCTCAGGTGTGTTATTATATTTCATACACCAGCAGGCAAAAGTTTCACATCTTTATTCTCACTATTTTGCACATTTTAGAATAATAGTAAAGACATGCAACACTATGACATCAAATTGTAACACAAATGGAATTATGCAATGACCAAAAAGTGGTAAACAAATCAAAACCATCTTATATTTTAGATTCTTTAAAGTAGACACCCTTTGCCTTCATGAAAATGCAAAGGCTTTGGAAAGGAATTCATACATAGGTATCAACTTCACTATTTATATTTGTTCAAGAAACTCATTTCAAGCATTTAAGCATAAGCGTTGAGCTCAAAATGGTTTTAAAATCATGAGATAGATATAAATAGAAATTAATAGTACATTCAATCAGGTGTGTCCAAAGTGTTGACTGGTACTGTAAATATTATACATTTATTGTCTTTCAGACACCTGGTAGAACTGCCAGACCGGTGAAATAATTTGAGCGGCGTATAGATAAATTGTCTTGCGTATTTTGTATCTTCTGATTGGCCTTTATAGAGACCACAGATCAATCGGCCGATTACGATCCGTCTGTTCTGCCCCAGCTGTGACAGCTGTGAAGACAAAAGAGCTGAGTGAAGATGCCAGAAAAACTATAATCACCCAACATTATCACTGCATATACTGTAAAAACTTCACAAAGAAATAAGGCCATCCCCCAGAGACCTTTGCATTCCCGGTTCCACAGTTTGCAATATTAACAAGTTTTCTGCTCACGGTCCTCTTACCAATCTCAGAGGAATTGGTGATGAGAGGAAAACTGAACTCCGATGTCTTCAAAGCTTGGTAGAAGGCATTGTAAAAAAACACCATAGATGACCTCCAAAGATCCAAAGAGAAACTCAAGCTTTCCTCACTCTCATGTAGTCAAAACCTTAATCATTCTGGGAAAATGTTCCGTGGACTGATTCAATCGAATTAGAGTTCTTAGCAATGCAGATCAACTTTTAAAGCCCCTACATGGAACTTTTAACTGCTTCTGAAACAGTCTCAATTGAATACTGATGACTCTATATGACCTACATCAGCAAGAAGATTGGCTACTTCTATATATAAATGCCCATCCTCAGGTCAGGACATAGCAGGACAGCGGGAGGAGGCTCAGTGTTCTGGCCTATAGGGGCTGCTAAAATCAACACAAAAGGAAAGTTCTATGTAGCTGCTGTAACGAGAATGAAAACGTCCTACACTCGAATGCAGTGGGAGATCAATGATGCTGCGGGGCAGCAGTGCTGCCTCTGGTACTGAACACATCCTTCAGCAGGACAATGACCCACAACACACACAATGTAAAGCATCCAGGACGAGTTCAAGGGGAAACATTGGACTGTCCTGCCGAGACCTGCCATGAGTCCAGATCTCAATCCCTTTGAGAACCTATAGCAAGACAGCTGAAATCTGCAGTGGGTCAAAGAAAGTCCTTTAAGCAGTGAAGAACTGGAGCGGGTTCAAAGAGTGGGAGAAACTGACAGCAGAAAAGGGCAGTTGGTGGTGATTACAAGAAACGTTTGGAAGCTGTTATCACTTCCAAAGGCTGTGCACCCAAGTAGTGGCCATATTGTTGTCAAGAGGACATTTTCGTTTCTATTTCCTCCATGAAAACACTAAAGTTAAGTTTAAGCAAATATTTCATCTTGTATCATGGCATCCTTTAGATATCAAAGTGAGAGTGGAGAGGTGGGAGCAGAGGAGAAAAACAGAAAGAGAGGACAGATAAAAATATGTTTTTCTTTTCAAAATGCTGACCACCATTTCCTTTTCAGTGCAAAAGAGCAAGCAGCCCACACATGGATGTATTAAAAGAACTGGATAGGGGACGAGTGCCCACCTATGCATTCGGACGGAGGCTGCTCACTGGCGCATGAAGCCATCATGGGGGTTTTTTCTTCCTGGTTTTACTTCCTGACCATGCGGCCCAAGGTGAAGTGCGCATGTGTACCATGACGTATTGCATGACGTCTCCCACCCCTCCCACCCATGGATGTATTAAAAGAAGAAAATACACCCGTATACGGCTCTTAGTGGCTTCTGAAGAAAAAATTACCCCATAAAAAATTATTTCATAATTAAAAGAGTCGTTTTATACTTTGAGTGACACCCGGAAAAAATTCCCCTGGGTTTAACAGCTGCCGGGGTCTCCGTGCAAGTGGATGGGAATTTTCCTTTCTGGGCTGCATGGCGTCACGTGACTTGCAATACAGAGCTTCGCCACCATGTTCAAATGGCTTCACAGCCCAGCGCTATTCCTGGGGGCTTGGGCCCACAAAGCAACAAATGTAGCAACAAGTACTGCATCCTGTTCATCAAAGATCAAGCCATGTTATTTATGGTGCAGCATGGCCAAGTTGGAGGCTTGATACAAACATGACTTCATCACACACATCTGGAGGCACAATGGCTATAAGCATTATTACAAGGAGCTGCTCAAAGTGCAAACGGAGAGAGAAACAGAGAAAACAGACAGACAGACAGACAGACAGACAGACAGACAGACACACACACACACACACACACACACACACACACACACACACACACACACACACACACACACACACACACACACACACACACACACACACACACACACACACACACAATCTTTACCAATGCAATGCTGCTCTGAAATATAGTGTTCAGGCTAAGATCAGACTAGAGTAGAGTAGGACAGGCCAGACTAGGCTGTAGATTAGCTAGAGTCCCTGTATCCTAGATAGTTCTGGTTAACTCATTCACTGCCAATATCTGACTGGCATTTTTGGCACAGGCCAAGTATTTCCATAATGTTTGGTCATCTTTCAAGACCCACAGTAAATTCTGTACTAGGACTACAGTGATGTCCAATACCTCGAAATGAAGATCTAAGTCTCTACTTTCACCCCCAAAAAGAAAGTTAGCTTTTAGCATGTTCTGTACTCTACTTATAACCCTTTTTATACACCCCATGTTCATCAAAAAAGCCTGTCTGGGAAGAGAAAAGGGAGAAAAAAGCATTTTTGTAAAAGGGCACAATCTCAGGCATAACTCACTCTCAATTCTTTTATTTTGAACTGTATTGACATCAGACATGTAAATATTATTCGTTAGGACACAAATGACAAAAAAAAAAATATATATATATATATATATATATACACACATGAAGTGCTTTTTTTTTTACATTCAACAATACAGTTTACTCGGTGTGAGTGTGCAGACAGACAGACAGACAGACAGACAGACAGACAGACAGACAGACACACCGACAGACAGACAGACAGACAGACAGACACACACACACACACACACACACACACACACACACACACACACACACACACACACACACACACGATCCCCCTTTTAGATTTCTAACCCAACATAGGATAAGCAATAACCACGCCCTGTGGCGCTGGGATTGGCCAGGAGCAACACTGGAGGGCACGCAGCCCAGCGATTTCATAACTGAAGAGCTCTTGAGAAGGACAGCGGGCTGCTGTGAGTGCCTTCTGCCCGCTGCTGCCTAGCTGTTCCTGTGTTTATTTTTGATTTGTTCTGGTACACCCGTCTCCCTATCAACTCTGCTATTTGATCGTTCCCGTTTTCCCCTCGGCTATTCAACACGTCCTCACCGCCCTCGCAAACTGATCGATCATTTCCTCATTCCTCCGATGATCAAACACATCTCTTGATTACTTTCTCCCGTTTTCTCCTGGCTGGCACAGAGGAAGGCGACTCCAGCTCGTGCCGAGGGCGTTTCAATTGCGTTTCTCCTGTCTGCACAAGGAAGCGTTACCCGTTCTCTGCTTTTCCTCTTGCTAGATTTCAAAACAACAGCTGCGGTATGTGTTTGATCGCGTGCTGTCGGCTACCCTTTGAAGGCAGGGACCTGTGTCTGTGTGACAGGCTGGGCAAGTGTTTGCTGCAGGCGCTGCACCAATAAAAACAAAAACACGTCAAACACGTCCTTGGCGGGGAAGGCCATTGCTGATAACACGTCAAAGACGTCATTGGCGGTGAATGAGTTAATGTCTAGGGTAGACAGATTGTCTGATTTTCTCCCCCCTTTTCCTGCTCTCTCCTCTCTCACACTCTAAAGCATGCCACTCATTCTACTCTAAAGGATGGCATCCCCCACTTTCGCTGTTCTCTCCACATACTCTCTCTCATACTCCCCCTGCTCTCCCTCCCCACCTCCTCCCATTCCTGAACTCTCCCGCCAACTGTTCTAAAGCATGGCATCCATTCTATTCTAAAGCATGGTACCCATTCTCTTTCTCTTTCCCTCTTCTCCTTCCCTGCTCTCTCCTCCCCCACATCCCCCTGCTCTCCCCCTCCCTTCTCCTGCTCTCTCCCCTTTCTCCCTTCCCCTGCTCCTTCCCCTCCCCTCTCCTCCCCAACATTCCCCATTCCCTACCACTTCCTGCTCTCTCCTCTCTCACATCCCACCCTGCTCTCCCACCCCTGCACCCTCCCCACCTCCTCCCTTTCCTGATCTCTCCTCCCCCACTATTCTAAAGCATGGCACCCATTCTATCCTATATTTCCATATTTTTTTATATTTCTCTATCATTGTTTGATATTGTTTGTTATTATTACTACTGTAATTTGCTACTGTTGTGTCAGCTAGCCCTCCTTTCCCTGTTCTCTCCATATACTCTCTCATACTCCCCCTGCTCTCCCTCCCCACCTCCTCCCCTTCCCGAACCCCCCCCCCCCCACCACTATTCTAAAGCATGGCATCCATCCTATTTTAAAGCATGGCACCCATTCTCTTTCTTTACCCCTTCCCCTGCTCCTTCCCCACCTCTCCTTCTCTGTTCTCTCCTCCCCCACATTTCCCATTCTCTCCCCACCTCCTCCCTCTCCCTGCTCCCTCCTCCCCCACATCCCCCCGCTCTCCCTCCCCCCTCCCCTCTCCTGCTCTGTCCTCTTTCCCCTGCTCCTTCCCCACCTCCTATACTCCCCAACATTTCCCATTCCCTCCCCACCTCATCACTTTCCTGCTCTCTCCTCTCTCACATTCCCCCTGCTCTCCCTCCCTTCTCCTGCTCTCTCCTCCGCTCTATCCTATATTTCTATATTTTCTATATAAATTGTTCAATGTGTTATCATTACTACTGTAAGTTGCTACTGTTGTGTCAGCTAGAATTAGCTAGACATATTTTCTGTGAAGCCCTCTGGGACATGCTTGTGAATTAGGGCTATACAAATAAACTTGACTTGACTTGACTTGACTTGAAATATGTACTGAACCTCCTATACTGGCCTATTTGGGCCATGAAATCAAAGCCGTTGAAGTTTAAGCACATTAAAGCAGGGTTCAGGGAATCTCATTAGAATAAGCAAGCAGAGGTGTGGCTTATTAAAAAAAAGCACAGGGCAGCAGAGGCTGATCTGATCCTCTGTGAAGATGAGATTTCACAGAAATTGATTCCTGCCTTAATCAGATGGGTGCCTCTGAGGCATGGACAGGGTTAATGTGAATAACCCTCCACCCCCACCACCACACACACACATGCACGCGCACACACACATACACACACACACACCAAATACACTGGCTTTAAAGGTGTATTTACTCGCTTCACTCACTGAATTGAACACACACACACACACACACACACACGCACACACACACACACACAGACCAAGCACACTCACTTGCATGTGCTCGACACACACACTTCTGTTTTTTCTCTCTCTCTCTCTCTCTCTCTCACTCACTTGCTCTCTCTCTCTCTCACACACACACACACACACACACATATACACACACACACACACACACACACACATAGCGATTATCACCAACGGTACGGCTGCTTGTAGCTGCTCCCATAGGGAAACTAGCTGTACAGCTTCTCCACCCTCATTTTTCATTGTCTGCTTATGATGGCCCACGTGTGCACACTGACTTTCATTTAACCCCCCGCAACACACACACACACACACACACACACACACACACACACACACACACACACACACACACACACACACACCACACACACACACACACACACACACACACACACACACACACACACACACACACACACACACACACACACACACACACACACACACACACACACACACACACACTCCCTCTCTGTCTCTCTCTCCTCTCTCTCTGTCTCTCACACACAAACAGCTTCTCCCTGCGCTCCTGTATTTGGTTGCATAGCCTAAATGCAAGCTATAGGCGTGTCCCCAGGCTGCAGCCACACAGTGAGGCCCAGTGAGGCCCAGGCTGCGGCCACACAGTGAGGCCCAGGCTGCGGCCACACAGTGAGGCCCAGGCTGCGGCCACACAGTGAGGCCCAGGCTGCGGCCACACAGTGAGGCCCAGGCTGCGGCCACACAGTGAGGCCCAGGCTGTAGCCACACAGTGAGGCCCAGGCTGCGGCCACACAGTGAGGCCCAGGCTGCGGCCACACAGTGAGGCCCAGGCTGCAGCGAGGCCCAGGCTGCGGCCACACAGTTAGGCC
This sequence comes from Poromitra crassiceps, assembly GCF_964638095.1. NCBI lineage: Eukaryota > Metazoa > Chordata > Actinopteri > Beryciformes > Melamphaidae > Poromitra > Poromitra crassiceps. The sequence goes on from NC_139632.1 coordinate 14,067,648, forward strand.
CAGGCTGCGGCCACACAGTGAGGCCCAGGCTGCGGCCACACAGTGAGGCCCAGGCTGCGGCCACACAGTGAGGCCCAGGCTGTAGCCACACAGTGAGGCCCAGGCTGCAGCCACACAGTGAGGCCCAGGCTGCAGCCACACAGTGAGGCTAGTGCAGAGTCCTGCGCGGGTCTGATTTTCAAGACCCGGTTCCGCCCGGCCCCGCGACGTGCAGTACCGACCCCGCTCCGCGAACCCGCACATATGATCAATCAGTACTGCATCAATCACCTTGACCGCAGCTGAGTTTTGAATGTTTTGTGCAGTCCATATAGCGTCACACAATGCACAGTATGCGCATACTTGAAACGATGCGAACAAAGCAAAAACGTGCGTCAGAAACTTTTCTCCTGTTCGAGTCAGACCAGCTGCCAGACACCCCCCCTGCCAGACACACCCCCTGCCTCCATCTGAGTGCAACAGAAAAACATACTGTACATGGCTCATACATTGTCGTTGTTCCACCCGCCGCCCGTCCGCATTTAGTTAATTTTACCCGCCGCCCGACCCACCAATTTACAGAAGTGTATTTTTTACCCGCCCCCGCGTTTTTTTGCGGGTACCCGGCGGGGCCCCGCGGAACCCCGACCCGGTGCAGGACTCTGGGCTAGTGTGACTATAGTGCCGCTTGGTACGCCTCCGAATTGCGCTAGCCCGGTGTTAAACATGCGCAAGCACTAAATTAACGCTTTTGCAAAGATAGGGCCCAAGGTATTATAACATCCAGCGGTTGGGGTCAATTCAGCCGAGTCACCATACAAAAATACTTTGTGTTCAAATGACAATTCACATGAGCATTCACTCCCTTTTTTGTTTTACTTGAAGGTGAAACAAACATCACTCACAGTGCAGGATCAGCACCCATGCAGCTGGTTGGGATTCAGTGTCTTGCTCAAGGACACTTCAGAAAGACAGATGCTTGCCGGCACAGGGGTTTGAACCTCGGCCCTCCAGCTGGCGGACGGTCTCCCTCCTCACTGCACTGCTGCACCAAACATCTACTTCAGTTCACCATCCACTGGGTGTAACAACCTTTATGTAATAACAGATTTAATTTAAAGCTACAATATGCAACTGTTTGCCAGCTGGTCGGACTTATGGGAGCTTCACCGTTGAGACAAGGCCCCTCTGCTAGTTTTGAGCAGAATGTTCTTCGCCTTGTGCTTCTGTGCTGCTGTTTTCATCCCTTTCTCCTACGCTGTGGACAAAGGTCTGGCCAAGTGAGACTGTAATGCACCCATAGCAAAAGATGTCTGCTCATAAAACGTGCCGAACCTCACAGAAAAGACCATTTCTGGCAAATGACTGAGGGAGCTAACACGAGGTCATAGACAGACACAGACTGATAATATATAAGGTATTTACCGGTATTTATTTCATTTTATTATTTTATTATTTTTTTGCATTTGCCTTTATGGGACAGCAGACACTAAAGGCAGGGAGACAGAGAGAAGGGATGACATGTGGCAAAGGGCCACGGGTTGGATTCAGACCCGGGCAAGCCACGGGAAGGACTAAGCCTTAGTGGTACGCACGCTACCAGTTGGGCCACCAGAGTGCCCTGTTTATTGTTATTTTGATGTAAAAAAAAAAAAAAAAGTTGCATAATGTTTGTATCTTATACAAATTTTCGATTAAGTCCACTTCCTGAAATGATGTAACAGGAAGTAAACTGAAACGGTGTCCGATCACGAGGCCAAGGACAAGGCAATATGTGGAGTAATAAAGCTTCACTGGCAATTGCTTTGTAAAGGGAGAAACACACCAGAGCAGTGGTGCCCTCGCCAGTTGCAGGACGATCTCAGGGGAGTCACGAGATGATTTATGGAATATGATTTTCAACGTACAATTTCACTATAATCTTTTGCATCGTTGTGAAAAATGCTCCTTTCCTTGTGAAATCATGAATATTTGAAGCCCCTAGTCTTATTCCAATAATTAATCAAGCAAAAATGAAAAAGAAAAAAAAATCATGACTCAGTGTCAAAGTTCACTAGAGTATTTTGTGCCTGCAGCAAAGCGAGTCATTATACCACAAGCCCTCTCTGTGTCATGGTGAAGGGAGTGTGTTAACATGTACTGCTGCATTTGTATGCGTGTGTGTGTGCGTGTGCGTGTGTGTGTGTGCGTGTATGCGTGTGTGTGTGTGTGTGTGTGTGTGTGTGTGTGTGTGTGGAGATTGATGCCTTGCAGGGCGGTGGCGTGATTGAAACACCTCCTCACCATAAAGCTGTCGCGTGCGTGATGGAGTCGCAGGGTCGTTTTATGCATCACACCTGTCCCCCTTCCTCCCCGCGCTGACACCCAATCAAATAGGAAAATGGCCATATTTGTTTCCCTGGCCTTGAGAGGGCCACTGAGAGAGGGCGGGGGAGAGGGGAGGGGGGAGAGGAGGGGAGAGAGAGAGGAGAGAGAGAGAGAGAGAGGAGAGAGAGAGAGAGAGAGAGAGGTCAGAAGACCAGAGAAAAGGGAAATACAGAGCAGAGATGATGGATCATTTTGCTGTCAGAGATGGACAATAGAAAGAAAACATACTCTTTCTTTGTCTGTTTACCAGCTATCTTATCACATTTGCCTCTCTCTCACAGACACGCACGCACATGCGCACGTGCACACGCACACACACACACACACACAAACGCGTGCGCACACACACACACACACACACACACACACACACACACACACACGCACACACCCACACACACACACACACACACACACACACACACACACACACACACACACACACACACACACACTTTCGTCAAAACACCCACATAGCCTGCTAGGCAGTGGTACAGTAACAAAACATAAAGAATCTTCCTCTTTTATTATATAAAAAGGGAGTAAGTGGGTTCTGTCTGTTTGTCTGTCTGTCTGCGATTTTTGTCCCACATTTCTGGTCACATTGTGAGATTTGTGATGATTTTGGTTAGTAACGATGTCAGTGATGATGTCACAATGTCTATGACATCGTCAGTGATGTCACTTGAGCACTCGATGTCGTCTATGACATCATCAGTGATGTCACTCGAGCACTCGATGATGTCATCAGTAATGGTCACATCACCTATGGTCACGTCACCTATGCTGACCTCACCAGTGATGCGAAGTTGCGCTGAGTGATGTCACTCGAGCACTCCATGTTGTGATCAGCGATGGTCACTCGAGCAATTGTGATGTCATCAGTGATGCGAAGTTGCACAATTGTGCACTGCACATGCCAATACAGCAGGCGAGGCTGCGCAGCAGCCGAGCTAGCGAGCCCCAACGAGCGGGCAAACCTAGGGATCGAGCACGCGTAGCGTGCGAGAATTCTAGTAGTAAGAAAGTTTCCTACTGTATCATCCTTATGCATTTCTCAACAAATTCAATGTTACCATACGTACATCACTATTTCTATACTTTACTTCCCTCTAAACCTGCATCAACAGCCAAAGTCACTTCCTCAATATCACTCTTATCGATTTTAAGAATGCTATAAGAAATGTCTTCAACACGGTGTTGATTTTCTCGGCTGTTTGTTTGAGGAGGGAGGTTTACAGAGGGTTTACAGAGAAGATTACAATTGGATTAGTCTCTGTTTCACATGTCTGAGAATGACACATTCTAGGTGGACTATATCCCAAGGACAATACTGTGGATGAGGGATTTGGGATTTTTCCATTCAATACTGATCACTATCTACTTTTGTACAAACATGTTTGTTCATAATCACAATACATTATCATGAGTTATCATAACCTATGAGCACTGACAGTATCTTATGAGGTAATACCATTATGATGACACAACAATACCTCAAGCACAAAGGCTTAAGTCTAACAAGGCCCCCCACTTATGGCAGCATATATACTGTATATTCACCAGCAGTTCTCTGTGTTCTCTGACTCAGTGCTCCAGAGGCAGTGAGAGCGTTGACTTGACAGTTTTCTTGACTTGACAACAATCTGTTCAGGCTTGAAACATCACATTGAACAGTGGAAAGGGAAGCAAAGTGTGTACTTCTTTCCCTCCTTTGATTCTAGTGAGGGAGTGGACACCTCTGCTGGAGACATCTGGACCTTCCTTTAGTGCTGGATCTCACATCTCCATCCTCCTCACAGACCAATGCACTGTTTTAACATCTCGGTCCTATTGACTCGCTGTGTAACAGGGCTGGAATTAAGTCATTTTTAGGGCAAGGCCACTTTGGCCTTTGTATATACAAATTATAGGCCCTTTTCACAGCAACCGTTTTGAGGTGGTAAAGCAGGAAGTAAAGCAGGGCCCTGGCACTGAAACACCTAAATGGAGTGGAACCACCATTCATTGGTTACACCTGCGTTACTTCCTGGTTTACCGCCTCAAAACGGTTGCTGTGAAAAGCGTCTATGAGACATCATGGGCGTAGTAGGGCACCAAGGCCAAAACCAATGGTTATCCCTCAACAACAACAACATCACACCCAGGTGCTGAAGTAAGCGGTGCAGACATACAGACACCACTTAACCAATTTTAAAGGGATATGCCAACATTTTGGGAGTTTAGGCCATTTGTCACATTGTCGCTATCAAAACTAGAATGTACATAGTTTTATTTTCAATCTATGTGCCCTACAAAGAGCGGTACAGTCATCACCGCTACTTCGTTAGCGATACAATGGTAGTGACCGGTACAGCTGCTCAGTCGGCCAAAATACACACACATTGCAACACTCACATGTACATGTTGTGACTCGTGTACTCACCAGATGATTATTAATAATCCAAAGTTCTGTGAAACTATACTTTTCATAGTAATCGAGTGACATCACTGATGACATCACAACTGCCTGATGACATCACAGTCGGGCAATTGCGTGACATCACTTCCAGTTGCGTGACATCACTCGCCAGTGACATCACTCGCCCGAGGTGGATTCGCCCAGGTGACTCTGCCTAACCCAACCCCCTTCCAGGTGACTACATCTCAGGTGAACTTCAGGTGAACTCTCATGCGCCTACTGACAAAATCACACATAGAAGCGGTTGCACCGCTTAAAAATAGAGACTTGCTGCAGTGTGACACAGTGACAGCACGCACATAATGCAAGAGGGCTCAGACTGCAAAGTTAGTTACATGTCCAGTAAGACACAATAACCTAAATATAAATATGTAGGTTTATTTTTCAAAATAAGACATTTTCTTCCTTTGTCTGCCCTATTGGCCCTTTACAAAACCTTGTTTGACCCTCACATCAATTACTGTCATGTCATATGGTGCAATACTTTTCCTACTCACTACAAGAAACTTGAAAGTCTGCAAAAGAAAATAATACGAGCCATGTCATGGTCCGGGTTTAACGCACCCACACGCCCTCTGTTCCATCGCTATGGTCTCCTGAGGCTTGCCGGTTTTAATCTTCACCAAAATGCCTGCTTGATGTATCAAGTTTTTTATAATATGAATTTCAGACTGGCTGAGCTCATTCCAGTCTGCTGTTCCCTGCACACTCATAATGCTAGAAATAAACATCTTATCTTTGGTAAAAAAAAGAAAGCTTAAATGGACCAGCTTAAGTATTACATGCAGGGGCCCGCAGATCTGGAATGAGCTCGATGACAGTACGAAAATGTCGAAATCCATCTCCACCTTTAAGAAAACACTGAAAGAAAAACTGCTTAAATCCTACTTGTAATGAGTATCTACACTCCTCTGATAACGGAACTCTGTCATTGTATTATGTATTATGTGGTATGTATGTATGTTCTATGTGTTGTATTAAGCGTCATGTGATATGTGTGTTTTACGTACAGTGTATGTACCTTTGTCCATTGATACCTGTTAGGCCTTGTATGAGATCAGGCTCCCTCCAAAAGCTTGAAATAGCTTCCTGGGAGACCTGGCACACTCACATTGTAAACCTGATGTTAGTGATGATTATGATGATGATGATGATGATGATGATGATGTGTGTGTGTGTGTGTGTGTGTGTGTGTGTGTGTGTGTGTGTGTGTGTGTGTGTGTGTGTGTGTGTGTGTCTGTGTGTCTGTGTGTGTCTGTGTGTCTGTGTGTGTGTGTGTGTCTGTGTGTGTGTGTGTGTGTGTGTGTGTGTGTGTGTGTGTGTGTGTGTGTGTGTGTGTACCTAAGTGTAGCCCAGGTTATTTTCTGTAGCTATACAAATTACAGATGTCCCCTAAACGACTCACAATGTCGGCGGTAGAATCGGTGGATACTACAATTTACCAAGGTTCCCTAAACGCCTCACAGTGTATGCAGGTTACTGCTACTGATAGTGTTTTTGTTTATTTGCTGTTGCAGGTAGTTTTAAATGAGGAAGTCCACACCTTTATTTTAAGGGAACACCGGCCAGTTCAAAACAGGGGATGCCAAAGCGGCCTTGTGGGTAGTTAATTTTAGAAGGGGCATATACGGTCACTCTCCAGGGCTTCCACAGGCACTGGCTGTTTGGCCTTGGTATCATTCCTGCCCTGGTACAATGGAGCAAACCTGAGTGTTAAGAGGCTTTTGGGAAACCAGTCCTAAAAATAGCCCAGAAAAAGGACGTGAAAATAATGACCCTGGCAGGCTGCCGTAGTGTCTAAGTCTGGCAAGACAAACGACATCCATTCCCGCTCGGTGCGTTTAATCAGCTTGTGATAATTAACGCCACACTCCATTGGCCAAACAAATATCTTTGTCAAGGTGCTCGTTGCTGTACAAGTCCTTCCCCTGTTCTCAAAGACAAGATAACAAGCAGACTTTAATTGCCCTCATTGCTGTAGCGGTGTTATAGACTTTACCCTGTGCTGTCGGGGGGCTGGAGTCACCCTGTGTGCTTCTCTCTCGCTCCCTGCTCGCCTCCCTTCGTTCCCTCCTTCCCCGACGAGCAGCACATAAAAATATTTCACGGGCGCCGGGCCGCTGCACACAGTGTGGTGTAGTGGCGGTGGACTTTAATAAAGTGAACGACCTTGCGGGATTGCAGAGGGGATAGATTAAGTTTGCCTTTTCCCTACCGGCAGACGCAGAGCCACCTCGCCGGGGCTTCTTATCTGCGGCTCGACTTAATTACCTGCTTTAATTCTAACATTTTCTAAAATGACCCCTCACCACGATGAGACAAGCTGCTTTAATTAAACAAATGGATACCGCGCGCTTATCCGGCGGGATCAAAGCTCTCGTTTGTCACAGTAACAGTTAAGGATGCCGCTGATGATCACGTTATCTGGGCCTCAGCCCGGGTTTCACCACACACAGAGGAAGCAGCAGTCGATCCTATCTGTCTGTGTGCTGCTGCTGCTGCTGCTGCTGCAGAGATACTGGAAGATTACAAACAGTCCCATTAGATACAGCAGACATGTCCACTTAGTCACATAGTAATCTGATGAGCGTCATAATGTAGCCGTGCATTCCTTATTACACTGCTAAAAAGCTTTGGGAGCCCGGGGCGGTGGTGCACTCTCTGTTTGAGAGAGGAGATGACTAATAATAAGCCGACGCTGCCAGATGCTTTGTTTTCACATAGCCCACCTGAAACCATCTGGGAATGAGTCGCACTGGAAACCGTTTCAAAGGGCAGGCACTTCCAAAAAATACCTGGCAGGTGATTGGCTGAACCATCTGTCTATCACCGTCTATCACAGGCTGGCTTGTCGCTGGCGTCACACCTAAAGCCCGCCGGTAGCTGCCTCATAGGATGCTGATTGGTGCGTGTGAACCACTGGTGGTTCAGATTCAAACCAATAGGATTGGAGCGTGGCAAGATGTATTTGTCATGTGATCATGATGTAATAATCTGGCATGAATCCAGCTGTCTGGCCAGGTTAGAGGACTAAAGTCAGAGAAGAGAAACAAAAAGTACAAACAAATAACGAGGACAAAACAAGGAATTAAACCCATGATGATGTCATAATTGATGATAGTATCATCAGTGATGATTCCACTGATGATGTCACTCACATACATCACTGTTGAGGGTTAGTGATTTCACTTATGATGTCACTGATGATGTCACATTGAAATGTGATGTCACTGTCTAGGACTATACAGAGGAGCTCTGCCAGCTTTCTGTGTCTAATCTTTTCAATACATTTATTCAGAAGTGGGATCGTTCTTGCTATATAGACCCTTTTCACGGGGGCCATTTTGTGTCGAAAAGACAGGGTAAACACAGGTGCAAGCAAAACACTAATGAGGGTTTCCAAATTCCAATCATAGAAGTCTGAAACCCTCATTAGTATTTTGCTTGCACTTGTGTTTACCCTGCCTTTTCGACACAAAATGGCCCCCATGAGAAGGGTCTATTGTTCATATTGTCACCATAATCCCCGTCGGAGAGACCCTTGGGACGAGTGGACGGCCTGCATAACAGGACCAAGGAGGTGAAAGATCTGGAGAAGCACCAGATTGAAATGGAGGAGTGGGAGGAGAAGGAAAAGTGGATCAACCTCATGAAGATTGATACTGGGGGGAGGTGCCAGAGTGAGTGTAGACTCCCCCCCCACACACACACTTAGAGACATGTGAATGTACACTTGCACAATGCACACACAGTTACAGTATTTGTGTATGTAAAGTCCAACTACATACCCACATGTCCCATACAGTACACAGTACACCCGCACGCACCTGTCGTGAGCTGTCTCGTCTAGCCGGAGATATTTGTCAATATGAAGTCGACAGTCTGACAGAAGATAAATATCCTCTTCATTGAAAGTATTTTCTGCAAGCTTGTGAAAAGTGTTTGGTCTCAAACAAAGTGCAACTTTGCATTCTTCACCAAGGCTTCAGTCACATTAGCAGAGTTACCAAGCCGTGAATTAAAACATGACAATGCCTCATCATTCTTACTCACGCACGCACGCACGCGCGCGCGCACACGCGCACACACACACACACACACACACACACACACACACACACACAAACACACACACACGCACGCACGCACGCACACGCGCACACACACACACACACACACACACACACGGCTGAGATAGACATCCAAAGATGATATGATATGATATATTGCTTTATTGTCAGCAGGTGCTGAAATTTGTCTTGCGACCCAGCAGCCATTGTATGCAAAAACAAAGGACATGTATACACATTACACACATTAACATGACACAGTGAAAACACAAGATATTGACATACATAGAAACATACAATCGAGAGCACCGTCCACCGCTCAGCCTATCTCTGGCTTAGCTCCTGGTTGAGCCTCAGAGTCGATTGATGGACAAATGACTTTTTTAGTCTAACCTTCTTATGTGTTGGGACACTGTATCTCCTTCCTGAGGGCAATAACCTGTATTCACTGTGTAAAACATGACTAGTGTTTGAGGTGATGTTCTTTGCCAGCCTCAGCATGCTGTTGTCATACGTGGAAGTATACAGCCGCTGAAGTGGTTGTCCAACAATCTTTGAACAAATGTTTAGTTGTTGCAACATTTGTGACTTTAAGGCTACAGACAGACATCCATACCAGGTAGTACTACAGTACTGAAGAACACTCATAATAACAGAAGTGAAAAACAAAAGAAGAATCCTTCTACTGGCACCAAAAGATCTTAAGCGGCGAAGGAAATAGATTCTTTGCTTTGTTTTCTTACACACTGATTCAGTCTGATCTTTCCATGACAGAAGATGGTCTATCACTACTCCTAGGTATGTGTATGAGCCTACCTGATTTATTTGTTCACTATGAATAGTGATGGGAGATCTGCCTATCTCCGGTGGTGCACCAAAAACAATCTCTTCTGTCTTTTTTGTGTTGATGATGAGAGCGTTGTTATCACTCCATTCGACAACCTTATTTACTCTCTGTTGGTGCAGTCCAGGATCACTGGAGCTAACTAAGAGAGAAATTAGAACAGTGTCATCAGAGTACTTTAGAATGTGTTGGTCAGGTCTGTCAGTAAGACCTTCAGACAGGCATTCTTCAGTACGACAGCTGTCAGTGTAGAGGGTGAACAGCACAGCTGAGCTTACACTACCCTGCGGAGCACCAACATTAGTAGTTAGTGCAGAAGAAAGGGTTGTGTTTACTTTCACTCTCTGTACTCTGTTAGTGAGAAAGCCTGCATACCAGTGAATTAAATATGGATTCAGTTCTAGCTGGACCATCTTTGACACCAGTATATCAGACTGTATTGTGTTGAAGGCCGAAGAAAAGTCTAAGAACAACACCCGTGCATACTGCTCATTAGACTGATCTAGATGTTTTGTAACCAGGTGGACCAGTGTGGCAACCGCATCTTCCGTACCGCATCCCTTTTTATAGGCAAATTGACAGGGGTCGAATTTCTCTTCGGTTATACTAACGAGATGATGTAGCAGTATTTTTTCAAGTGATTTCATGATCACTGAAGTGAGGGCTATGGGTCTATAATCCTTATGTTCTTTGGGACATTGGATTTTTGGTAGTGGTCTGATGTGTGATGTTTTCCAAGACAGAGGGATTGTGTGTGTGTCTATGGAGGTTTGGAATATTGGTTGCCACACTGGAGCCAGCTCAGATGCAAAGTTTTTGATGAGAAAAGCACTGCACTCGTCAGGCCCATGAGCTTTCCTTGTGTTAGTACACTGAAACACTTTTCTTACATCCTCCACAGTGATGGTAATTCTGTCAGAGGGGGCAGGTGTTACAGCCTGAAGTAACTCAGTGCACCTTGAGGAGTTGTCTAATGACTCAAATCTAGCGAAGAACGTGTTTAGGTCATTGGCTAAAGCACATTCATTATCTGTCACTATAGGTTTAGTTGGGGATGACATTCCTGTCATAGATTTCATTGTATCCCATGCCTTTTTGTGATTGTTGGAATTAAATGCGTCTTCTAGACGCTGTCTATGTGCCTCTTTTGCTTGCCTCATTTTATTTTTTAGCTTTTTTTCTGTCAGTTTTAATGCTCCAAAGTCTTTATTTATGAAGGCAGTTTTCCTGTCATGTATTATTTCTCTTATATCTTTGGTCACATAGGATTTGTTATTTGGGTAGATTTTTATCTCCTTTGTGGGAACAACAAGCTGTACACAAAAATTAATATAATCATTTGTGACCATGATCTGATACGTCTCTCTTCTCTGACAAATGAGAAGCAGTTAAAGCGATACCACGGCCATCTTATTTTTTGCACAGCTCGCACGAGACGGTGCGAGACCAGGAGTTTCCCACAGAGCCACAGCTCCGCCTGCTATTGGTCCATGATCGGGGAGCGATGCCCAAAACAGTCTTTTTTATCGTCTATTTTACTCTAAACGTGTCAGTTATATAAAAATGTATTGATATCGAGAAAAATGCGTATGATTATCGTTACATCGATTTCAAACATATCGCCCACGCCCGGCACAGACCTAGAGAACACAGACCAACCAGACTGACTTTGGCGAGCTACAGACAATCGGAATGAATGGCAGCTAGAGACAAAGAAAGATGAAAAGAGAGGAGCGAGGAGGGAGAGCTGGAAGAGAAGATGAGACCAGATGAAACCATGTATCCACCTTATTTTTGAACGGACTGTGCAAGGTCCGGTCTAGAACATGACTGATTGCTGCAGCTGGCGCATTTCCTCGTCAAACTCTGACGCTGGGGAAAAAAAGTTGTTGTTGTCACAAAGAAATAACACTCGTTTGACGACTTATTTGAGGGAATGTAATAATGTTATCTATCACATCCGCTAACGGTTGTTGCTCTTTGAACAACTCGGGATATTTATCGGCGAGATGTTTGGCCAAGCTGGATGTGATTTCCTCCCTTCGCCTGCAGCTTTGAAACATCGTTTACAGACGGGCTATGTTGAGGAGAGGAGAGGAGAGGAGAGGAGAGGAGAGGAGAGGAGAGGAGAGGAGAGGAGAGGAGAGGAGAACAACACAACACAACACAACACAACACAACACAACACAACACAACACAACACAATACAGGACAGATGACTCTCCACTTGAACTTGTGGTGACCCCGGGCAGCCGACAGTCAGCCTGGTGGCAGTCAGAGCTGTGCTGTACTCAGCAGCTGAACTCTGGAGACCACTCTGTCTAAAAGCAACTCCTTACACTTCACTGCCTCGCCTCACAGGCTGGAACAGAACAAGACGACCTGCCCAAATTGTAGCCTCTCAGGCTAGTGATACACACACACACACACACACACACACACACACACACACACACACACACACACACACACACACACACACACACACACACACACACACACACACACACACACACACACACACACGAGACAGACAGACACACACTCACACTCACACTCACACTCACACAACGAGGCTGACAATCGCCACAAAACTCAATAATAATATAATAATGCAATTCATCTTGTTTCTTATGCAATACTGCAATATATTGTACCAGGCACGACAGTGTGCCTCGTATTGTTTCCACCTTGGGAGTCTGTATGTGTCATCTTGGCAAAATGTGATCATGGAAACACCTATTGAACGACCACAGAAGGCTTTCTGAGTACTTTGCCAGCTGTTTACAGATGTGATCATTGCTGTGTGTTTGAGGTGCCTCTTCAGCACCTCTTCAGTACGGCAATGCACAGTCAATAGTGGCATTCAACCACGAGGGCGGCACATGATAGTGTGGATGCGCTGTATAGCTTGTTTGCAACCACGTGACTCCGATGACGTCGATGACGTCGCTGAGGGGCAGCTCTCCCGGAGCTACTATGGAGAATGGACGAGGAAAGCGAGTCTGCAAGAGGTTGGAGGCCGCTCCACGCTGCAGCTATCGTCAGAAAGATTGCAAAACATGATCCATATACAATGAAGAGCAACTTGTCCGATTCCGCTAGTGCTTTCCTATGTAGCATGCTGCTGGAATCGCTGTATGGTGATAATATCGTTATCGAGGGCCAAGTATCCGTATCGTATCGTGAGTTACTCCGCGATTCCCACCCCTAAATTCCAATCCCAGCAGATTAATTTAAATCATAATATAATTCGTATTTTTCAGCTCAGTAAAACCACCATGTTCCTCTCACAAATTGCCCTGACAACAGTTGCTGCAGCGCTCATTGCTATCAGGCCTCCAACTATTCTAAATGTATCGAAAGTGAAACACTTTGGCTAAATGTCTAAAACGACACATGCAGATGAAATTATTAAATCCACCTAACCTAAAGTCTCACATTTCTTCACCTTTAAGACTACTTTTTGGATTTTCTTCCAGATGCCTGAGGTAGGATATGTGAGGGATAATAGCAGTCAGTGTGAATCCTAATATTTGCTCCATGCATATTCATATGTCATCAGCTTGTGGATGTTAACTACTGTAGATTACAGGTTTGTGTGTTGACATTCAATGCTCTCGCCTTTGGGATGCGCCGGAGGCTGTTCTCAAACCGCGGACATGTCAGCCGATAATTCAGGAAGTAGAATCAACATGAGTAGACCGGACGGCATTGTTCGCTAAATGACAGGATCTGTCTCCCTCTCCGCCTCCTTAATTATCTTCCTCAGGTATAATTACACGTGTGAAGGTCCAGAGGACAATCACTGTTGTGCTGTGATGTCTGCTAGCTGAAGTCACATGAGATAGGCAGGAGATACGGTGGAGACTCACATTGGCTGTTAATGAAGGTTACTGTCTGCTGTCCCAAAATCACGGGCATTAATTATGAGAATTACGCAAAAATTTGCATAAATCATTCACTGTAATTGCATTTGATTAACAGAACAATGCAAGTCCTACTGAGCTAACGTACAAAGCAGCAGCTTCATTCAAATCACTCAGCAACTGCATGAGAAAATATGAAAAAGGCTGCAATAGATCAGAGGCAAAGTGACCGCCTACTTCCTGCTTCAGCACTGCAGCAGAGATTTTCACCCGCCATTTATTTTCGCATGGACATTTCCTAAAATGCTTATAGATAGCAAGCAGTGGAGGACTCAGAGCACACAGAACTATAGACAAGACAAAAAGTCTTAGAAAGTCAGATCCATTTTATTGTAGGATCGGCACATAGAAATCCTACAATGTGGCAGTGTCTTTGTAGAGTTCTCAATCAAGCTGGAGAGCTTAATTAGGCACACCTGGAGGAGCCTCACATGGGGCAGGTAATCAGCACAGCTAGCTCATGTTAGACAAATCATATCAATCAATCAATCAATCACCACTGCTTGCTATCTGTATCTTATCTGACTGCCGCACCAGAAGCAAGAATCACTAGGACCGATGTCAAGCGCGCAGCTCTCTTCATGCTCAGTAACTAAAATGCTTATAGAAATAGTTTTACTTCGTCAAACCAAACGGTTCAGCTATATTTAGAATCGGGAGAGACCATAGAACATTTCACTCCGACCAAAACTTGAAAAAACACCACAGAAAAATTATGTTCTTTAAATCCGCGATTTGTTTACGTTTTGGTCCAAGTGAAAGGTTATGTGGTCTCTTCTGTTTCTAAATTTATCTGAACCGTTTGGTTTGACCAAGTAAAACTATTTTTTATAAGCATTTTACGAAATGTCTACGGGAAAATAAATGGCGGATGAAAATCTCTGGCACAGTGCTGAAGCAGGAAGTGACGTTCCACTTTGGCTCTCTATACGATTGTGTTGTATGACACACTGTTGCAAACTTGTCCTTTAGTTGAGGATAATTGTTCCTCAAAACCCACAATATTACCAGCTCTAAACAGCTGGCAGTTAGGACCCACCAGAGGCCTCCATTTAGAGGAGCAGTAACTGAGAGCAGAGAGTGACCCGGGGCTTCTTAAGCGCTCTTCTAATTCTCTCTTAATGAAGCCGATGAATAAATGATTTGAGGAGACTGGTCCCGCGGCAGCGTGTCTCTGAGGAGACTCAGGTCCCCCGGCAGCGTGTCTCTGTGGGGTTATAGGAGGAACCTCAGGGGGGATCCCCCTTCTCTCCCACCCACACATCCTTTAAACCCCCACCTTTTGTGTGCAGCTATTCCTCCTCCACCCTCCTCACCTTCCACCCTCCTCCTTCCTCCCCCACCCCCCTCTCTCCCCATCCCTCTCCCCCCAAACTCAGTGTGCCCTTAATCCTGGCTAAAGCGTCTTCTCCAACACTGTGGGAGTTGCAGCTTGGCAGATAAGGCCTCTGGTGGGTGTCACGCTGGCAGCCCCCCCCCCCCCCCCCGCGCCCCCGCCCCCAATTTCACACACGCTCACTTTGACGGGTCTTTTTTTTTTACGTCGCTGATTGTTATTTTCCCCTGTTATTGTTTTCTTTCCCCACGACTTCAGATGGGGGAGGGAGGGGGGGCTAAAAGTGCAACTCTGTGTCATCTTTGAGAGAGCAGGCAATCTTACTCTCTGGGCCAGAAAACAAAGATGACAGTAATAAAAAGGAGAACCAATTGCTTTTTCATTTCATTTCCACTGGGAAATCAGGCTGAGGGAGGAATAAAGGGGCTATAATAATAAAGTTTAAGAGGAAGGGCCTGTGGCTTTCCATTCCCTAAGTAAACCAAAAGCAGTAGCTATACTATATAGTGTGGACGGACGGCGCAGCAGCCCAGGGTCATCCACATTACTGGAGGAGAGGCAAGAGGGGGCGGGGCAAGAGGGGGCAGGATGCTGGGCGAGCACAAGCAGAAAGACTCCGGCTCAGGGGTATATACGAGGAGAGACGCGGTAAGGAGAAACACCGCAGTAACTGTGTGGTCTGGGAACATTCAACCTGCTTCTTCTGTCCCTATTTTAAGAACCCTGACCCTCTCAAAGCATTTTCCTCCGTCTGCAGCAGACGGGCCAGGACCAAGAGGTGAGGGGATCGAGAAGAGACAGAGGAGAGAGGAGATCCTGGTGGGATTTACTCCTAGGGCAGACACAGAATTCAGGTTAGCTATAAGGGTCTGAAACTCACCTCAAATTCAAGCCGAGGCAAGA
>NC_139632.1:14088536-14108536 GCF_964638095.1 Poromitra crassiceps
CGCACTATTCTGCACAGCATACACACACCCCAAGCCCCTCGCACTATTCTGCACAGCATGCACACCTCAAGCCCCTCGCACTATTCTGCACAGCATGCACACCTCAAGCCCCTCGCACTATTCTGCACAGCATGCACACACCCCCAAGCCCCTCGCACTATTCTGCACAGCATGCATGCTCGGCGGCTACAGATACAATGCAAATCCGAGGGGCGAGGAGCCCGTGTGTATAGAAAAACTTTAGGAAGTGCTATCGGAAGACTTGCCTTGTGTCACGCCCGGCTCACCGGCACAAAACATTTTGCAGTGTTGGTGAGATCGGGGCCGCAGGAACAATGTTAGGTGAGGGGGAAAAGAGAAGGCTTCCGCCTACAACGTTAAGGCAGTCGCTGACGTACAGTACAGTAATCAGGGGACTGTTGGCTGCAGAAAAACTGCAACGCCTCACCTAGTTCATTATAAGATGACACAACCAATTTGTACCTCTGCCTGCTGCAATCTACCACATCTCCCCTGACAAAAGCGTTTAGATGAGAGCGCTTTCAGGGAGGGCTGCGCTGACACGCGTAGCCAGCCTCTAAAAGGGGGAAATGAAGTGGCTTTTTAATTCTCCTCCAGGCAAACATAAAACTGTCCAGGTAAGTCATTTGCGGGTTGAATGGAGAGCCAGGAGCAAGCTGCCTCTCTGCCTCTTTCTCCCCCTTTTCCCACTCTCTTTCTCTCTCTCTCTCTCTCTCTCTGCAGGCGAACGTGCCCGCACGCCCGCGCACGCACACACACACACACAGAGACACACAGCCTTATCCTCATCTAGAAGATTATTAATCTATTAGTTACATTTTGTCCCATTATTTCCCCAGTATAATCCTCTCTCACTTCCTCTGGCAGCATGCTAATGACTTTCTGTGAACAAGGAAGCCGCGCGCGCTGGAGATGCTTCTGATTGGTGCTCCTCCCTCATTCTCTCTCTCTCTCTCTCATTCTCTTTCTCTCTCTCTCTCTCTCTCCGATTTTGTCCTGATGGCGTACACAGGAGGATAAAGACTCCCAGATGGAATGGGAAAGTGGAAATGGCGAGAGGTGCCATTTCATCTAATAAAATAGAGCTTTGTAATCACTTTCCCCTTTGCAAATCTTTAAAGTCGACGAGAGCAAGGTGGAAACGGGAGTAATTGCCGCGTCCTTCAGATTTGGGCCGGTGTCACCAAACTCTTTCCGCAGCTACATCAAGTATTTCTCCCCTTCCTCCAAATACTCACTTAGATTTATAGCTCTCTCTCCATCTCCTCCATGCGGGTGAACTGGTGACAGACAATTAGGTGCGTACGTGTCTCTCACTCTCTCCTGCGCTTGGTTTTTATTAAAAGATTTTGTCCGTCTCCCTTATCGCGCAGACAATGTTGACGGAGAGGGAGCATCATATATTCCGCGTTTTTTAATCTAAAAATCTTATATGAAATCCATAGACTGCCAAATGATTTTCTACGGTCCCCGCTACAAAATGGGGTTGAGGGCGAGGAGACAACACAGAATATAGCCGCTTTTTTAAATTAAACACACGGGCGACCAAGCGGAGAAATAGACTGCAGACACAGTATAGGAGCAGAAAGAATTATGGTAAACACAAATTACTATTAAGATTCGGGTGCAGCTTGAGATGTATGGGTGTAAAAAAAAGATGTAGTAAAGCTAGTCCAGTCTCTTGAGGAAGAGATGGATCTAAGCTGCATGTGTTAAAGCCGTGCCTGAAGATCCATTCCATCCTGTAGCTTAAGGCCCAGGAATTATGACCACAGGGAGATGTGGAGAGAGGGAAGCAGGCCAGAGAAAACACATAGGTACTAAATACCAGAACGAATCGGTGGCAATATAACTCAACAGCTACATGGGGAATTTATTCATTTCAATATATTGTGCTCTTCTACTAAACACGCAACTTACATATTATACCACCATACCACTGAGACACTTGTGGGAAATAATCTATGTTACCTCCCAAAGACTCGATATAGGTGCCATTTGTCTTAGTAGCAGGTCAGAAGGTAGCCAGAAGGGAACATGCACATTACTGTTTACATTTCCCATTGTGGTGTATACTTGTGTGTGAGTGCGTGTGTGTGTGTGTGTGTGTGTGTGTGTGTGTGTGTGTGTGTGTGTGTGTGTGTGTGTGTGTGTGTGTGTGTGTGTGTGTTAGGCTGAGGGGACATGGAGCAGGACGGGGCAATGGGTGTCCTCAAATAGCAAAACGGGGGCTGCTTGACGTTTTTATGAAGCGCGTCTGTTTGGAAATGAATCGTTAGTCTCGGTTTTATTGCTCAAATTACCCGAGCCGGTCCTTGTCCTGTTTGCCCTTAATTAACAAGCATTCAATTCCCCTATTAATTAGCACAAGCTATTAGCTATTTTACATCACTCTTCATTTGTCGACAATTAAAAGGTCTATTATTAAAAGGCATGCCACATGGTTAATTGTGCGAGTGGTTCAGCGGCACAGGGGGAGAGAGGAGACACTGCAGGAGACTTGCAGAGCATGGGGAGGACCAAAAGACGGTCCAGAGAGAGGAGACACTGCAGGAGATTTGCAGAGCATGGGGAGGACCAAAATACGGTCCAGAGAGAGGAGACACTGCAGGAGACTTGCAGAGCATGGGGAGGACTAAAAGACGGTCCAGAGAGAGGAGACACTGCAGGAGACTTGCAGAGCATGGGGAGGACTAAAAGACGGTCCAGAGAGAGGAGACACTGCAGGAGACTTGCAGAGCATGGGGAGGACTAAAAGACGGTCCAGAGAGAGGAGACACTACAGGAGACTTGCAGAGCATGGGGAGGACCAAAAGATGGTCCAGAGAGAGGAGACATTGCATCCCGGACGAGTCCCCCAAAAATGTAAAGGCTTACATATGACTACGAAACATTGGCACTCAGGTGCTTAGAATGAACAAACGGTAACATTGCTCACAGATCACCAAATGGGCCTACACACAACTACCAGTGACAGAGTCTCAACAGGTGTCGCAGGTCAGCTGTCATCTCTGAGGAGTGAGGAGAGCAAGGGGCAGACGGGCTCAGATGGTGTATATCAGCTGCAGCAGCCAATCAGCAGCCAGCCCTCCCCTCCTGACAGCCCAGGTAGCACCCACCTGGAGCTCATCACCCACTCAACACACTACCACATACACACAGGGAGGGAATGATACACAATTAACACACAACCAAAATGACCAAGGTCATAACAATATG
Source organism: Poromitra crassiceps (assembly GCF_964638095.1). NCBI lineage: Eukaryota > Metazoa > Chordata > Actinopteri > Beryciformes > Melamphaidae > Poromitra > Poromitra crassiceps. The sequence continues at coordinate 14,091,777 of NC_139632.1, forward strand.
GAGACTTTTCTATGATCAGAATTTAAACTGCACAGTAACAAGAGAGAAGCACACAAGACACACGATGCCTAGATGTATTTGCATATAGAGCGGGAAAGTGAGATCCGGATACCCCAGACCCATGTGGGGCCGCATTCTAATCCCAGTTGTGAATGCACGTACTTTACTCAGTCGGATCTCCCAAGATCCGACTTTGGCCGGTTTAAGGCCGACTCTGAACGGCCTCAGAGCCTATGGCTGCAAAACAGCTATGAATGGTACAGTATCCTAAAACCTTTGTACTCGTCGCTGTATACTCATGTTTCTTCGACAACTACAAATCAGAATCACTTTAGTACAACACATGTACAGGAAGTTTGTGACATCGATGTAGAGTGGGCAGATTGCACTAGGAATTTCCCAGTTGAATGACGTCACACCCAAGTTGACCACGTTCCAGTAAAAGAGTCGGAAAACCAGCCAGGGTTAGCTCTAGCCAGGCTAGCCAGTGTTAGCAATATCAGTTGATAACAACGCATTACACGGTATTCTGTGCATATACACCGGAGCAACATTTCCACAGATTAAAGTTAGACAGTACTGGGTGTGTGTACAACTGTTTTAATGAGACACAAATAAGACAGAAGTGCTAATAAACTGTGTATTGTGTGTATTGCTACAGCTTTCACTACTGTTGATGCGGGACCTGCCATCTTGGATTTTGAGGTCGAGGTGGGTTGATGAAGTACGGGGGAATCCCACAAGAGAGGATACAGAGAACAACGGGGCCCAATAATAAATGACAGATAAGGACAGTGAAAGACGGAGCAAAAAGGTGGTCAGAAATAGTGCAGAGCACAAAAATAAAATGTTAAAGAAAGTGAAAAATAAGAGAGGAGAGAAAGAGGACAGAAAAGAACAGAAGAGGACAAACGGGCAGGGAGGGGAGACGGTAAACAGAGAGAGAGGTGAGAGAGGAGAGACACACGGAGTATTGGAGGATGGCCTTTCTGTTTCCCACACACTGCCTCAAGCCCCCCCCCCCCACACACACACACACACACACACACACACACACACACACACACACACACACACACACACACACACACACACACACGCACACGTCCTCTGCCAGGGCTTAACAAGTGGCGAGGGAAGCAGGCAGGCAAGAGCTGTGCTGATTGACAGAACAATTACTGCTAACATGCTAACATGCACCCTGATGCTTACGTCTGCAGACGTCTCCAAATAGAATTTCACTATGCTGTTGCATCACACGCTTACAGGAAGAAAAGAAAAATTGCCCCAACTGACTGTCTGTCCGTCTGGCTGGCTAGCTGTCTGACTAACTGACTGACTGTCTGTCTGTCTGTCTGTCTGTCTGTCTGTCTGTCTGTCTGTCTGACTGTCTGGCTGACTGACTGACTGACTGTCTGTCTGTCTGTCTGTCTGTCTGTCTGTCTGACGGACTGTCTGACTGTCTGTTTGTCTGACTGTCTGTCTGCCTGTCTGTCTGCCTGTCTGTCTGTCTGACTGTCTGTCTGTCTGTCTGTATGTCTGTCTGACTGACTGTCTGGCTGACTGACTGACTGACTGACTGTCTGTCTGTCTGTCTGTATGTCTGTCTGTCTGACGGACTGTCTGACTGTCTGTTTGTCTGACTGTCTGTCTGCCTGTCTGTCTGTCTGACTGTCTGTCTGTCTGTCTGTATGTCTGTCTGACTGACTGACTGACTGGCTGTCTGTCTGTCTGTCTGTCTGTCTGTCTGTCTGTCTGTCTGACTGGCTGGCTGACTGTCTGGGTGAATGTCTGTCTGTCTGTCTGTCTGACTGACTGTCTGTCTGTCTGTCTGTCTGTCTGTCTGTCTGACTGTCTGTCTGTCTGTCTGTCTGTCTGACTGTCTGTCTGTCTGTCTGACTGTCTGTATGTCTGTCTGACTGAGTTTCAGTCTGTCTGGCTGTCTGCCTGTACAGTATGTCTGTCTGACTGTCTGACTGTCTGTCTGTCTGTCTGTCTGTCTGTCTGTCTGTCTGTCTGTCTGACTGACTGTCTGTCTGTCTGTCTGTCTGACTGTCTGGCTGACTGGCACCACTGCTTGCAAAGCACTTCTGTTTTTGTTGCCTTCCAGGAAAACGGAGAAAAAGCATTTACCCTTGATCAAGGTTGGCTGGTTCTAACTTTAGAAGCAATGCTTGGCAACCCGTTTCCTCCAGTTCTGACTCTTCTGTTCATGTTGATTTGTAAAGCACTTTGTAACGGTGTTTTGAAAGGTGCTATATAAATCAAGTTTATGATGATATTTTATTATTAATCTCCTTGCTCAATAAGCGGTGTAGCTGTTTTACCCACATATTGTCTACTGACTGATGAATAAGTGTTTAGTTAATTAAGAGACATCAGACACCAGAACAGATTACAATACTTTATATATCACACATCTAAAGCTCATTCAGGTTTACGCCATGTGATACTAGTGTGTGGGATTTGTGAGTGTTTGATTTGTCTGTCATTTGATCTATCATGTCATGGAGGATGTCACAATACAGTCAGAGACTTACTGTGAACTTGTTGCAACAACTTCTGCAGATGATCCAAGACTAGATCCTTGCTTGTGTTGCTTGTGTTGTATTAAAATGTCATTTGTAATATCGCTTTGGATAAAAGCTTCTGCCAAATGGCAATGTAAAATAAAACCTCTGCCAAACGGCAATGTAAATTGTAAGTGTAGATGAATTGTGCCGTGGTCTTCATGATGCACAGATAGTAAGGCAGGCTTGGCGTAATGCATTTTAAATCAGCAACAGTGCACAATGATGTGTAAAGTAAGAACACCCAAAAAAAAGCCTGCCCCTTTTATGAAGACATTAGTGTCTTCTGCTGCTGCCACACTGTGTCCTGTCCCTCTCCTCCTCTCCACATGACAGCCTATATGTAGCATCTGCTGCTTGATGCAGGCAGTCCCATGCAACATCACGGCCATTACCCCGTCCCCCCCTTCCCCCTCCATCCCCAGCATCCCAGCATCCCAGCCTGCACCGGCTGCATTACACCACGCTCTCTGACTTTCTAATTAGCTTAGCTCAGAGAATAACGATGCTGGGCAATTCTTTGCTCTAGCAGTCTAACAAATAGCAGACAACAGGGAGTCTGGTTGGCACCTAGTGCCGCCAAGAGGGCCATTCTCTTCCACAGACTAGCACAAGAAAATGTGATTTCCTCCCTACCCTCTCTCTCATACACACTCTGTCTCTCTCTCTCTCTCTCTCGCCTCCCCCCCTCCCCCGCACTCTGGGCTGCTATGTGCTGGTATGTGTCTGTAAGTAAGTCAGTGGTAATTAATACACAATCATGAGAGTCAGTTTAATGTCAAGGACTTGATCATTTGGGAGCAAAGCACTAAGCGTTGAATATGAAGCATTAGCTGATGAGAGACAGGTGAGACAGGAAATCACAGACGGGAGCCATGTTTGCCTTCTTCGTTCAACAGCTTCTCAACCACGCAGTACTAATTAAATGTGGTTTTATACCATGGTCTGGCTGAATACTTGTTTCTGATTGGCCGCAGGTGTGCATTAAAACCGTATAATGCGCACGTAGTCCGGCTCAAGTCTAATCACATGTTGTAAATTCATCCGCTACCCAATCAAACAGCTGTTTAATCAAACAGCACAGCTAACGTTATTCAACTCGCTATCTCAGCTTCTATGAGCTGAGCGGACTAGCTTCCCTGCATCATACCGGCGGAAGACCCATAGTACTTTTTCTCTGACACTGAGGGGCGCTAGTCTAGCAGACGTGCTATGTGGTCGTATAGACCTTATTCGATAACCCCGGACGGCGCCATATTGTTGACAAACCGCAGCCGTAACGTAGTCTGGCCGAGCGTATAGCAACAGTTATGGCTTCGTCAAGGAGAAGTGATGAAAAAATAAGTTTGGTCGGAGGTGCGGACCCCTATAAAAAACTGACTTAGAGTAAAGATAACTCATTATATTGCCAGGTATAACGTGCCAGACATTTATAACTACCTTGTGAATACAGTATTGGCATACACATCTCAGGAGCTGAAGGCTTTCAAATCCTGTGAGTCCTATAACTATTTCATCTGTGGCAATTGGTCTGACATTTTTACTTTTGTGCCACCAACGACATCATCATCATCATCATCATCATCAAACATTGTCGTGACATCAAAGGTAAATAACCTTAACGTTAAATGTTTGTTTGATATGATCTGACGCTTGCTTGCATGTTAGCCCAATGTTTGCTACTACCGTTAGCCTCTGTCTCTTTCCCTTCACGTTTGCGGACAGTATCGCTATAGGGATTGCTTAAAAACTGACACCCGGGCTTTTAATGCTGCTATTACTACATCCGTGTATTATTACACAGCACACTGTCGCTGTTGTGAAATAGCTCCTGACGCAGTAAAAACGGCATTAAATAGGCTGGTAAGTAAAGTTGGCTAGCGTCCTAAGCTATGACAGCTGTCAGTCACTTTTAAACAGCACGCTGCGGAATGTCAACAATATCGTGGCGGTGGGTGGACCGTACGTGAGTTATGTCAGTCGAATAAGGTCAGTGATACACCGTCATTCGTTGTATGAGTTGGAGTGTTGGTCCAAATCCAGAGGATAAATACAGTACTGCTATGATGTGTCCGTCACGAGGACGGAGAAGCTAGAGGAGGCATGGAAGGAGGGAAGGAGAGAGGGGCTATAGGAAGCGATGGAGGATAGATCCCTCTCCACCTGTAGCAATGAACACCCTGCAGGACTGTAATCTGCCAGCTGTCTCTCACAGGGACGCCCAGCCTAGACGCCGGCCAAGCCCAGCAGCCTCCAGCAGCAAAGCATGCTGGAGCCCCAGGACACAGGGCACCTGCACGGGGAGATAAAGCCTTCAACTCCTGGGCTAATACCGACGATTCTTCTGATAAATACAGCAGGGGGGGAGGCAATTTATTCTCTCTCTATCTCTCTCTCTCTCTCTCTCCCCCTGTCTACCTGTCTCGGTAATCTCTCTTTCTAGTATTTTCTCCGTTTTTTCTTTCTCTCTCCCTGTCTGTTTCTCTCTGTAAGTCTCTCTCTCTCTCCTTCTATCCCTCTCTTTCTCTGTGCCTTCTTCTTTATCCTCTCCTGTGTGTGTTTGGATCAGACAGGCGAGGCTCTCTGCACTCTCCCTTCTTATTTATTCCATATCTGTAACTGTCAAAAGGAAGATTGCTACTTTAGGTGCTGCCTGCGCTTTTGTCGCGCTGATGGAAAAGTCAAATAGAGGAAGGAGGCTGTGTTAAAAGCATCTTGACCACTTTTTGGGGGCACAAAACAACGTGAGCCGTGCTGTGGGAAGCCTCGGTGCACAGGAAGCAGCCCCAGATGCATCTTTTAGATGGCAGGGTGGTGAGAGGAGCGATTGAAACGCTATTAGCCTGGGAAGGTCAATGGAAGCGGGCTTCAGCCACGCCCACGTTACACCCCGCTGGGTCTGTCACTTAAATACCTATTTATGAGAGCTTAGAAAAACATGAACATGCATGATTAGTGTATTCAATCAGCTTTGGGATCTCAAAGAGGCAACAAGGCTCCTGATTAGAATACCACTTCAGACATTCAAGATGATGATGATGCCAAATGACAAGTTAAGACCAGTCAGAAGCATTTTTCAACAAGTGGGATAATTACACCTAGAAAAAGATGCCTGTTGAATAGCCATGACACAAAGGTGATATCCGCATTTAAAAAATAAGGATATAATTTTCTATAACTTGGGACGGCATGGTGGCTCAGTGGTTATACTGTTGCCTCACAGCAAGAAGGTCCCGGGTTCGGACCCCGGTCCGACCCAGGTCTTTTTACTGTGTGGAGTTTGCATGTTCTCCCCGTGTTCGTGTGGGCTTCCGCAGGGTGCTCTGGTTTCCTCCCACCATCAAAGACATGTATGCTAGGGTTAACTCTCCCGAGTTAATATGGTGGCACGCACGGACGCAACGGCTTGACTCTCCCTGGAGTGGCTACATTTCATTGTACAACTGTTCAATGACAATAAAGGCAGTCTCCTTTTTTATGTTGTTGTCCATAGAGTAACTTAATGGCGATTACACTGCACATTACATTCAGCTGAGAAATAAGTACGCACCCATTTCAAAGCGATCACTTTGCCGTATAACGTTTGTATAACTTCAAACAGCACGAGGCAAGCAGGTAAGAGTTGGGGCACAGCAACACAAGTCATATCTCCATCAGCAGCATGGAGAAACTCTGAGTGTTAAAGTCGCTGCTGCTGCAGCACATGCTGTCGAAACGGAGCCAATCTGCACGAACGAGGAAGTGAGCTGAGCTGCATCGCGTTGCATTGTGCTGTATCATAGACAGCAGTCCATCTTTCCTGTCTACCGTGTTGTGTCCAGTGTCGCTTCCCATTATGGCTGCGCCCGGCGTAGCTACGGCGCGGTCGGCGCGGTCGGCGCGGGCGCTAGGCTGGCAGACGCAGGCGGCTCAGGGCGGCAGATGCCTGGCGTTCCTGCGGCCACACTTCATCACGCCGCCCTGTTCTCCCTGCTCGCCCCGCTGCAGACACCAGCCTGTGTGGCAGACGCCACACCCAACCCCACTGCACCAGACCCGCTCCTATCTGCCACACCTACGCATGCACGCACGCATGTCGCTCGCTCGCTCGCACACACACACACACACACGCACGTGGACACACACACGCGCACACACACACACGTGCACACACACACACACACACACACACACACACACACACACAGACACACACACACACACACACACACACACACACACACACACACACACACGCACACGCGCACACACATGCACACACACACACACACACGTGGACACACACACACACACACACACACACACACACACACACACACACAGACACACACACGCGCACACACACACACACACACACACACACACAGACACACACACACACACCTCTGCATCCGTCATTCAGACGTTATTACCTCAGACAGCCGTCATGCCGGCAACCAACGGATCACATGCTAATGGACCAGACGCATCCACTCTAAAGCAGCAGTCTTTAGGATGTGTGTGTGTGTGTGTGTGTGTGTGTGTGTGTGTGTGTGTGTGTGTGTGTGTGTGTGTGTGTGTGTATGTGTGTGTGTGTGTGTGTATGTGTGTGTGTCTGTTGTTGGGCAGACAAGGAAACTTCTTCAAAGTGGGGAGGTTTGTACACTTTGCTAGTATTACAGCGACCACAATGTGGACTCAGGTTTCACAGACGAGGTGGTGTTATGATACAGCAGCATGCATTGTAAGGTAGTATAGAGCAGCGAGCACATAATATAAAGCTGATGTGTTTCTTATGGCGGTTGGTGCTGGTATTGCTACATGTACATGTACTGTCCACCTACCATTTAGGCCTGCTGGTCGACTTGACGACAGGAGACATGCCATCTCTGTACAGGCTCTTGGTCTTGGAGAAGTTGACCACGTTGAAAATGATCCTCTGAAAGACAAACAGGAACATTAGATTTTAGTGGATAGATTCCAGCTAAACATGGAATTGCAAAGGATTAAAGCTACTACTGTACAAGGAGCGTTTATCTGGTTATGAAACAATTCAACACTGATGCCTCTATATGACCTACATCAGCAAATGAGACCATCAGCGAGAAGTTTGGCTATTTTCTTTCTTTCTTTTCTTTTCTTTACGGCACAAAGCGGTGGTGCTCATGGGAAATGCAGTCTTCATTCTGGGAAAAGAGACTACCACTTTTGTCCACAGGGGCAGCTAAAATCAACGCAAAATGAAAGTTCCGTGTAGCTGCTTTAAAGACCCATCAAATACGAGTCCAGTGAGACTGACTGTGATGATGAGGCAGTAACATGAAAACCTGATTAGACGCGATAAAAGCTGCAGATTGATCTATGATCTAGATCATCATTTTCTTCTCCTGAAAAAGATCAACCCAGCAACTGTGGGAGAAGCCAGGAGAGAGGTGAAGATACCAGCGCCACCATTAACCCCAGCAGCATAACAAAAGCATGACACGTTATCAGCACAGTGAAGAGATAAGGCCGCTTTAATGTCCCTCTGATGATCCCATGAAGCTGTGACAAAGTTCCAGATAAAAGGCAACAGCTCTGGGGAGCACCAGCCTCTAATCCGCCAGGACATTATGGTTGTCCATCCCCACACAGGCGATGCTGCCTGGACCAAACCAATGACGAGGCTGGCCAGGAGCAGGGACCACGGTGGCTGGCTTTCCACCTGCCTCGACGCCAAGGACAAAGCTTCCTTCCTTGGCTAAAACACTAGGGGACTTCCCATCCTTCCTCCCACCTCCAGCATCCACGATTGGGATCAGGAGGAGGAGTGAGAAAATGTGAGGAGAGAGAATGGGAAAATGAAAAAGTCAAATGAATGGCGATGGTAATACTGCGGTACGGTAAATGAACCCTATTGATGGAGCATATCAAATTACCAACTAACTCCAGGTGGTGGAAGTTAACTGGGTGCTACTGAAATCCTATTACAGCCTCCCCCACTCTCCCCCTCGTCCCTCCCTCCCTCCCCCCTTCCTCCTCCCTAGCATCAGAGGGAGAGGGGATTGTGGCTTGTGGCAGGCTGATTCAGACTTAGGTAAAATGACATCTAACTGATGTTGAGACTGGCAGCGGGCTCCTGTAGCGGGGAGATAAGACCATTGCTGCTGGCATTTCAATTACACTTTACTGCCCCGTACATCTGTTGCAAGAGCTACTTTTCAGCCTTTTCCCCCGCAGGCACATGCAGCCTTATTCTCTCCACTGGCTTGACTCTGACTGCACACAGCCTCTTTCTTCATTCTTTATCCACAACAAATTCAGATTGTCTTCTTCCGTGTAGCGTGGCCGTGCCCACTGTTTGTAATCTATTTGTTAGGCCTGTTTCACTGAGAGGTAGCTACGACTGGACAGAAGACAGCTGACAGAGATGCAGGCCTGGGCTAAGAGAGAGAAAGTAGCCAGAGACAGACAGGCACACAAAGCAAAGGGTGTGGGGGGAGAGGCAAGCGGAGTGAAAGGTAGCTAGGTAGACAGAGGTTGGGTTTCCGTCCAAATGTATCGCAAAATTTTAACAGAATTTTTCTGAAAATCGGGCAAAAGAAAATGCGAAAGTACGCGCGTTTCCATCCACCGCTGTTGTGCAAATATTAGGAGTTGATATGTGCCTTGTAGGCAGACGTGTGGCAGATACGTACAGTACATGTCTTGCAGGCAGCGTCCGAGCTCTATGAAGAACATCTATTCATTTAAAGTTTCTTGATTATCCACGAAGCTACGCCTTGAAATGGATTACCAGGCAATTGGGCATATAATCCACTGAGCAAGTGAGTAAGTGAATAAAAATGTCAATTGTAGAAGTGAGGCGCCTGGTAATCCTGCACACTGTGGCAGGTGGTCTACCTTCATTCTGCCTAAATAGCTGTTGCTTATTTGCTTTAGCAGTGTATTTAGTGTATGCAGACATGCAATGTAGAGTACATTCTAATGATTCATATCAAGCCTTCGTTTTACGGCCGGGTGTTAACTTGTGCCAGTGAGCAAGGCAATATGAAAGGGCATGGTTGGAGTTTGGTTAAACGAGAGGTTTGGTTTAACCAGATAACTGAAGATTTGCTGAATCTGTTTCCACTGCACTTTTATTGCCACATATGTAACATAGCGTACAGAGCTAACAGCTAGCTAACGGCAGCTTTCTTCTTCTCTCAGTTTATAGGCGGGCTCGCTGACACCTTCAAGGTGCTTACCGCCACCTGCTGTACAAGTAGGTTACTTGTACATGCAACGGACATACATCTATCCGTTTTATAATCCTGTCCCTTTTCTGATGGATCAGTGTGGCCACGGCCTAAGAGGTGCCAGGTTTCAGGAGCAAATTAAATAGTAAGAAGCGTATTGATGTTTTCTGTGTTCATCACTAATGGTCGACTATCACCCTTGGCCTTGACTATAGAGAATTGCACATTTGCAGTCTATTGTAATGCTTACAGACAGTAGATTTGGTCATTTGTTTGATGGTAGCTGAGATAAACCTACCTGAAAGTGTGTTCTTAAAATGTACCTGTACTTCTTTACACTAAAGGAAATGGGAACATTTGGAGGTTCTGTCATTTATAGGTTATTATTGATTTTCTTTGTCTGGCCCACTTGAGACCAAATTGGGTCGCATGTGGCCCGTGAACTAAAATGAGCTTGACACCCCTGAGTCCAGAGACACAGACAGACAGACAGACAGACAGACACACAGACAGACACACAGACAGACAGACAGACAGACAGACATACAGACAGACAGACAGACAGTCAGTCAGACAGACAGACAGACAGACAGACAGACAGTCAGTCAGTCAGACAGACAGACAGACAGAAAGACAGACAGACAAAGATGGGTTGGAGACAGAACATGGGAAAGGTAGCCTACTGTAGGTAGGGCAGACGTGGAAAGGATCCAGCGTTAAGTCACAGGAGGAAAGGATTCTCTTTTATTAATTTTGGCTTCAGTAAAATCAGAGAACCACAGAGGGAGATGGAGACCTCTGCATGCTGTGTGCCTTCCTCACGAACCTACCAACCCGCCTGCCTGCCTCTCTGCACCTGTCCAGTACAAACCTGTCTAAATATTCAGTATTTAGGTGGCGTTCACACCCAAAGCGCTTTTTTCAGTTAGAACGCTATTGAAATCACGTCGAGAGCGCTTCCATTTTTTTGTTTTCCCCTGCAGTCGCGTGCAGTACACTTTAGGGCACAAGGACCACACGGACGGTAGCCAGCTGGTTTTGTCTATTTGATGTTGTTCACTGTCAACATGAAACCCAGATTATTGCCAATTCTGGCAGCAGCGGAGGTTGAGGATCCCTCTGGGAGGAGAAAAGGTAGGAGGAGTGAAAAGACGAGCAGCGCGCTTTTCCTCCAAATGTTCCACTTTTTCAGCTTAAAAACGCCCAGAGCGCTCCGCCAAAAAAAAACGAGACGCCACCAGCGTTTAAACGCCAGGTGCGTTCCTTGAAAGAGGAGCACGTTTAGCACGTCCTTACATAGAGAATGAATTGCAGAAAGGTGCTGGCAGCTCCAAAAACGCTTTAGGTGTGAATGTCCCCTAAGGCAGTGGTTCTCACTTGAGGGGGTTCCAGGGGGTCCCCAGCCAAAAGGGGAGTAATTTATTTTCGCTATCCTTCCATTCATAAGTAACACAATGACTATTTTGGTCATGGGCTTTATACACTTTCTGTGATAAAACATCTAAAGCATCAATGGATTAATTATCATATGGGGGACCACGTGGGACAAAATCCTATGAATCTTTGTTAGTTTAGGGGTCCTTCATGTGAAACAATTTGAGAACCACTGCCCTAAGGCAGTATTTCTTTCAGACTCGGTATTTCACCTTCTCCTTACAGAAGATGGCAACGCTTCAGTGACTTTTTAGGATCACTCTGTGAAAAACCATGTGTTCTGTCAATGTTACGCTGCCTAAGTGCCACGGGCATAACAGCTATGAACAGTGTGTCTCTTTCTCAACACATGTAAGCTAACTAACCACTCTTGTTTTGTTGTTGTGCCAGTGAGCTCAGGCACGCAGATGTAACATGGTTGATGCAGCATGATAAAGCCACTTCCTGTACACAAACTCCTGAGTTGTAATGCCTGTTCTTGCCACCAGAATTGGATCATTTTCAATAGGCAGACGAGATAAAACGGTGACTATGCAACTTTCTTGGTCACATGGTGTTATAGTGGCAGTTCGTGGTGCAATTCCAAGAGTTGAAAGCAAAGTATTGCCAGTGACCAGTCCACCACTAGTTACACTGACATTTACCCAGAAGGGGTTTGTTGAGGTGTAAATGTGATTAAAACAATGTTGCTTTTATGTCTTTAAAAACTGCAATAAATCACTGCTGTTTCACTCTTGTGATGAAATTCACAAAACTGAAATTTGTAGAGAGAAACCTGCTATTTATGATGGAATTGATACGTGGGCTTTTTCTAACATTTTGGCATAATGGAAAAATTTGAATACTAACTGTGTGTGCAATAGACCCATTTAGAGTCACGGGGTTAGTTGTGCACGCATCGCGGTATCCAAAACTCTGAGGAAGCAAGTGAAGCCAAAACTGAGAGATCCCCGGAATACAGGAAAAAGGCGTCTTGTGCCGTATAGATGCTGGACATTCCCACTAGGAATATGACGATGTATGACTGCAACTTTGGCGATGTAGTTGGATCCTAGACCCATCCTGACAGTGAGTACGGGTCAGGAAACCTCACCCCATTGAAAGAGTTAGCTTATTTGTGTAAGGTAACCTGTCTGTTGCTGGCAAAGCTTTAAAATAGGTGGAGGAGGCGTCCTGATCTTCCATATTTCTATGACAGCTGAACCGCTAGTTGTAACTTTCTGCAACCAGTTGGGCTCTGCCCACAAAATACGTAATCGCTGTTTACAAACATAAAAAGGGTTTATAATGGACACGCGCGCGCACGCACACACGCACGGACACACACACACACACACACACACACACACACACACACACACACACACACACACACACACACACCACACACATACTGTATACAAACAACAAGTTTCATAGAATCTAACAAACTGCTGTGGGGCCAATTAGATCGTTAAAACCTATGCACACCTAGGATCAATTTGGAAGCCTGTGTGTGTGTGTGTGTGTGTGTGTGTGTGTGTGTGTGCGTGCGTGCGTGCGTGCGTGCGTGCGCGCGTGTGTGTGTGTGTGCGTGCGTGCGCGCACGTGCATGTGTGTGTGTGTGTGTGCTGCCCTGGAAGATTTAATTAGGTTGGGAGCAGTTAGAAGAGATTAACATCCATGCTGTCTGAGCTGTCATGTCGATGGAGCGTGTCAAAGCCCTGTGCCGTCCCCATCACACACGAACGAACGGCAGACTGGAACAGGTGTCTCTGTGGTGCCGCCACGCACACACACAAGAGACACACACACACACACACCTCAAACGCACACACAGATGACAGTAAACATCCTTATATACTGCATCAAACACACAGACATTGTTTAAGCTCTGTGCTTTCCAAGACTATTCCTCATCATGAGATACACTGCCATGTGTTTACATGCCTGATGAAAGTAGAATGAAGGCACTTTGTGTGGATCACACCTGTTGAGCGTCCACACAGTGTTACAGGCAGAACTCAAATGAGCCTTAAAGGTGCAAAAAGTATGATTTTTACTGTCCCAGACAGCGGATTATCAGGGAGCTCCCTTTGCGAGACCAATGCGGAAGTAGCTAAAAACCTGCATTCCTTCGAATGGCCTGCAGGGGGCGACGCCAATGGCTGCAAAAAGAAGTCCGGTTACATGGAAGTGAATGGGAAAATAGCGCTACTTCTCACTTGATTTATGGCCCCAGTAAACAGTTTCATAATGAGGTCCTGGCCTCGATCGCCAGTTTCAAGTCTTCTTCAATACAACATGATGTTCATTTAGTAAATCATGGTCCCATTTAGAGTAAGATAGACGATAAAAAAGACTTTGTGTTGGGGCCTGATTGACAGGTCGCCTGTCCAGTGATTGTGCAGCTCGCTGATCATGGACCAATAGCAGGCTGCACATGTGGCTCTGCTCGTCCAAATTCACGTCACTTCTCTCTCCAAATAACCAAGATGGCGAGGGTGAAAATGGAAACATCGAGGCTTCAAAACACGAGTCAAAACCAGTGGGTGACATCATAGCTACGTCCAGATATTATTCCGTCTATGGTACCAAAGCACAAAACAAGCTGCTGCTGTGACTCAAACAAAACAAGCACACAGTATATCTGCTGGTGTGACTCAAACAAAACAACCACACAATATATCTGCTGCTGTGACTCAAACAAAACAACCACACAATATATCTGCTGCTGTGACTCAAGGATTCACTTTCTGGCTCACTCTTTGTTTTGGAGCAAATTCAATTTAGAGGATAAAAGGATCACGCATATCTAATGCATCTCTGGGATTATTTTTTTCCGGCGTGCTGCTGATTCCTCAAAAAGTCAATAAATCAAAATCTAGGAATAAAAGTTTGCTTCAAGCTATTTGAAAAACTCCCCTTTGAAATATTCTATTGGCCACATGAAGACTGGAGATTCTGAGTGTTCTGTGAACGTGAATTGTGCATCGGGAGCACAGATACTCCCCCCCCCCCACCCCCCCAAATGTTTAGGGGGTAGTCTCTAAATGTCTAATTTCAAACCCCAACCTCTCTGTTAACCTCTAGACAGAATAGCATGGCACTAAAATAGCCCTGCTGCTGTCACTTGTGGGTAGGATTGTATTTAGGGCCAAACATTGTCTTTTGATCTCCATTGATCCAGCGTGTGGGCCAGATGGTGTTGCTTCCTGGAAGAAACCAGGATGAATTATTAAAGAAGCCACTCTAAACAGGGAGACTTCTCCAGAGAGAGAATGCACACCTTGCCCTTTCCGCACCTTGCCCTTTCCACACCTTGCCCTTTTGGTGCCGGTGGCGTTGGAATGAAATGAATACTATACTGTAAATCTCATGTAAATCCAACGTAAATTCATATTTATCATCCACAGAACACTTCACCACTCATGTACATATTGTATATATTTACTCGATTTGATTGCACTTGCAACTTTGTGATTGTCTTTAGTTATCTTCCTACTTCTTATCTCTGTATATTGATGTGACCGCTACGCTGCATACAGACACTAAGACAAATTCCTCGTATGTAACTTGCATACTGGTTGCTGTGGCCAACCCCCCCCCCCCCCTTCTTTCTTTTTGTTGTTTGTCCGTGTTTTATGTCTGTCTCTGTTGTGTTTTATGTTCGGAGGTTGGCCCTGCTCCGGTTGAGTGAATGCTGGCGCGTTTGGCTGCCGCTGCTCTCTGGTTGCTATGGCCAACCCCCCCCCCCCGCACAACCCCCCCCCCTTCCTTTCCTTTTGTTGTTTGTTTGTGTTTTATGTCTGTCTCTGTTATGTTTTATGTTTGACCCATGTATTCTGTAAAGCGACTTTGAGTTCTTGAAAAGCGCTATATAAAATAAATGTATTATTATTATTATTATTACTGTGGCAATAAAAGTGATTCTGAGTTCTGGCTAAATTACAAGTTCTCAAACCACTGAGATAATATATAATTATAATATATCTGTAGATACCTTTACTCACATTACTGATGGAACGGCAATGTACTTGTTTTGTTCATAAGGAAGTGTAAGGTATGTTTTGTTCATAAGGAAGTGTAAGGTATGTTTTGTTCATAAGGAAGTGTAAAGTATGTTTTGTTCATAAGGAAGTGTAAGGTATGTTTTGTTCATAAGGAAGTGTAAGGTATGTTTTGTTCATAAGGAAGTGTAAGGTATGTTTTGTTCATAAGGAAGTGTAAGGTATGTTTTGTTCATAAGGAAGTGTAAAGTATGTTTTGTTCATAAGGAAGTGTAAGGTATGTTTTGTTCATAAGGAAGTGTAAGGTATGTTTTGTTCATAAGGAAGTGTAAGGTATGTTTTGTTCATAAGGAAGTGTAAGGTATGTTTTGTTCATAAGGAAGTGTAAGGTATGTTTTGTTCATAAGGAAGTGTAAGGTATGTTTTGTTCATAAGGAAGTGTAAGGTATGTTTTGTTCATAAGGAAGTGTAAGGTATGTTTTGTTCATAAGGAGGTGTAAGGTATGGGGATGTTAGAAGTATATATTGGAAGAAAATAACAATTACAGCACAATTTAATGTTGCAATAATACCCAAATAGCCAATCCATATTCCCAGGGAAAAGAACGTTGTCAGGGGTATTATTGCTTACCAGTGGTTATCAATACATGCTGACAAGCATACTGAAAAGTTTTCTATAAAGTAGTATGAATACATTAGAATAAAAAATTTTTTAGAAACAAGGCGATGATTACCGTAACTAGCTCCTGGGTAACCACACGAGTTGGCACTGTCTGCAACCAATATAGCACCATGCCTTATTTTATGGGAATTAGCAGGAATGTGTCTTTGACCAATCAGATTGCTTAATTTAATCTTAATTAAGATCCATATTTGATAAAGAATGGTGATGTTTCGGTGTGATCATAATGGAATAGTGGACACGTGGTTAGGACAGCAGGGTGACATACTGCTCAGGGAGACTTTCCTACAACCGCTTGGCGTTTGTAGTATGAAAAAAAACCAATGCGTGGAGTGACAATGCCCATTCTTTTCATTTTAAAAATAGCCAATAACAAAAGTGACTCATGTTTAAGAGTGTTGTGCAACTCATTCCAGGAGCAAAATAAGATCTAAGATTGTGCCTTGTGTGTGTCAATAGAAATATATGCAACTATTAGCTCCAGGATCATTGTCTTATTCAAACCCTGGGCTCTAAACTCCAAGGACAGCGAAAAAGATAATTTCCCAACAAGAATAAATGAATCACATTATTATTATTATTTCCCCCCTGACAATACAGCTTAGACCAATCTTACTGTAAGGTGTCAGGTGAGGTTACCGGCACTCATTACCGGACCGTGCTGCACTGAAGCACGTTGGCTACAGTGTGGTCTCCACACAGCAGAGCAGAGAGGATCTGTGAGGCCTGTCCAGAGCCATAGAAGGCAGGCAGGCTGATCGCTGCTGGCAGCTCTGCCTGCTCCTCTCTTGTTGTCTTTGATCAGTCTGATCACTGACACACAGCCTGCCAGCTACCTACCGTACTGGGGACTACCTGACACCGCCAAGAGCACCACACACACACATGC